>NC_052046.1:65377367-65695950 GCF_015832195.1 Motacilla alba alba | reverse complement strand
ATGCACCTTTCTTAGAGAGGAATATGAATTCTAGCACAGCAGGTAGAGGGCTCATTAACAGATCTTCAAAATAGATCGGAAGGAAGAGATAGAAAATAGTAGGCTAGCCAGTGATGAGTGATGAGACAGTGTGACAAAACTTAAGCAAACAAGCCCTAATAGGATTCCTCAATCTGCTTCATGAGATGTTGCCTAAAAAGCACAATATCTGAAGTGTTTTCACACTAATGTACAGAGCATGAGGAATGAGAGATGAAGCTTTGTCCTAGTTGCAGAGATTTGACACCACTGGTATAAGTGAAACCCTGTGGGATGAGTCCAGTGCCTGGTGTGCCCTCATGGACAGTTCCTGGCTCTGTAGAACAGATAGGCACAGCAGAAGAGGCAGAGGGGTGGAACTATATCTAACAGAAACAATGGAGTATACGGAGCTCTCTTTTTTTGTTTTGTTTGTGCAATGGCACAGTTGAGACCCTCTGGGTAAGAATCAAGGAACAAAAAAAATGATATGGATGTCACTGTGAGACTTTACTACAGACCTCCTGTACTGGTTTGAAGGTAAACCTATGGGAGGAATTAACTCCATGCAAATACCTTGCTAGAGATTTCAAGTCAGAGCTACAATTTAATAGGAAAATTACAATAAAGGCAATAGTCCAGAAACATTAGCTTAAACAAGCAAAGCCAGAATATGACCTGACACCCAATTGGTCTGGATGATGATAGCAGTGTGATTGAATGGGGATTGCAGTCCTGTTGGAGTGATAAATGTTGTTTTGTCGAAGTGGTGGTTCTGTGGAAAGATCTGGTCCTTCTCTGGAGGTCCAGTGGAAGTTATTGAGCTTTGGGAATCTAGTTATTGTCCTCTGGGAACCCAGTGGTGATATTGTGGTGTCCCAAGTCCCAGATGATATGCAGGCAGGAATGTTGGTGACCTCACCCAGGACAGGGAATTTTACAATGGGAGGATGTAATTCCATTAGCCATTCCGGGGAGTCTTTGATGGCCCATTAGCAGGGATGACCCCCTTCTTCCCCTGCTTCCGTCTTTAGGCTCGGTGTGCATTGGATGGCTGTTGAAATTGACCCACCACTAACAACTCATCAGAAGGTGATGTAGGTTGTGGTAGAATACGTACTTTGGTTACATCTTACATCATAACCCAAGACATCCCCTACTTGTGGTTATGACACTGATGGATTATACTTTGAGGAACTAAAGGCTGCTTCCATGTCAACTGCCCTTGTCCTTGTGGGAGATTTCAACTTGCCTGAAATCAGCTGGGACTATCAAACAGCTGGTACAACCCAGGCCAGAATAGTCTTAAAAACCTAGATGAAAACTTCATGGAACAAGTTTTAATGCAGTCAGCACAGGAAGATACCATCCCTGATTTTCTATTTGTCAACAGAGTAGATCTCATGAGCAAATGAGAATGACAACTGTCTTGGACACAGCAATCATGAAGAGACTGAATTTATAATCTCAACAAGATGAAAAGTACTAGCAAAACCTCAGCTTTGAACATGAACAGACTTCAGGCTCCTCAGGGAGCTAGTAATTAAAGTCCCCTGTGAAAATGTTTTTGCAGGTGCTGGGGTCCATCACTGCTGGTTACTTTTTAAACATCACCTCCTAAAGGACCAGGAGGGCAGAGAGGACCTGCTGAGAGACTTCAAAAAATTAGAGAGATGGGCTATCACCAACCATATGGAGTTTAACAAGGTCAAGCGCTGGATTCTGTACCTGGGACAGGGCAACCCTGGATGTGTGCATAAACTGAGGAATGAGATACTGAAAAGCAGTGTCATAAAAAGAGACCTGGGGGTCCTGGTCAGTTGAAAGGTGAATTTGAGTCAGCACTGGGCCAACCATGTCCAGGGGGGCATCGGGCACAGCATCGCCAGCTGGGTAGGGGAGGATATTGTCCCATTCTGCTTTGGGCTGGAGCCCAAAGTCCTGGAGCCCAAAGTCCTCACCTCAAGTCCTGGGGTGTTGGAACCTAGGACTTCCCTCTGGGTGCCCTGGATGGCCTGAGCTGCTGGCAGGGGGCTCTGAGACCCTGGCACGCAGCCAAAGACACGTGGGGTTTCAATCTTAGCCCATGGAGCAAATTACCAACTCTGTATGAAGAATTACAAGTCAGAAAAGTTTAGATAGCACAACAGTAATAATCACGAGGTGAAAGGAAAAATTTTTGAGTGCTGTACAGAGGGGTTTTGGACTCTGTACAGGGGGGTTTGAGTTTTGTACATGGGGGTCAGGAGTTCTAAGATGGAAGGATTTAGGCATGCCCTGTCCTCCTTCTTTCTCCTTCCTAACCTCCATCTTCAAGGTGATGTTGGCACTTTTAGATTGGTTTAGAATAGAAGCTGACTGTCTAACACAGGTGATAGCTTTTGGTACAGAATTGTAAATATAGTACACGTAGTTTTTAGTATAAAAGATAGCACCAGCCTCGTGGATGGAGAGTGTGCCTTTGGCTGACCTGCTGAGTGGCCTCAGCAGCACAGGAGAAAATCTTTTAGATAACACACAATAAACAACCTTGAGACCGGGAGACTGAAGACTATCATGTCTTTCTTTGATGGCGTGGGTTCGAGCGGAGACTTTTCCATCTTCCGGGATCACCCCAATGTGGGGGTGATACTGGCACTGGGGCAGTTTTGGGTGCCACAAGACAAAAAGGATGTTAAGATATTAGACAATATTCAAAGGAGGCTGTCCCGGTTTAGGGCAAATTTAGGAGAAAACCTCTGGATGGGGTCCCCCTAGAAAAGCAATTTCAAGTGGCCCCTCCCCATTGGTTCAGGAAAAGATTTCCTTGGAGAAAAGTGGAAAAAAAACCCCTGTTTATTTAACAGGCAAAGCATTCACCAGCACACACAAAAAAAAATGAATACTATTAAACAATAAACCCTCTCACTGTTCTGAAGAGGTGGCAAATTCAGAGTCCTTGTTGTGGAGTGTAATTCGGCTCACTCAGTCTCTTATCAGTCCTTCCAGCACTGCAATGCAGCATCCTGGGCTCCAATGGGCCACAGGTGTGAGCTCCTGGTGTTTTTCTGGGTTTTCAGTCCAGAGCAGGTTCCAAGAAAAAGAGCAACCACAGTCCAGGGAACTTCTCTGCCTCAGCTAGCTAAAAACTAACTAAAAGCAAAGGAGAGCTCTGTCCCCCTGTCCATGCTGCAGACAACACAGTCCAGGAGCAGGAATGTGGAGGAGTGAGTGCAGTTTCTGAAAACAAACTGCCCACTTCTTTTACAACACCCCCATCCCCCCTTCACTCTCAGAACCAGTCTTAAAGGTGCAGAAATTAATATTCAGCATAAACAGAACAGATGATTTGGGATGCAAGCACCCTAACACAAAGGCCCACAGGGATGGTGAAGGGCCCTGAGGGGAAGCCAAATGAGAAGCAGCTGAGGTCACTTGGACTGTTCATCTTGGAGAAGAGACGACTGAGGCAAGACCTCACTGGGATCTTCAACATTCTCAAAAGGGGAAAAGGAGGGTCATACACTGATCTTTTTGCTCTTGTGACCAGTGACAGGAGTGAAGGATGTGGCATGAAATTGCGTTAGGAGAGGTTTAGGTTGGATATCAGGAACAGGTTCTTCACCCAGAGGGTATTTGAGCACTGGAACAGGCTCCCCAGAGAAATGGTCACAGCACCTAGCAGAGTTTTTGGGGCTTTTTTTGAGCCAGGAGTTGGACTTGATTATCCTGATGGGTCTCTTCTAACCCAGGATATTCTATGAGTCTATGATTCTGTTGTGGCACTCTTGTAAATTTAGAAGTCACAGGAGAAATAATTAAGAATGATGAATCTGCTCATGAATCTTTTTTAAGAAGCATAAATGAATTCAGAGAGATACCATCCACAAATGAGGAATTTAAAATACTAAGGAATTTTATACATTACTATTTTTTAAAAATGTTTTGAGAGATAAATTTTTGAGGAATTATGTGTAAAAAAAACCCTCAAGAGATCTGAGTAATTTGACATGCCTTCTATGAATCATTCTTTTATCTAATGCTTCTCTTTCAGAAGGAAGCAAAAGTATGATATCATCAGACAACTGATTTTTATTTTGGAATGGAAAGTGTTGTGTAGCTTAATTCTCAGTGTTGTCTTGTAAATTATAGTAAAGATAGAAAAAAAATGCATGATTAGTCTGTTAAACCAAAGATAAGATATACCTTCAGAGTGTGTAATCACTTGAAATGAAAATATAATCTATATATTTTTTGAAATTTTATCATTTTATAAATCCAGAATGAATTGTCTTTGTGAATTTAGGGTTTTCTGACACTTGAGCAGGATGAATTTTCATTTTGACGTGTATGATAAAAGATTCCATTTTCCAATTTTTTTTTCTTTTTAAAATTTTAAACTCTCAGCATGAGATTGATAATGGTTATTTGTCAAGTTGAAAATGTGACTTGGATTTATAGAATTAATTCACATTTTTTATTTCTTGTTTTATACTTTTAGAGTGATTTTATTCTAGTGGCACATGCTTTGAGGATAAAAGCTACTAGCATTATTAATAGATAAATATACATAAAATCAGGCAGTGACAAGCATATACATACCATGCTGTCACAATCTTGCCATGAGTAGTACATATGAAGCTAAAATTTGCAGCAGTAACATAATTCCTGGAGCTGCTCTCATCTGGAAAAGTGGTTAGAGCCAAGGCCATAAATAACATTAGAAAGATAGGATACCTAACGGAAGAACAACATTTTGATCGCAAGCATGTTACGAACTGGTTTAACACAGAAAACCAAAGGAAACTACATCTCTATGAATAAAATGGATCAGAACCGGAAAGGTTTGAAATATACCAAAAATAGGATTAAAACCTAATGATGTTAGATGTTGGTGCATAAAAACTGATATGTTTTATTTAATAGCAAAAGAGGCAAAGAGAAGGAAAGACGAAAGAAGGAAAGAAACAAATAGAACAAGGCTTGTTGCTTTGGGGGTGGGGGGACAGAGACAGTGACATGGGTTCCCAAAGATGTCTCGTTGATCCCCTCCATCTGGCCTTCTTGGTTGTGAGAGTATCTCACCACGTGCCACTGCCACTGCTGCTGAAAAATATAGAAACCAGTCAATTAACATCTGTTTTGACCAGGTGGGAATGCCCAAATGTCTTCCCTAAGGGGGTTAGGTTTGAAACTGTCCCTTGCAGCACTGTGGCTCTGTTGCATCATTTGCAGTGCTCCGGTGCAGGGTCTGAGGATCCCTTTGCGGGGCTGGCCTTTGGTGAGCCATGGCACCTCCTCCTTTGCGCGGATGCAGCTTTTCCTGGGGTGAAGGGGCCCCACAGCTGAGCTGGTCTGCAGAGCAGAGGATGGGTGTTACATGCCTGGGACCAGAAGCTTCTTCACCAAACACCCAAAAACCTCTCCTTCCGCCATCCTATGGTGTGAGGGTCTGGTCAACCCTGGCTGCTGATAGCCCTGGGGTGTGGTCTCCACCCCAAAGGTGCTAAGCTTGATCCCTCTGTATTCTTATCTTCATCAGGGATCTCATCTCATTCTAAGTATTATCTTCATCAACGGACAGTGAACAGTTCAGGTCCCTATTCAGGGTTTTGCTGGTCTTTACAGATTTTATACACTTTTGCTATAATAAGCAAAAGTTCTTCATGTTTAAGCATAAATTATAAGTCTTCCACAAAGCAGAAGTTGCATAGCTGATCCCAGCTAATAAAATAACCCAAATCACGTAAGCGTCAGCTCCATTTAGGTGAGAACCAAGTTCTCTTTCCTGCATGTCGCCCATCTCCAGCCGCATGTCAGTGCTCCCAGACAGAAGGACAATTCTTACTGTTCTATTAATAGCGTCTAAAAATACCACTTTGTGGGAAACCTCTCATCCAAATAGGTTGGGAGTTTGGTTTTGGGGGTTTTTTTGGGTTTTTTTTTGTTTTGTTTTGTTTTGTTTTGTTTTCTGCAAAAAAACATGGCATTCCAAATAATGTTGTCTTTAACTTATGGGGAAGCCTTCTTTTTTTCTTTTTTCTTTTTTTTTTTTTTTTTTTTTAATGTGTAGTTTTCCAGTAGTTATTTATTTTTAAATATATGCATGATCTGAAATGTCACTCGGAATGTAGCTGAAGACCTTTAGAGAAAAGGCTTAATAATATAAGGAAGCTAGGTACCTGTGACCCCTATTGACACATCTTTAACTCACAGTTTTGAAATACGTTACATTCCTAATTTTACTTTGTTGCTTTTTTGCCATTCCCCACTGCCTATAAAGAAAGAATACCTGCTAGGAAACATTCATCTGAAGAGTTTACAAGAAGTCCCCAACGGAGTTCAATTTTAGTTTTGGCTAGAGGCCTAGATAGATAAGCCAGCATTTTGATTTTAAAATCTTCATTGGATTGACAAACAGGGGTACAGCTCCCTGTTCTTCCACATAAGTCCTGCGTCACCATTGGCAAATTGCTAATAGTCCTACCGCGTCTCAGTTCCCTTTGTGAAGGTGTAGTTTTTAGTAATTCCTTGCTTCATAGAGGTAAGGTACATAATGGTAAATACATCAATAATAGCGAAGAAAAAAAAATCCTGGTAAAAGAAGTCATAGAGTACTACAGTTATTTTCTCCTTGATGGTAAACTCATTTTAAGTCAATAGACACATCTTTCTATTGCAAATGGATGACTTTTCCCACAAGTGTTGTCATAAGAGATTTCAGTCTATTCTCTGGGTCAATAATGCTCTTCCAAAATGTTTCACTGTGATTCACTTCCTCATGATGATCTCTCTTAAAGATTACTTCTCATTTATGAATACAGAAAAGAAAACTAGGAAAAACAGGGACAAAAAGAGTGAAACTCCCAGTATAAAGAAAACTAAAATATTGTATTAAATTTACTATAGCAATGTTGAGATCTGCACTTTATTTGACAATGGGAGATCATGCTAACTTTTATTTATCTCTGCTGAAAAATTGGTTCACTGTAGAATTTTAACTCTTCAGGATAAGAAACATATTTCTCAAACTAAAAAAATCTTATTTTGTCTTTCATAATTTTCTTGTTCTAGGACAAAACATTTCAGTCTTTTCTTCTTTTACCCTGAAAGCCAGAAAGAGCTAATTTGTTTGTATACAAGTAGACTTATCTATGTCTTTCATATAGGGTCACTCACTGTGCTTTTTAAAAATCACTCTTCAAAACTTCCATTTGCAATCAAGCCCTCTGTTCACCTGCAGACTCTGCATGACAAATAATTATTTTCTCTTCTCAGAGCTTCTTTCTTGTCTCTGTTTTATCTGTGATAGGCCTGTTTGAGAAGCTTTATTTTTGAACACCATTAACACCTTCATTATTTTTATTTTTTAATCTAGTAATTTTTTATTATTTTTATTTTAATTTTATTTTTATTTTAAATTTACTTGTATTATAGTGTTCTTCTTTATTTTGCCCATCTGAATTTATTTTATAGGTACCTTGGCTTTAGGCCAGAGGTTAGAAAACTTTGGCCTATTGATGGGTAACAATGAGATAGCGTAGGTCTAGTAGATCTTTTAGTAGCCACCCGTTTTTATCTTTTCTCTCCTTTTCTCTGTATTAAGAATTTCTCATTAGGTCACTTTCATATAGAAGAGTTTTGGGGAATATGCCTGTAATACACTTTGACTTTTGGGAAGCCTTTAAGTTTTTAATAAGACCTTCAAGAATGTGAAGATGGTTCTTGAGATGCTGGTCATGGGGATGCAATTAGTTCTAATTTTTGTATATTAAATTATGCATGCACAGTAATCCCTCATTAGAAACATAGAATTTCTTAATCAGACAAGTGACTAGAATTCATTTAGAACAGGTAAAAATTTAAGTGTGTATTTTGTCCTTGAGTGTTGTAAGTAGGATTCATTCTTAATGATGTATTCTGTGAGCAAAGTGAGGCAGAATTAAATCTGTGTGATGTTGTGCCTACCAACTGGTAATCAGATGTTATTACAGCCCTTATGAATTATCCAGGTGGTTTTCTGGTGGTATACTTGTTTACTACAAGTGAAGTGACAAATGAAGGCAAAAATATAACCAGGCTCTGATGGTATGCGGTGGTACCTGGGGTGCCAAAGATACCCAGCCACTGGCTCGGTCAATTGAGCTGTACTGTGTACCCTGCATTGGAAATTGCCTGGCTTATGTGTTCTGTCTATCTCCGCCCTCATTCAAATGGGTTGAATCTGAAATAATCCTCTCCTCCTCAGAGAAACTGATTTGTGATCTTTACACATATATGACTATTATTAGAAGAAAGCACCACATCTCTTATTAATTTCCTTTTTTTTACTGAATTTAGATACAGTATTAGGAGAAGTTATATACTTTCCACTGTAAATGTGAATTAAACCCTGCAAACTTGGAGAATAATTATTCACAGTCACACTTATAATTAACAATGATGGAAAAGCTTCACTTAATATTGCCACACATAAGTGAAAGACTTAAAACGAAAGTAATTAAAACATGACAGAAACAGGAGTTATTGGTGGCCAGCATGAGATTGAACAGATCTGACTTTATATCATATGGGAAAAAGAGGAATTATTTAGCATGGCTGAGTTACTAAAATATTTTAGATTTAATTATTTCAGAACAGTTACAGGGAAGTGTGGAGAAATGGAGGGAGAAAGAATTAAAACCCCATCACTAGAGGACAAATTTGCGAATAAAATGAGAGTAAAGATAAATTGCTCCTCAGTGCTGATGTACTACACTTGAAATGGGTTTAAATTACTTTACTTCAAGAATAGTGTGTACCTAGTGAGCAAGTGGACACATTAAAAAAAGTTTTCCATCATGTCTAAGATGGAAAACGATCTATAAAATTTTGCAGAATTAATTTTAAATAGGATCACAACATCCCCTGTGAAAATCACAGCAGCTTAAAAGTAGTCTGAAAAAGATGTCATTGAAGGTGATCATAATTTGTACACATACAAATTGTACAGATACATATGCTTGACTTTTGAATGTCATGGAAGTTTAAGCACACAGCTTTAGTCCTGAACACATGTAGGGTTGTCACAACTGTGTCTTTGGAAAGGGAATTAAGACAGATAGATAACTGAAGTTTTGTGACTGTAAGAAATAGGATGAATCTAAAAAAAGAATCAGACATTCTCTACTGGAATAAATTGCACAAAAGCAACAGAAATAGACAGGATTGTTTAGAGGACAAGGCAGTAAAAACAAAAGCATCTGAGGGCCTTGATGTGATCAGTGGGTGCATAGGCCACTGTAGCATTGCATAGCTTGATTGCAGCCCTCTGAGGGAAACTGCAGGCAAATCGCACCTTTTGGTGGTTGCATGTCACAAGTGGAGAAAAGTTAATTATATGAACATCAGTCTGTGCTGTAGAAGGGATTCCCTGTTGCAGTGAAGACCAGTTGATAAAATGCAATCATTCTAAAACACCATTCCTCACAACTGGCATTCAGTGATGTATGAGCTGCACCAAAATATGGAGGGCATGTTTGCAATAAAGTCATCTGAAATGCAGTTCTGCTTTGAAAAGTTGCAATTTCAGTATAGTGGTTTACTAGTTAAAATGCCTAATGTATGTAGTTCCAACTTCATGCCATCTTCCTTCAGTAAAATTTTCTTTTATTCATATTTTAGTCCTAGAGCTGCTTAATAAAAAAAAATGTATTTTACCTTTTCTTGGTCTGCAAGTTTTGTAAGATTCTTATCCCTCGCTAATCTTAACCTTACTGCTAAACAGCAGTAGAACAAGAGTAAGAAGACCCTGAATGAAACCTCTGCAGCTACAAATACCATTAACTAATAAATTAAATCTAGTTTAGAGGAATAAAAATTCCAGCTAGCAATTATGCACTTGCTCTAAAAAGGAAATAATTTGTACTTGTATCAAGAAGTGGAAAAAAAAGGAAATCATTTGTATGTGTATCAAGTCTGTGCTTTCTTCCATTATGTTTGTTTCTATAATTCCCGGTCATAGTTTGATGTCTTGAATGTATGTAATGGCAATAGGAATTGATCACACATTTCAAACACTTGCAAGCGGTGCTCCAAAACAATGTTATCTGTTATCTGTTATAGTGTGCTTTTATATTTTGTAATACTTTGTAATAGTTTAGTTTTTTTATCCCCTTATTTTTTCCAAGCTGTTTATTCCAGATTGTACCCCCTTCCTCTACCTATGTAATCATTCTCCTCTGTTGAGGACATCCCCAAATCCTCACCCTGGCTCTCTATCAGTCACTCAGTATCCCATCCTCTCCATCTAGAACTTTCGGACCAAGTCGTTGAGCGATTACTTCGAGGCCAGGAGTCAGCCCCCCAAGTATTATCGTATGCGTTATCCCAAATGTCCATTCCCCAAGGTTTCATCCCTGTAGGGTCTTTATTGGTTAGCAAATGTATCTACTTTTGGTGTCCTTTAAATGCGACCTTAGCATTCCTCCCAGGCACTCTGAGCAAGAGGCCCACTGAGGAGAGGGGCCCCCTTGGGAGCTCTAAATAAACCTTGGACTGGCCCCTGCTGAGAGTCGGCCTTTTATCCTCTACGGCTGTCTCCAGTGTCTCTTCTGCTGCAAAGGCGACTAGCCGAATAGCCACCAGTACCCTCGGGGCACAAGAGAGTGTCCCCCCACTGTCGGCCGCTTTGGGGCTGCCCCCCCCACTCCGTTGTCTGCCGACCCGGCGCTGGCCGGGGTTCCTGAGAGGCTTCCAGAGAGACGGAGACAGTTATCTATTACTGTCTTATACTCATTGAATATTTTCCATGAGTGTAAGTTACTCCCTTTAATTTCAAATATTTGACAATCCTTAGTAAAAAGAGTAATCATAATCTCCTCAGGGATGCAGAGGAGCTCATGGAAGATGCCATATGAAAGATAGTTTTGAAACAGCTGATGATTGGTGTAGAGAGGATAACTAAATCCAAAAATTAACAATTTGAAAGCTGGAAGTATGCAATGTATCACACCAATACAGCTAATTTTAATTTTGCCACTTAGAGCCTTGAAATTACTACTAATAATAATTAATTGTGTAATTATTATTGAACTGCCATCAATAATAATTGGCAGCACATTTATTATTATTAACTAATAAAATTGTTATCAGTAAAAACTAATCTGATCCCTCAAGATCAAATTTTTGACTTTGCATATGACTGCAGAAGAAGACCAGCATAAACCCTCAAAAATAGTTGTGAAAACAAATTGTACTTGCACTACATCCAAAGAATGTTTATCTGGCCTGGAGAAGTAATAAAAAAAAACAACAATTGTAACATATACCAGTCTTACCTTTTTAATGGAAAATTTTTATCATTCATTACAAAAATTTTTTTGGGAGCAAAGGTGTTGGTTTCCATAGAACAAACTTAAAAGGTGAATATCAGGATGACTTATTTAAGCTGCATGGAAGGGTAATATCTCAATGCCCTTAACAGTATCACTTTGGCAAACACAAATTCAGTTGGGAGAAAATTTTCGCTTCTGGCTAGGGAATTTCTTTTATAGCTGAATTGTATGCCACCAGAAAGATCATTTAAGAAAACAAAAAAGGCCCACTCTAGCAATGGTCATTGAGAATGCTGGAGAGAGAACAAATAATCTGTAGGGAAGAACAAAAGACATGACAATTGAATATATCAAAACTGTGACAATAAAAATAAATATAAAATAAATGTGCATATGCCCAAGGTAATTGCTGTTTTGATTTCTATTTTATTTTTACTTTATTTTTAATTGCATTTAAAATTAGAACTATGACTAAATTTTTAAGTGAAATGATAGTTTTCTCCTTTTCCCCTGCTTGGGGTATAATAATAGATTATGGGAAAAGATCTTGAAGAAAGTGCTCCCATATTTTGGATAGCAATATTATCCTACTTTTATTTCTTTGCTCTAAAAAAATTGTAATATTCTTTGTAAATAAATTATTTTATCTGCATTTAATTTCCTGGTGTATTGAATAAGAATAAAGCACTTTCAAGTTTGTAGAAAAGTTTTCTCAGATTAAAGGTTATGGACACTTAGCTGCAAGGTGCCATACCAGAGAGTAAATATGGTATGAATTAAACATGGAAGGAGGTAATACACAGCTTTTACACGCACACACACATACACACACTGCAATTTTGAGACTCAAGTCACTGAAGCCTACTGACTGTTAAAATGGGATATGTTACTATTAATACCAGGGGTAATAATTATCAGAAAAAAATCACCTCTTACTGATATCTACAGGCTCAACATGACTACAATTCTATTAGTGTGTGATTTTCTTATCAATGAAGGCTGTAGAGCTATTACCTTCAAATTATGATTGATAAGTATTTGTTGTTTTAGTCAACTTGAAATTATACTAAAATTCATTTGAGCCCAGTTCTGAGAACTCCATCAGGCTGGATCACAGAAGGGAGGTATACTTGTGAGGCTTTTTCTTTCAGCTTTAGAGTGTATAGGGCCTTTTACATCAATTATTTTTGTCATAACAATTGGTTAATCCAACTAAACGGTGATTATAAATACAGATGCTAAATACAGAAACTATAATTAATGTGATTAAAATATAACTTCTGTAACTTTAATTTTTCAGTCCAGAAACTGTGATTAATGGAGTTTGCATAGTGTGAAAATGCTGAAGTCAGTAAAGAGTCCGTAACACAGTTAATTTGCCTTTTATTAGTACTATATGCTCTATCAAAAATTGTTATGCTGAAAAAAGGCTGTATCAAATATGTTTACAGAGCATGAATTCGCTGTCTATAGGTTTCCCCTAAAGGGAAAACATACAGGAATTTGTGTTAAATTTATATGTATAAAACATATAGCAGGACTTTGTGTTCTGAAATATTTGTAGTCAAATTCTTGCAGTCTTTTACTTTCAAAATTCAGTGGTTCTCTTGAGATATCTCCTTAATAAAGAAGATAAATGTTACAATAGAACATTAGCTAATTTTGTGTCTGCCAAAACAGCTTGTTGTTTAGCGTATCTTGCTATTGTCTTTTAGTCATATTTTAACATGTTTTTGAACGTCTTCCAGATTTTCCATAGCTGAATATGTTTGAATAATATATCAGCTGGCACTATACAATTATTAGTCCAAATAATTGATTTTAAAATTAGCCTTTCTATTTTTTATGAGTTTATGCTGTGAACAAATGCATTCTGTCAAATTTCAATAACTTCGTAGGTATTATAGTCTCCAATTTTTGATGATGCCATAAATTGCACATGTGCTCATTAAGTTCAACAACATAATTCCTTCAGGAAGTTCTGCCCATGCAATATGAAACTCAGAGACACATAAAATTTCATCTTTTCTGTAACATAGTTCCTATTAAATATGAGTATATTCAAATTATATTTGCTAATATTTGTAAATTTTGCACATATGTCAAATAATCTTCCAAGATGCTGTTTGAGAAATTTATGTGCCTATAAAATACAGGAAGGAACTTGAGGCTGACTGCCCATTCTCATGGATTCCTTTAGTAACAATACATAATAATATTTGTTATATTCTACTTGGATAAAGGGATTATAAATCCTTTCATTTATCAAAGATACCATTTTCTTTATTTTGCTTAAATAAATATGGACAAAAAAAAGCTGCTCTTTTATTTTGAAAACTAGGAGAAAAGACAGGAGAGATACTCTTTGACATATTTTCTAGGACATCCATTGAAACTGGTAAAAGTTAATAAAACACAATCAAATTGAAGTTCCAAATCTCACTCTAAATGCTATACAAGAAAGGACACTATGCTTAATGGGGAGCAACATTATTATTAGCAAAACCTAACATCAAGGTAGGATTAGATTTTGGTCCCTATGATTATTCCAGGCTTTGCCATCCATCTATAATGGCAACTCCAATCAAGGCAAAGCTGTTAGCCTTCACAACCTGTCGGGCGGAATAAGACTTGGAATTTGAAAAAAAAAAAAAAAAGCATAACTTCATCAAAAGAACAATGTCCTATTGGTAGTATTATTAGAAAACATGTCCCAGCTTCAAAATATGTATTCAACATATGCTCTGCACACAGATGTGAGGTGCAAACAAATGCAGGGAGATGGAAGTACTAGAGAAACACAACTGCTTTGGGAATGTTGAGTTCAGAGATGCATGAGCATCCTGGACCTGTGGGTAAGAGTAAACTAGCAAGCCTGAAACTGCAGATTTCTCTTGCTAGCAGCAAGCTGAGTGTCGTGGGAGCCAATAACACGAAGGCTGTGATTTTGTATAATTGCAGAAGATCACTTGAAATCTTCAGCTGAGCATACTTGTTCTGTAGGCTGCAAAATGTAGCTCTCGTCTATTCTGTCATCCCTTAGAAAAAGTTAACCTCCATGTAGAAAAATCTGTGGTTCCCACCTTCTGAAGGGATGCCGACTGCTTAGATATATTTTTGCTTTAAGGTTGAGGACCTGTATTTGAAGTGCCCCTGCCCCTGCCTGGCCAGAAATTCTTGAAGCAAAAGAGAGGGAAAGGCACAATGAGTCAACACCTTGCCAAGAACATGGGGTACTAAATGGAGTATGCCAGGGTGCTGCACTGCAGCAGTGTAGATCAAGATCATCCTTGACCAGTGGTATTTCCATAAAGTAAGTTAAATTTGTTGTTTTTTTTTTTCAACAAAATCCATCTCATCACACCTTACAAGAAAATTAAAAGAAACCAGAGCAAACACTGTTGAATAACAAGCCTCTCAGCCCATGCACACTGCTCCCCCACCCCAAATGGCAGTGAGTGGCTGTGTCAAGGGCAGAATGCAGCCCTTTGCTGTCAGCTTGGAACAAAGATTTCTGTCTGCTCCTGGTAAAAGCTGTTTCTATTTAAAGAGGGGGATTTTGAGCTTTAATCCTTTGTTTCGTCATGTTGAAAAGTAAAAAAGTCAGAAAACCATGCAGAATGAGCAAATAAAATCTGGACTGAATTGAGTGTGTAGGGGGGTTTCTGTTTGTTTTTGGGGTTTTTTTTGGTTTTTTTTTAATTAAAGAAGAAAACGGATTCTTTAAAACTGTCAGGATTCTGCCCTCCACCTAAGAAAATAATGTTAAGCTCTAATAAAAACTGTGTCTTTTAAAATGCAGCACTCTTACAGATGTGCATAATAAATTATTCCTGACTGCACCCTGCCCTAGATTATTTAAAACATATGCCTGAACTGAATCTGATATTTTCTTTGGAGTGGACACAACTCTTACAGACGGCTGTGGTTAAAAAGTGCTTGATATGATACATAATTTTAGTATTTTTCTATGTAACATACCAAGTATTTGAAAATAATATATAGATATGGGCAATAGCTTTTAAGCTCTGTTTGGAAGAATATTTCCTTTTAAAAAGCAGCAACAGTCCTCTTCTACTCCCCTTAGATTTCTTACATTCTTATTGTGAAAATCTTAACTGCAACTTTCTCATGTTGCTCACAGTATGAAAGTTATTTTTCAAGTTTGCAAGCTGTAGGATTGATTGTCATTGCATTTGGCTTGGCAAGCTAGGATCAACAACCATTTTTGTTAACAAAAGTAAATATGTGAGAGAATTAGTCAGGAAGTAATCATGCAAGGTATCAAGCAGTATCTGGAGGAACTGGAGCCCAAGAGAATTAAAGGTGCTCAGCACTTTCAGTGATTGCTGCATTTCATAGGCCAAAGCAAACGTCTGTAAAACAAAATCTGTACTGGTGCATTAAATTTTCATGGCTTTCTGCTGCACTCCACCTCAACTAGGACAATCTATGAGTCCTTTACTTTTTGTGACTTTTGAAGCATTCTGTCTTTCATTGTGCAAATCTCCTATTATGTTTAACTTATGATAATCTTGCTATCTGTCCCTGGGTGATCTATTGGCTTACTGTGTACTAGGATGATAGACACTGACCAGCTATTAATTGAAGACTTTATTTTTATAAAAAGTAAGAAATTAATAAATATTTTTGGTAAAAATTAAAGGCTGGTAGATGTGTTTAAATTTATATGAGTGAGTAGAAAATATCATATATAACCCTTTTCTCTGATTTTTTTTTTCTTTCTTGGAAAAGTTTAAAGAAAATGACAGGTAGGCTGTGTGATGTCAAGCTTATGTAAACTTTGCACAAAAAATTTGCACTTTGAAGTGAAGAGACAGTGTATTGTCATAGCTACATTCTTAATAAAAAAGAAATAAAAATAAAGAGAGAGAAACAACATTTTGTCATAGTTACATTCCTTACTATAACAGAAATAAAAATAAAGAGACAGACACTTTGCCATTGACTTGAAGTAGGGAATAGGTAATTTTAAGTGAGGATTTGGAATAATAAATTCACACAGGACAAATGCCCCATACTATCCTACCTGAGGCATTCCAGAGAGTTCTAAATGCCATAAAGATTAGGATAGGAGCACCATTTTAACAAACCAGTAATTCTGGTGCTTAAACAGATCTCATATTCACCTAGACTCTATTCCATTCACTGCTTTACTTTGCTCTTTGGGAGCTACTGGTGTACTCTTCGTGGGTTTTGCAGATAATAATTCATTAAAGAATACATTAGTAGATCCTAAGACATTGAATATAAAACCTTTCTGCTTGATAGGAGTCTGGGCTGGTTTTGTTTGTTGGTTGGTTTGTTTACTTCTTTGTTTGTTTCTGGAATCAAACATTCTCAATCTTCTTCTCACATCTTCACTTGAAGTTTTGTTCCTGAGGATTACTGTCTTGTTGTATGGAAGATGTTAAGCACTTACATGTCCGCTGGTTATCTCCTCACAAAATAATGACAATACGTTATGACAACTTGTCAGGTGTACCAAAAAATATTTCTGAACAAAGCTATACTTAGAAAGAGCCCCAAACTTGATGCAGTTTAGATTTTTTTCTGGGCTGCCTTGCTAACAACAAATGAGTAAAACTAGCTTAATTATTTGGAAATCCCACTGGTTTTGGGAATCTATTTGCATGGATAAAACTAATTAAAAGTACATACAAATGTTTTGGTTTCTTTGACACCAACCCTTTTAGATACAGCCATTTAAAGAGAGCCATGTTGAAACAGCTGTCTGCCTGCATTTTCTAAGTGGTATACTTTCATGGGATTATCATTTGTGAAAGCATCTTATACTAATTAAAAGATCATTTTATTGCTCATTTCTGTGCAATCATACTCATGCTCAGGTGGGTTCTGGCCCATATGCTTTCTGAAGATACATAACATTCTTGACACATTTTTTGTGAAACACCAAGGAAAAAAGTCATATTCATATTGCGCATTCGTATTGCATGTATTTAGGTTTTAGAGCCTTTTACCTCCAGGAACAGTTAATGAGAAAAGTGTAACACAGAATTCAAAAGGTAAATACTCTGCAATGATATAAAGGTTTCTGGGAACTCCATTTTAGATATCATGCACATAAAATTACCAGTGCTTTTCAGGTAGATTTTGGAATATGAAAATAATACCTTAGTTTGGAATCTGTGCAGCAAATACTTTACAAATAAAATTTTGATCAAATTGCTTAACTTTAATAAATTTTCTCCAAAATATTGACCTCCTAAGAAAGACAGCTTCAAAAACTGTACATTAGAATGACATATATTTTTGTCCTAATAGTCTATAGAAAATTATCAGATCAAATAGTATCACAGAAGTATTTCAGTATTTGTAAAATTTTCTGAAATATCCATAGTCTTGATATAATTACCTGTAGAGTTTCAAGTTTTAGTTACTCCCTAGGTGAATATGATTTTTTAGCAAATAAGTTAATTAAAAGTCTTAACAAAGGTAGGATTAATGGAAGAACATTATTTTTTATTTTTTATTAAATAATTTGCTCTAGACTAATCCAGCAAAGTAATTTTCTGGTTGCTCAAAAATACATATTTAACTCCTCTGTAAGTCAACCTTGTCAACCCTTTTTTTTCTTTTAATTAGTGATTATACACATAAATATTTTCTTCTCCCACTGTATCTCTAACTATATGAATAAAATATGAATTATATAAAAGTACTCTAAAGAACTTCTAAGACTAATTTTGTCCGGGGAGATGTAGGACATCAGACAGAAGCTGAACTGGGTAGCACCTCAGACCTTTTGGCTCTAAAACAGTGAAAGCCAAGAGAGAGATAAACTCAAGGCAAGAACAGAAGTTAAGACATCATGTCTGGTCACTCTGACCCTCTAACGCTGACTGCTCTGATGAGGGAAAATGTAACAGGGACTTTGCTAACGAAAGAGTTAACAAAAGACATTAGTGTAAGAAGAATAATCAGAAGACTGTGCTTCTAAAGGGGACCAGGACAAAGGGGTCTGAGTGCAAAATTTTTACAAACATAGTAAGCTATTAATACTGGTAAACTGTGTAATGAACTGGCTTTGCTTTGCCGGCATAAGCAGAGGCCGTGTGTCAATCGACACAGGGAAAGGTCAGTAGCAGGAATGACTTGGGGCAAGAAATAGAACAAGAAAAAGTACTTCTGTGACACTAAGATAAAACTTTGTGTTTCTAGACTAAAGAATTGGGTATCTCAATGAGATGAACAGAAACTAAGTTATCATAAAGGTATATTAAAGACACTCAATACTCAAAGTATATAAACTGTCCTATCATATGTACCCCACAACAAGTGTTTTAAAAACCTATTTTTAAGGTTATAGTCAAGACTTGCCCATAAAATCCAGCCACTACCATGACTGTCTATCATGGCAGTGTCTAGAAACCTCGAGAAAAACTTGTCCTGCTAGAGATAGTGTGCTATCCCATAAACAGCATATTCATTTCTCTAGAATCCTGTGATCTGAAGTGGTTTGTGTGAAAGTTTAACTCAAAAGGAAATATACAGAACTCTTTTGTTTTATTGTTTTATTCCATTCATCATTAAGAAGTTAATTTTTTTTCCAATTTCTGAGTCTTTTGAGCACCAATAGCACAAACTCATAGGGGTGAGAACTTTAACTTTTTCTGTCTTTTTTATGATTCACTTATTAAAATACTAACAACACAAAAATGATATGACCATAGTTGAAGCAATTTAATTGCAATCCTGCTAAATGTTCTACAATAGACAATCAGCCTGTCTATATTTATTACTTCATGTGTCCCTAAGTCCTGTGTTGCCTACACCGTTGGTTGTAAAGCTCCCATCTGCTTGATCGTGGAGTTGAAATCCACCACACATTTTCCTGCGACAACCTATCATAGTGCAATCTGGAAAGTGGGGTCCATGACCAGTGGCTGTTGCACAGTGTGAAATTCTGTCATTGGAGAAAGACAAAAGCCCAGTTTCAGTAAGAAACCAGCAGAGGTAACTTTGTAGCAAAAATGGTGACAACAACAAATCCATTTTGATTTTCACTATTATTTTGAACGTACTAAGAGCAAAGACACCCTGGATCACACATATCAAATGTAGTTAAACAGGATATCTTCCAAAGAAACTCAAATTACCTATGTAGCTGCTGTATCAGGTTTGCAAGTCCAGGTTTTGGTAGCAGGATGGGGAGCTGCAGTGGTGGCTTCTGTGAGAAGCTGCTGGAAGACTTCCCCATGCCCCATGCCCCATGCCCCATGCCCCAGACCCACCACTTGCCAAGGCTGGGACAGTCAGTTAAGGTAGTAGAGCCTCTGTGATAACACACTTATAAAGGAAAAAAAAATTCCATATATAATTGCATTAAGAGAAGTGAAGATTAAGACTATATGAGAGGAACAACTGTGCAGACACCGAGGTCAGAGGAGAAGGTGGGACAAGGGTGCTCCAGGAGCCTCAACTGACATTCCCCTACAGCCTGAGGTGCAGCCCATGGTGAGGCAGCTCTACCCCTGCAGCCCATGGAGGTTAATGGGATCACAGAGATCCACCTGCAGCCTGTGGACAAGACCCATTCTAGAGCAGGATCAAAAAGCAGCTCTGAACCCTGTGGAAATCCTGTGCTGGAAGGTCCTGGCAGTGACCTGCAGACTGATGGAGGAGCCTATGTGGAGCAGGCTTGCTGGAAGGACTGAAGCCTATGGAAAGGGACCCACACTGGACCAGTTTGTGAACTGTACCATATGGGAAGCACTCATGCTGGAGAAGTTCAGGAGAGCTGTCTCCCATAGGAGGGAGAGACTCCTCTCCCTTAGCACCAGCAGAAACAATGATTGATGAGCCATAATCACCATTCCCATCTTCCTGTGCTTCTGGGGGCAGGTAGAACTGGGAAGGAGAAATTGGGAGTGGGGGGAAGGCATGAAGATGGAGAGGAAGGTGGTTTTGAGATTTGTTTTACTTCTTGTTATGCTGGTCTGACTCTGATTGGTTATTACAAAAATATTATAAAATTAATTTCCCCAAGTCAAGTCTGTTTTGCACATGATGGTAATCAGTGAGGAATTTCTCCCTGTCTGTAACTCATGAAACTTTCATTACATTTTCTCTCCTCTGTCTGCTTGCAAAGGGGAGTGATGGGCAGCTTTGGTGGACACCTGCATCCAAGGTCAGCCCTTGATTGGTCAGTCATTGGTTACAGATTATAGCTAAAATTTGCAGTCACAAACTGATGACAGAAGTTAGTTTTAGCCTCTCATGTCTTTGTCAAATCCCATATGTAATGCACAGGTTTTATAGATTAATCACAGAAGAAAGAATGGACAATGAAAGAATCACAAAATTCTGAAAGGGTGTAACCATTGTGCACAAAAGTCTGTCTGCCATGTTTTTCTGTGTTTTGCACATGTGATTGAATATCAGAGCTTCTCAAACAGAAGTGTCTGACTGTTGTAAAAAAGTCTCTGCACCTTCCTGTCTCTATAAGATGATTAACTGGCTGGTCAGCCATGGTACAAATAACAGTAAACATCCACATACAAAGTTTAGCTACTTAGTTTTTGTTCTTTTTGTTTTGTTTTGTTTTTTACTCTTTGGCCTTATTCCATTGTGGGTATATCTACTGCACTTGCACTGTGTTAAACAGGGTTTTGTAGCCATTGTCAATCTAGCATTTCAAATATTCATATCTAGTTCTTACAAGCACCACAGCAAAAAATAAAGTCATTATTTCCTATGTAATTTACCTGTTCAAAGAGCATAATTGATAAGGATTTTTCTCATATCCAGCGTTTTGAAGGGTTAGGTTGTGGGAGAACTATCAAAGTTCATTGATCTTCAGATTCTGTCTAAATCAAGGTTTTATTCCAGGAATTGAATTTTATGCTGAGCATCTGTTCATAAAATACGCCAGTAAAAGTAATATTTCTGTGTCCAGGTTATATTTTTTTCTACTATTTTTTTACACCCAACAGATGGTATAGATTATTCACACATAAGAACTCTGTTAAAAATAATGGTAATGGTCTAGGTTAAATGCTAAAAGGCCAAGATGTTCTGAGTTAATCTTGGAAATCTTTGGTAACTCATTTCATTGTCTGTCTGCATGGAAAATTATGTAGTCCAGAAGAATTTCTGCTCTGGGCTGGTTCTGTCTCTCTGATACTTGATCATGCTGAACCACAGAGAATACACCACATACATATTTGTGATCAAGGTTGACATCCAGGAGCTGAGGCAAATATATTTTTAAATTCTGATTTTCAGAATGGGGATAGATGAAGAAGGCAAAGCTCAGTTTAAACTCAAAATGAATGAAAATAGCCAAATATTTTGTACCTGGTTTAGTCTGATTAGCTTGATTTCAAAAGTCTGTTCCAAGATACCTCTATTTTTCAGGTGTGTTCATGAATTAATAAAAACATTAATAAATTTTCTCCAAGAGTTTTGTAAAACTGATAAGAAATAATATTTTTTACTATAAAAAATATAACTTTAGTAGGAAACAAGAATAACAAATTGTTTTCCCACCTATTTTTTCTTTTTACTTGAAAATGTCTATGTGCTTTTCATATCAGATGTGGATCTCTTCTTCCAGGGTGCTTTAAATGAGAAGTTATATTATATTTCAGCACACTCAAATTTCCTTAATTTTATCCATATTAAAGGGAGGTTTGTTAATGCCGCTGGCTGGGCTATGGGGTGTACCCAGGAGCTGCATCAAAGCCGGATAGCATAGCTCTGAGGGGGGTTGATCAGCCCAAGCTTTGGCAGTGCCTTCAGCCTACGCCTTAGCAAGCCTTTAGTGATATTCAGCTGTAGTGATTCTCAGCTCTTAAGTTTGCTAGGCTCGGCTGGGGCATGCAGCAGGCATTCGGAAGACCAGGAAAGAGAGGAGAGCGCTGTGTGAGGTTCCAAGACGATGTCTTTATTGGTCTTCTTCGTAGCTCTTCCACAGAGTGTCTCGAAGGGTCTCAGGGACAGCAGCTCAGCTGAGCTGGGCAGAAACAGGGGTTTATATAGGGCAAGGGAGGATTGAGAATTGTCCAATGGGTCCAATTGAGAATTGTCCAATTGTAAGGGTTAAAGGAAAGTGACCTATAGCCTTACAGAGAGATAAGCAAGGGTCCGAGAGCAGGAGAGAGGGGCTCCTATTGTTCAGTCATCCTGACTCAGCATTCTGCCTGTCTTAGCCTCCAAACGCCAAGGCAGGTTTGCAGGGCCTGCGCCTGTTACAGTTTGTAATCCAATAGTTGTAATGATTTCTTTGGTGATGTTTCAGACATTCATGTTTGAGAGTCCTTGGAGGCTCTTAAATCCAGAGGCCATTTGTCTGCTGTGCATATTCATTCGCTCTACACCTTAAATGCTCTTATAAAACTCTCATTGCAAAGGAAAAACAAATGTTACATGACAGGGTTAGCAAGAGCTCAATAATTCTAAGAGAAGTGAGAAAAAACCAGACACTTTCATTCTGTAGAAAATATTTTTGGAGCTGCATGGGTCATGGGGGTGGCAATAGGATACTGAGTTCTGTTCTGGAACTGGCCAGCAATCAGGATGATGTCTTGAGTGCAGATAAACCATGCTCATACAAAACTCCCGAGTCAGGTCATGTGATTTGTCTTTCCGGTATGGGAATGCAGACTAAAGACTAAGGGCTGCTCTACCATCTGAGTTGCTGGGGTTTTTAATATCTCTAATATCTCTAATAATTAACAAGCTGTGCCTCAGCTGCCTTCTCTATAAGAGTGAATTGTCTGTATCAGGAATTGCAACACCAGCAGTTGTGGAAGAAGATACTGCCTTGGGTTTATGTTTAATAACAACAAAAACATAAGTTCATCAGTTGAAAAGAATGAAATCTCACATATTTTGACTGATGAAATAAACAGGAGCATAAAAATGATTGTTGAACCAGCTGTGCCACATTAAAGCTGAAACTTTTTGATGGGCAATTTATATTTCATCGACACCTTATTTTTTTTCTTTTTCTTGACATATTCGAATATGTTTTCACATCAGTCACACTGGTATGGAGAAAATTAAGTACGTTCTGGTAAATTGTATGTCTTTTGAGTGTAATAGAGATAAAAAATAAAAATATTTTAAATTGTTTTCATATTTTATTTGGAAATTTTATTTTAGTCCTTAAAGATAGCTCTTTTTTTCAGTCTTCTGATCTTTATAGTTTCTTTTAAGGAATTAACTTTCATCTGCCTCTCTACTGTTTCTCTTCTCCAAAGTGCATTTTACAGACTAGTCTGACATGTAGGGATAACATCATGGGACTTTTTTATCTGAAAGAGAGAACAGCAATAGGCTAAAACTTTTTGATATGTGATGAGATAAACATAGTCTTCATAGTCAACAAGTAAGATTTGAGAATTGATGAAAAACAGTCCATACACCCTAAATTCTCTGGCCTCTCCATTGTATCTTGAGGGAACACAGGGACTTAGAAGAGTATGGAGGGAAGTCTTGACCTTATTTGAATCTATTGGAATTAAAACTCCTGTGTGAGTATCTGGGGGCTACTTTTTGGATTTGGTGTCTGTATTGACCTAAGGTCAGCCCACGTGAGTTTAATTTCAAAATAAGTGTCAAAGCTCACATTACATGTCTTTGCTCATTAGTGACATATCTCACCAGGTTGAAACCAGCTACCTGGTATAAAAATAAACATTTTCGAATCTGAAGCTGTCTTGTATGTGTCTTACCCTGAAAAGAGATTTCTTCTATGTAGAGAAAAATTTTTCTTAACTCAGGAAATTAAAAACCACCTGGAAGAAAGATGTCTATTCAATATAATGTGTATTTCCTCCTTGAAACACTACTAAAATTTTCAAAAGCTTTTTCCAAGCAGGTGTGACAGTATAACCATGTAAAAAAGATTATCTGTGGTCTTAGAACTGGCATATGAGACATGAGACATTAGAGATCTCCTCAAAAGAGCCTGGGCTTTTTATTGGAATGCTGAAAAAAAACTTGTATAACTGCCTTGTTACTTTTTGGGGCACATATTTGTAGTTGTTTCCCAAAGGAACACAATGTGTTAATTATGTATGCTGTTTTTCTGGAAATTCTGCTTTGTTAAATAGACATACTGTGTGTTACAAAGTAAAGAAAGAGTGCTCTTTTCTGCCTTTTTCCTCCGCTGAGTTTGTCTTTCCTTGGATTTCTTCACCATTCAGCTACAATAGCAAAGAATTACTTTGCAGTAAAAAATTACAGAGTGGACTGGATTTCATAGGTAACATGTTCTATACTTTGGCCATTTATACAACATATAATTCATTCAGAAAGCCTTGGATTTTTTAAT
Organism: Motacilla alba alba; assembly: GCF_015832195.1. Classification (NCBI taxonomy): domain Eukaryota; kingdom Metazoa; phylum Chordata; class Aves; order Passeriformes; family Motacillidae; genus Motacilla; species Motacilla alba. The sequence continues at coordinate 65,671,314 of NC_052046.1, read as the reverse complement.
GAAAAGAACTGCTAGATTTTCATCTTTCTTTTGTGTGCACTCATACGTATTTGAAAGTTTGAGTCCAAATTCTGATTCTGTATTTTATAAGCCCCTTTACAACCCATGTTCTTTTTCATTTTTCCTCTTACCACACACAACTAGAAACTAAATTTGATATGTGACATAAAAGTTCTATCTTGCTCGATTGTAATGAATCAATGATTTGCTATGACCGAGTTACTTGTATAAAGGTAGGCAGACACGCTGTTGAGTTCAGTGCATGCAGAACTTTCTCTTGATCATTCAGCTGGGCTGGATGTAGGTCAGAGTCCTAAGGAACTTATTTCATCTTATCCTTTGAGAGTGTCTTAATGAAAAGCAAGGAATTTCCTGAAAGGGCTCAATATTCCAACACATTTGCTAAAAAATATAAATCAGTTTCTAGTTCAAGTTCACTTAAGGGCAAGTTTTTCAAAACTCATTTTTTCTTTAATTGGGAACGAATATGTTCACTGCCATATCAGGAAGAGTTGAATTAGGAGTGCATGTAGAAAATAATCAAGGATATTAGAAATCAGTATGAAGGAGTCAAATATCTTACACCAAGATTTGTCTATGTGTATGTGCTTTAAAAGATTAGTATAACTCTGTTTCTTACTATATTTTTATGGTCACAAATGAGCCAAGTGAAAAAAAATACACCATTTTCTAAGCCTTTGAAAACATCATTGATACAAACACATATCTAGTAAATTTTTTCAATTGCTTCTTTTGGCAAATAAGCATGGTTATTCCACATTGATGTTAACAACACCCCCTAACTCATCACTCTTGTATCACCATTGCAGACCAAAATATTTTCTTTGAAAGAAAAAAAATTAAAAATTCTTATGTGAACAATTCCATCTGGGATGTAAGGCTATACTTCTTATTCTTCTATTCCACTGTTGATATTCTAATCTCATGTTGACTATACCTGTGTACTTTGTTTTATTGATTACCAGTGTAAACTATAATTTTAGATTATTTTTATTCTTCAGGGAGATTATTCAATAAGATAGGCTTGCAGTGACCAAGTTGACCTTTTAAATTTTTCAACAGTAAACACTCTATTATTTTCTTTCTTTCTTTGTTTTGAGTTAGTTGCAGGGGTGTTTTGTTAATGTGTGTTTTTGACAGGTGTGGAAGACTACCTGAACTTTGTATTAATAGCTACAGGGGGAATCAAAATAAATGTGATGGTTTATAATTACCTTTTCTTAGGCAAATATTTTCTGCAGAAGAGTCAGTTCAGAAAAAAAAAAGGCAGAAGAAAACATGCAGGCAAACACTTTTTCAAGAAAAAGCAACTGTTCATCAGAGAAAAGATGTAACAAATTTTAATTGCATTCCATTTCACAGTTAAAAAAGGAAAAATAAAAACACCAGTCAGGAGAAAAAATAAAGGTAGACTTTGTGATCTGTTTTCAATATTATTTTCCAGATATTTTTTATATTTCAAATAATACCACTTAGTTGTATACTGTTAGGATTAACTGCTCTGCGGTATGTTCATACAGTTTTCAGAAGTATTTTCATTAGCAGGAGAAACAATGAATTGTACAATGATGCAATAATAACACACTGAAAGCAGGTAGAATATGCCAGGGTTAATGCACTGCAAACTCAGACCTTTGAAAGATTTGTCCAGCTTAACTTCTTTAAATGTTTTGCTAACCTTTCAGAGGTGTAGCAGTAGAGAAGCTCCATTAAATCCTTATTAAATCCTGCAAACCTTGGGGTTGACTATTCTAGCTGAAATTATTCCAAGAGACTCATCTTTTCTGCTCCACTTCTTTTCTTTAAATCTGATTTCACATTGATAGCTTTCTGTGGCATCCTTGAAACATTCATATACCCTCATGGAATAAATTACAATGTCTTGGTTGAGTCTACTTGTTTGCTCCACAGTTTATCAATGCAAAGCACAGTTTTAACAAGGAAGACTGGGAGGCTGTATGTAGCTGCTGGTCAAGGAAATATCTGAGTGATGGTAGAGAAAAACCATCATGATCTCCAAAGAATGCAAGCCTGAGTGTCTGACAACAATGAAGGCTAGGATGGCAGTGACATATTTTTCTAGTTTGGCTTTATTAAACTCTTTATAGGAGGGGGATTCTAATGTTAGAGCTTTTGAAGAAGAGTCAATAGGCCATGCTCTTCTGGAAGACTTATGGCTTTTTGCAGTAGATATGTTTGAAGCAAGAATCAGACACTCTCAGTGAACTTCAGGGCATGTGAAATTACATGGGAATGGAACAAGAAAATAAAACCTAAATTCCATAAGAAATTTAATGGCCAGACCGAGCATATCCTTACTAACATTTACTTCTATCTGTACAAATGGTCTAATGTCACAAAATTCTATTTTCTTTCTGTTGGTCGAAGATGCACCCAGACTCTAGTAAAAAACCTCTATTGATAATGTGTCTGTCTTTGCAAATCTCGGTTTATATTTGCAAGAGATAATAAACCAAGCCAAACCAACATGCACAGAACCTAGTTACCCCAAACTGATCACCTTGCTATTTCCCTTTGTAGATGTCTTTTCCTTTTAGAGATTCCATAGTCACTTCTGATGACTATGAGAGGTTTCAGATGACCCAATGAGAGCCACATAATAACCATTCAGGGCCGATTCTCTGGAATTTACCATGCATTTACATGTAACTGCAAGGATAAAATATCACAAGCTAAAAGCATCTCCTTCCTGGATTGATGAAGGTGTAACATTTCACACTTTCCTAAACCTAGGATACCAAAATGTAGGCAATTTGTGTATTTATTCCACTGTAAATAAGAGAACCCATCTGAAGTTCTCAGAGAAAGTAACATCACGGGATTGTTGAGTAATATGAGTCAGAGTGCACCTCTGTGGGCTGCAGGCTCTCACCTGCAGGACTGTGATTTAGAGAAGGGGTGGGGCAGCTCCTACAGTTCTCCACTCCTAGAGTGGAGAGCTGCAGTGGAAAGATACAGGCCCTTTAGAAGGACAGGCAGGGAGATGAGATGTCAGTGATGTTCTTTATATCAGTGACCAGCTGAAGTGTGTGGAGCTCTGCCTAGGAATGGATGAGAAGCTAAAAGCTTATGGATCAGGATTCAAGGGAGGGCAGGGGCAGGCATCATTGCAATGGGGGTCTGCTACAGCCTCTCTGACCAGGAAGACCAAGCAGGTCAGTCGCTCTTCAGACAGAGAGGACAAGCCTTACATTCACAAGCCCTGGTGATCTTCAACCACTGTAATATCAGTTCATGGGCAATACAGCAGGGCACAGGCAATCTAAAAAGTTCCTGTAAAACATTGATGGTAGCTTCCTTCTCCAAGTAATAGAGGATCTGACATCTGGTCAGCTTTGCTGGCATCTGGATCTGCTTTGCTGGTCTTTGTTCTAACCAGGAAGGAGGGACTTGGGGGGAAAGTGAAGCTCAAGGGCAGTCTGGGCTGCAGTGACCATGAATCAATGGAATCCGAAATCCTTAAAGGTTTCAGAAAGATGAGCCTTCAGAAAGTTCACTGTATCCTGGGCTTTATGATGGCAGACTTGGCCTCTTCAGGGATCTGTTTCATGGAGTACCATTGGGTAAAGTCCTGGAGGTAAGATAGGCCCAAGAAAGCTGGTTAATGTTCAAGTATCTCCTCCTCCAAACTCAGGAGTGATAGCATCCCGACAAAGACAAAGTCAGACAGAAACACCAGTAGACCTATGTGAACAAGCAAAAAATGGAAGCCTGTAAAGCATGGAAGCAAGAACAGGTATCCTGAGAGGAATACAGAGAGATTGTCAGAGCAGACAGGGATCAGGTTATGGAAGCTTAAAGGCTGATAGAAGGATCAGCCTTCTAAATTGGCCAGGGATGTCAAGGGGAGCAAGAAAAGCTTCTAAAAGTAAATTGATGGCAAAAGAAAGGGTAGGGAAAATATGATTCCCATCGTGGAGGTAATGGACAACATGGTTAGCAAGCTTATGGAGAAGGCTGAGATACACAACTACTACTTTACCTGAGTCTTTACCAGCAAATGCTTCAGCCTCCCTGCCTGAGTCACAAAGGGAAAAGGAAGGGACAGGAAGAATGAAGAGCCACTGTGGGAGAAAATCAGGTTCAAGATCATCAAACAAAACTGAAGGTGCAAAAGTCCATAGAATCTGGTGAGATGCATCTACACATCCTGAGGAAACTGGTGGATGAAGTGTCAGTCATGGATGCTTACAAATTGAAACAGATAACATATTCAAGTGAGATTTACTTTATAAGCCCTGTTAAACCAAATAAAGCAACTAAATCAATTAAACCAATTAAAGCTCTGTAAACATTTCAATACAGATTTGTTATGTCAAATGAATTAGTCACTATATAAGTAACATAACAATTCTTAAGGTTTTAGTATGGTAGCCAAGCATGTACAGTCATAAAGACAGTGAAAATTGTCTTGCTTTGTTATGTTATTCCTTCTCAAATTTCTTTAGACCATCACCTTCCATCTTTATTCTACATTGTTATTTTCCTTTTTTATTTTGTTTTAAATGCTCTGTCATTCACCAATTTAATTACTTCATCACCTCTGTGAAACGAAGTCTGCATTTTTCTGCAGTAGAATATTGGATCAAGAAATTCTTTAACTATTATTCAGACAAAAATATGTTATATTGAAATGTGCTATCTCATATTGGTTTATATTATGAGTCTGTGTTTGCACAAAGTGAAGACAAAAGATGTCTAACGTAATGCATAGAACTTATGCTTTGTTTCACATATCATGTCTCTGAAGCTGTGATACAGATAGACTGCACTGTAATTAATCTGTTTTAATTTTTTTTCTTTTGTGCTCTGGCAATTTTTTTTACACTAAGTTTCTAAATTTTCAGGGGAACAGAAGGAATATATTCTAAATATATAATTCAATAAGTAATTAATCTGTAACTGCGCAGGCTACTGCTTTAAAATGACAGTGCCTCTTTTAGAATTAAACATTCAGTCACAGCATGTTGCAGTAAACTCACTGAAACTTCTTATGTTGAGAGACTTTTCAAACTGAGCATTTAACTGAAGTCATGTAATGACACTTAATTGGATATGTTTTTGGCTGGCTTCAGTCAATTGAAGACATTATTAGTGTGGAGCGCAAATGGAGCTGAATTTCAAGAGGTGCTCACTGAAACTGTCTTCTCATAATGCCAATAGAATATTGGCAATCATTGTAACTCCTGTGGCTGCTAGTCTTCTGGATCTGATTAATTTGAAAACCAGATAAGAAGTGTCTATTTTCAGGATAGCGTGACCCTAATTCATTGCTTGCCATTGACTGAAAAGCACATTCCCCAAACCGGAGAAAAACACAAACTAAATGAGTGTCAGCCTTGACAGAAACAAAAGAGGGATCACTAGTAAAAGATACAGGCTTCATAGAAATATGAAACACAGTAGTCTCTCTGAATATAATTCAGTAAGAGAAAAAGGTCACTGTTGCTCTAAAAGCTTTCTTTATTTGCAAGCACATTTTTCTACAAATTGTACCTGGTCTCATTTATCTAAATCCTTTGCATCCTAGAGTATTTTCCATCACATTGATCTGTGACTACACTTTCCCAATAGCCATTTGCCGGCAGGTGGGATGGTGGGACCTTAGGTACCATCACACTATTGCTGGTTCTTTGAAAAGTGACAGGTGGCTTGTTTCTGTCCCTGATGGGTGGGATAATTTATCTCACCAATGGGTTCAGCCTCTGGCAGCCTGGAAACTAAGGGCCTTGAATGTTAACTGCAATAGAGGCTGGGGATGCATAACAAGACTATCTCTGGAACCTACACACTGATCAGGAGAATATCCAGCCTGCAGAACAAAATGCCTCTGTATACTTAGCTGCTACCTACTGATACAACCAGAATAAAACACACTGATCCTAGAGGCATATATAAATTACATGGCATTTCTCATTTGCCATACCATGAATAATTGTAATTGTAGATGTAGAATTTCTAAGCAGGAAATACCAGAGATTTGAATTAAAGTGCACTATGTGCATCAGAAATGTAAAAGTAATAGTAATAACAATAATATTGAACTTGTGAGGAAAATTCAGTTAAAAGAAAATGTAGAAATATTTTCTAAAAATATAGCTATCATACATATTTACAAATTATATTTACAAATATAGAAAATCTTACATATTTAGGATTCATGGAAAACTACTCAGACCTATGCTGATGCTTTGCAGTAAATATGCAGTCATAATGTATCATTTCAGATTAAGTTAAAATTCCTTTAAAATGTCATATTTATCTATATTTCACTTTCATCTCTATTTTACTGAAGGTTATATGGACGTTATAATACTTCTGCCTGCGCTGGAGGTGGGAGGAAAAGATAGCTGAGATATTGCGTATGAGCAATGGTGAGATAGTTAAAAACACTATGAAGTATTTTTAGTCTGTTACTAAAAATATTCTGATTCTGCAGTTAATTTGAATGCATTTTTTTTATTTACCAATTTTTAGAAGATAAGTAGTCACCAGAGGGTGAGAATTCAAATTCAATGTCTAGATATCGCACAGAGGAGCATGTGGTCTTTTTCAGTGCTACTACAGTGCCAGGTTACAGAAAAAAACTTTGATAAACAAGATAATTTAATTAAAGGAAATCGAACAGTTAAAGCAAATAAACATATTCATTCCCTCATTACAAATAGATTTCTTAAAAAAAAAAAAAAGAAAACACAAAAATAGCCCAGAAGAAACAATATCAATTAGTTTTAACTTTGTGCAAGTTATATTGCCCATGTTATTTCTATGCTTGGAACACCCAGGAGGAAGACAAGAAAGTAATTTATTTCTTAACGATCCAGAAACTGGTTGATTTATTAGTAAATTCTTAGAAAATTCATCCTCTATGCAAAGGAAACTTCACAGTACATATCTCCAGAGTAAATCATACTATTTATATGTCACAAAATATTGAATTTCTGGTAGGATGAAACAAAACTCATTACAGGTCTATGGCCAGATCCTCTGTATTTTAGAAACCCTTAAGATATTGATGAAAACTCACTTTATGAGTTTCTATTGTATTCTTGCAAGTAACCATGATACAAGTAGAAATACTACCACAAAGCGCTGGGGCAGATAGGGAGCAGAAATAAGGTGCAGATTATAAACAGCCATGGTTATTAACTGGTACTTCTCTTATGGAAGAATTATGGATAATCTTAAAAGTCATTCATTGTGCTGTAGCTCAGGCTGGGTCTAACAGAGACTACTAGATGAGACTGAAACACTGGGAACAAAATATCTAACTTTAGTGGTTCTTTTTGATCTTAAAATACATAGAAGAGGGAAAAAAACATATACTGACTGATGCTTATATGATAATTCAAATTGAAATAAAATCAAGCAACATTTTCAGGCAGGAAATAAGAAAAAATCCCAACACATTGCTCTATTTTTAACTGAGGGCTGTCTTTGAACACTCAGACCATTAAAAAGAATTTCTCTCCTGGGCAGAGGAGATGGGAACATTCAATGAAACAAAGAGTACATGGAAACTTCTAATATAGGATATGTGTATGTGTGGAGACAAACCTGTGTGAGCTAGTGTTATTTCCACCCTCATTTATGGATAAAATTATTGAATGTTTTGCAAATGGTTGTTAAATTTTGTATTATTTTTAAAGGATGAAAATTGCAGGATGAAAATTGCAGTATTATTTTTAAAGGATGAAATATTTACCCTTATTAGTAGACTATTATCTTTGAAATACCTCTTAATTCTACACATTGTTATCTTGCATGAGATATTGAAACTGGTTTCAATAACTGAAGATGCTGAGGATGGCAATGGAATGCAATAGTTTAATACTAAGATCTAGATATAGATAATAAATGAAAAATAAAATTAATAAAATAATAATAAAGAATCTCCATTACATTTTGTTCTTTTAAATAATGGTTGGAATGTATTCCAATTTGCTCCTTCTTTACTCACAAAAAAAGTAGTTACTATTTTTGTTTGTTTTTTTGGTGTATTACATATGGAAAGCAAGAATGGTGAATTTTTACATGGTAGAAAAATGTAATGAGTATATTTAACCATGGAGTAATAAATCTAGAGTTTAATAGATAGAATAAAAGCTTTCCTAGCACATGCAAGCTAGATGCTTTTATATGAATCTTGGCAGCCAAGAAAGGAAAGAGCAAATAAAATTTATGACATGATCTGTGGCTACATGAATGCAGATGGCAACAAATATTTTTCAAAGAAAAGGCTTCCTCCTCTTTTAATTTCTTTAATACTTCTTTAATAAATACTTTTTGAAGAAGTCATTGCGTAGCTACCAGTGCATTGCTAACAAATAACAAATAATTGTTGGTGTTTAGATGCTGCACCTAATTTTCAATGTGGATTTCATTAATTCATTGAGCACCTCCTTACCTCTGAAAAAGGGAGGATATGATTCTTTCTCCATGTCTATTGTCTGATTATGAATAAGGACCTTTAGCTCTGAGGGTTTAAAAGGTCTTTTGGGGCTTTTTTTGACCAAAGGACTGATTCTCTGACAAAGAGCAAAATCTAAGTAGGTTATCTGAGTGGATTTTAAATATTTATTACAGTTTAGGCTGTATAATTTTTACACTTATGATACCCAAGTCACTTTTTTCCTTTATTCCTCTTTTAAGCTTCTTGAGTGCAGATTTAATATTAATTTTTCTTTTTTTTTTTTTTAAACAAATGAAAAAAAACGATTATTGAACTTATAACTGGCTTATAAGTACTTAAGAAGGCCAGGAGTCAGCTTTATTTTAGCCACAATATTTCAGAGAACCATAGAATCACAGTATATCTTCTCTGGACACACTTTTAGTGGGCTGTCCTTCTTATATTTTAATAATGGTTGCATTATTTCTTGAGCAAGTTTAAAGCAGGAATCTTTTAGAAGTAAAACAGATCCAAGAAGGAAGATTTTGCTAAAACACTGTAAGAGATAAAAAAATTTCTCAGCTCATCATGGATAAAATGCATGAATGAATGGACTAGCTGATTACCACTCAACCAGTTCTGAACAAAATTTCATTCTTCTATATATAATGAGTAAAGGAGGACTGCTTTGCCATATAATATGAATTCCTTTACAAAAAGCCCTTTCCAATTTCTATATTATATGGTATAAATTATTTTTTGATCCAAAAATATTCCAATAACTAAAAATACCTTAGTGGAGAAAATTATGCTTACCTAGGGTCAAAGATCAAGCCACATCACCTGGAAAATTTGAATATGATGAATTGGAGGTTAAACACTTAATTCAATGTGGATTACCTCAGATCTCCAGATTCAGACGAACCTTTTATTATCCTGAGATTCATTCACCACAGGAATCTCATTTTTTCTGCTTATATCCTGGAAAGGCTTTCCTTTTCCCCGCAACACACATAAGAAGTGGTGACGTTTAAAATACTTTTTAATCTTAATGGCAAAGGCAGGTATTAGGTGTTCCACACAGGTTTAGGTTCAGAATCCATATTTTATAATTTTATTCATGGAGTGAAATTAAGTGACATGAATGCTTTTAAGATTGTCCTTTTTTGGACCACAGGCTATTAGCTTTTTCACTTATTAACAAAATAGCAGGGTCAGTTTTTGTGTGTGTATGATCCAACAATGTAAATGGCATAACTATTGTTCACAGGTGCTTTGGTGCATAAGTAGTTACCAATTACATAAAAGTAGAACTTCAGTCCTTGTAGATCAACATAGGCCTAAGGGTTTCAGCCCAACTATAACATTTTATAGCAGTTAGAAATCCCATCTACTTGTGCTTTTTGTGTGAGAAATCAAATGCATATGGGCCAAGGGATTGCAGTGTTAAAATTCCCATGGGAGCACTAAAATAATCACAGTACACTTATAGTATGTGGCAATCTGGATTACTGACCATATTGAAAGATGTTTTCATACAGACCCTACAGTATATGTATTACATCAGAATAAATCTTTCCATGGAAATATTAGCATTTTAGTTTCCTGACTGCTCTAATTTTAAGTTTGCAATATCTTCTCTATTAATATTGGGTGCTTATTTTAATGTAAGAAGAAAAGGAAATGAAAAACCAGACAATTATCAAAAAGAGCAAAATAAAAATAATTAGATAAGTGATTAATTTAAAAACCATGGAAAAATGACTGCAAGACTATACAGATGCCAGTATCATCCTATGCGACCTATTCAGTATCTTCTCTACCTTTTTTCAGTCCAACAGTTATGTGGTGAATTCCATTTGCAGTTCTAGCACTTTTTCTGCAACTAACATGTAAGGAATGTCTATGTAACAAAAACAACAAAACTCATTGTGTAATTGTCAGAGGCTAATGCCTGACAGTATGCCTTTGCAGAGCAGAAGGACCTGGTTGTCCTGACTGTCAGCATCTGCTTTGTTATTGGCACCAGCCAAAGTACAAAGGGCTTTCTCACTTATCAGCTGCTTCTGCTTTGTGGGCCTTCTAATCATTGCAAAGAATGTGAAAGGAAGGCAAATGTAAAGTCTGCACTCTTACTTTAAAAAAACAAAACAGAAAAAGAAAAAAAAAAGACAGAAAACTAGGGCAGGGAAGGGGAGAGGTTTGGTTTGGTTTGGTTTGGTTTTCCAACAGAAATCATATTAATTTATTATTTTGTCCAATAATTGTCAGATGATAATGTAAAAGAACACAAATAAACACTGAAGGTATTAGCCAGAATGTGTTTTCTCATTTGAGAACTTTCTGCCCTCTAAGTCTTTTTTGTGTATTTAGCCACTTCATAAGTTCAGGACTTAGAAGTAAGTGAATATCAGGAACTGTGGCAATGTTTGTCCAGTCACGGTGATGGAAACTTCTACAGAACTGATTTCAGCTATCATATTCTTGGTCTTAAGATGTATAAATCATTGCAGAAATCAGACTATACAAGTGAGGACATGGCATTTATTGTCTTTAATAACTTCTGGATCATTATGTTGAAACTGGCAGGATCATGCTATCTGTAATTTACACAATGATCTGTTAATTGACTCAAAACCTATTTCTATATACTTAAAGCTTTTTTTTCTTTTTTTTCTTCCCCAAATTACTCTCAGTGTTTTGCTGTACATGGCATTGTACTTATCCCTGAAGATAATGGAGACATTTTGTAATCTCTGGCTTTGTTGTTGTTGTAGTATTTGTTTGTTCGTTTTTCTTTGAAAGCTTAAATTTAGCAATAATTTTTTTAAAAGTACTAACTCCCTATTAACTTGGAATGGGGTTCTTATATGTAGCCACAGTAGTTTCATTCAGGTGATTCTTCCCTTCATTAATTTCTACATTTTCCAACATAATCAGCTTGTGAATAATGAGTGTAACCTTAATTCAAATAAGAGAGAAAAAAATAGCAAGTACTCAAAGAACTCAAACTGATACTCTGTGCATCAGTTTCAAGCTTACTCAGCTCCTTCTGTGGGCATAATTGGTTATGTTCATCTTTAGGTTTTTTTTATGTTATGTTTCTAACATTCGGGGGACAATGATGAATAAAAGATAATGAATAAAAAATTTGTATAGACTTCTGTTTTTCTCAGAATTAACATGACACCCACCTCTATTCTTTGCCTCCTGCTTGGCATCAATGCCATTTATGCTAGTCACAGGCAGGCACTGCATCATGCTAGGTGACTATCATCTAAACACTGTGGATGGGTGGTCTTTAAAACAGCAAGCAGAAGGGAATTTAGGAGCTCTTTCTGAGGAAATCTGGAAATCTTCACAGGGGCAAACAATGCAGCAGTTGTGAATATCAACATTTCCAGTTTGGAAACTGTCAAGAGCTGACTGGCTTTAGATGTAGGAAATAGACAAAATCTGAGGAAAGACAGCGAAACAATTCAAAACAACTCAAAACATAATGCAATGTCACCCACGAATGTCTACAGAATAATTGCATTTCCCTGTGCCTAAAGGTGATGTTGCTTACCTTTGGGACAGAGTGCTGTGAATGGAGTGCTCTTCACCAGCTTTGCAGAGAAGTTATTTCCAAAAAGGTCTGACATAACTTGAAACTTCTTGTCTTGATCCTTGAGGAAGATAGTTTGTCTTGTGGAAATGTGAAAGTACTTGAGATAGCTAAGAGACTGATTGGAGCTCTGTCTCCAAAAGTCTTCTAGAAGGACACAGGAGAGAGCACTGCCAGAGTGCTAGTGAATGTGGCTGAAAGGGATCCTGTGAGTTGCTCGCTTAGACAATTTACACATACCCACTGTTTATCAGCAGGGTGAATAAAAGCTTCTGTAGATGGCCTCTGACAATGCATGGTCTATGAATTTGGGCATCTGAGAAATGCTCAAGTTCATATTGAAATGTTTGAAGACTCTTCTGCTTACAGGCATTTGTGCACCTCCATCTTTCTGGTCATTCCCTGAGAACTTGGTGGACTCCTAGGAAAATAATTGATCTGGTGTTCTGAAAACAATTTGAAAATAGGTAAGTGTAGGGGAGGGTTGTTTGTTTGCTAAGGTTTTATTACTGTTATTTCCTCATAAAAACTGAAGCTATGATAATCTGAAGTTCAGTGACCAGACCCAGGAGCTCAGCTTCTCAAAATGCAGATGTTTATCTAAGTCCAAAGTCATTTACATCAATCAAACGGATTGTTTCAAAATGCCTACCTTTCAGTTGCCATTCACATAGTGAGTTTGCATGCTATTTCATAAATTAACAATAATTTCTAACCGGCTAACTCATTTGCAAGTGAGAAAGGTGAATGTTCAATTATTTCTACCACAGTTAACATAAACATTGACCTGATCGACTGCAGTGCTCTCTCTGTGCTATAACACAGCCACAGATTTATCTTCCCTGCCTATGCTTTGCTCCAGGCACCTGATTAAAAAGCCCAGACCAATGTCTGCTCTTATATGCTTACTTTGATTTTCACTTTGGAGCACTTTACCAGGACTGCACTCATGCCTCCCTGCTGCTTCCTGATGCTTTGTGGCATTTATTGTCTGAGTTTTCCTCTCAGTGTGGCACCACAGTCTAACTGCATAATATGCCTTCTGTATGCAAGGATAATCCGCATCACCCCCATAACTCTACTGCACAAGGCATGATTTCTGTAATATTGTGAATATATTAGGAAAAAAGCAATCACAGAAGGCCTTGGGATTTTCAAGTTGCCTTGGAAGGCTAATAAAATTCACCATATGTTTTTTCTATCTGCTAGGAGCCAGGCTTCACTTCTTAAATCCATGCAAGAAGCTGAAGGTTTAGTGTGATGATGTCATCTAGATCAATGGCTTGCTAAAGTTATTGCTATTAATCATGGCTTACTATTGGTCTGTTTAAAGCCATATGGGGCAAACCACTAGTAAAAAATGTATATTAGGAAAAATGACTTTGCAGAAGTAAAGACTTATGGAACTTGTACATGACTTGGAAAAAGAAAAAAAAAAATTAAACTACTCCATATTGTTTAAAACGCAAGCCTTTCCTAATTCCAAATAAATTACAGGGTTTAATGTTATTCTCATTATCCATAAAAAATTTTGAAGAATAGGAGAAGGTATATATAAAATTTCATCATATAAAAATATTGAAATTATGGCATTTATTTACAAATTTTTGCATGAGAATAATTCTTTTCAAGTTTTACACAGGTTTTTTCCAGTCTGTACAATTTCATGCTTTTAATATTAGCACCAAAATTCCCTTATCTATCAATGGTGTCTTTGGTTCTGAAGAATTTGATATGACAATAATAACAGAATAGAAATTTCTAAGTCTGATGCAATCTCTTTTGCTGGAGCAAAGCCAGCTCTGTAAAATGTGATACAACAAAAATATAAAATAATTTAAAATATTTTATTTCAGTGGTGGAATATGTCTCTTCCTAAGGCCTGGAAGAAATATTAAATAACATTATTTCCTCTCATAAATAGGAAAAGACTTTAAATGCATTCAGCAGTTATATGAGTTAAGGGGAAAGATTATCTATGAACAGAAAGAGACTAAAATAACTGTAACCAGCTAACTGTCTCATTCTTAATGAACTGTGGTAAACTGATAAACATCTGTGATCAATCAAGTTTTACTTCACATACAGCAGTGAAGTTTTAGTTTTAATTAATGATAAATAGTTTTAATTAATTATAAATCTTCAGGCCTTCCTGTAAAAATGGTCTGCTTTCATATCTGACATGGGGAACGAACCGGAGGTGACCTGCGCATTTGGAGATGTTTTCAAAGACAGACAACATTGCCTTCTCAGGTTTATAGAAATCACACAATTTTAGCATTTAAAATCGGTAGCAAGATCAGGAAATTTTAAAATGATTTTTAAATTTGGATTTTTAAATTTAAAAATGCCTGTAAATGCAACCTACGTAGTTACTTTTTTTCCATGATCATCTCACATTTGAGTTGAACAGAAATAGAAGTAACCAAACAGGCTCATTATTCCTTACATGATTATTTTGAACATTGAAACATTTACTTCAAAATACCTCTTTATTGTATTAGACACCCAGTTCAAACTGATAAAATAACATACTTTTAAAATTTTACTTTCTATGGAAAAAAAGAGAAAAAAAAGGAAAAAAAGGAAAAGAAAAGAAAAATCTTGCACTTGGGTTTTACTTGCTGTTATCTTAAAATAACTGAAGTGATTATATTATGTGAGCTCTGGCTTAGTATGCTAAAGTATGCAAGTATCACAAAATTCTATGATCAGAAATTAAAATTAAATTAAAATAAAAGAGCAATTGATCTTTTAGACTCCAGATGAAGTCTCTGACAGAGATTTAGATAATGAGTAAACATCTCTCTTAGTTATCTGCTGTTATTTTATCAATTTCATGTTGGAATCTTTGGATACTGAGGGTGGTCCAAGAAGTTCATAATTATTGCCCCAGTAAATGACCCAGCCTGGTCTTTATTAAACATATCTAGCTAAAAAAAAAATTATTTAAGTATTTCAGTTATTACAGTACAATTTCCATGACTGCAAAAATTGACTGAAGTTTTATTTTTGCACGGTGGTGGCACCTAGATGGTGGGGAGTAGCAAGAGCTCCCTGAACATGGGACTCAGTTATATGTACCAACCAAGGAATATACTTTTTTGTCTGTAGAGATGAGAGGTGTCTCCTTTTGGACCTATGTAGCAGACCAGGTGTGAGAAGAGTCCTTGCCATAGTAACAGAATAATAGCTGTAGAGGCCAATGAAGTGGTCATTCTCCCCCCACTGCCCTCTATTCTCCCCCTCCCAGAAAACACTGTACTTGATCAAACTGACACATCTTGGATTAAATTCCGCTTTTGAAGATGGCGGAGTCTTTACAACATAACTGAAAATTAGGAATATTTCTGCCTTTTAAATGCATAGTTGTTTTAAAAATTTTATGAATTAATATTTTTATTGACTATCTTTTGCAAGATTTCCTTCAGCAGTTACTAGTATCTTACGTCCAAAACACCTTTATTTACTTCTCCTCCCTTCTACTTTACTCCCTTCTTCTTTCATACCCAATGGAGAAAAAAAATAAATAGTACATTTTAAGGGAAAGTAACTGATTAATTAATGCAGAAGGAAAACAGGAAAACTCAACTGTGAGTCCTTCACCTGAGCAGTGAGAAAGCAATGAATCTTTCCCCATACCTTCTGACACAAATGGTGTAGGTATTTTATGTATTCATATTATATTATACCATTTTTCAAATATACAATCAGAGTTTTAGAGGGGGTTTAAAAGAAAATCCATTTAAATTTCTTCAGTCAGTTTCAAAACTTTTCTTCTTAAAACTGGCAACCTCCTGCCTCACCTTGTGTACACAATCCAACAAACAGGTTGCACTGCCAGAAGATTAATGCCAGTCTAGGGGGTCTCAAACTCAATTTACTCACAACAAGACAGAAGGACAAACTACGTCTGGAAGACAGAAGAAGACCTGTGAAACCAAAGGAGCAAAATGAGGTTTCATATTCCCAGCAGATACCTTACAAGCCTTTGAGACTCCTCTATCACTACTGTTGTCACAGTATAGCTGGGTGAAAAGATCATAGTGAAAATGATGATTAATTTTCATAGCAAGTTAGACCAGAGCTGTGAAGTTCCAAACTTGCGCAAACAGTACATGTTACTTAACTGATAGGAACAGTCTGAGGTTTACACTTCTCACCCAACTGAGCTCAGCAGAAGAGATATAATTACTATCATCTAGAAAGGAGAAGTGCTCTTCAGGGCTCAAATCACCAAAATCACCAAGTCTTCAGCTCTAAAGTGCTCAGTTTCATAGCAGTTGTTACATCGAATCAGACAGAAAGAAGAATAGCATAGGATAACCTTGTCTGATTATCATGGTTCTGCTAGGTGTGGCTCTATCATAATTTTAAAATAAAAGGCGTCAAATGAACCAAAAGAAGTGGTTTTGTTCTCCCAGGTTTTAGGTTCTCCCAGGTTGTCTTACGTTTTTTTTCCTGTTTGCTGAATAAAATGGAAATGCAAATATCTCATACTTAATGATGCTATATATGAACTTGAGCAAGTGTTACGTATCCACAAAATTACAGGCTGTTGTTTAGGTAAAATTTTCTGCTATTTTGTGGCAGCAAATGATACCTAAAAAAAAAAAAAAAAAAAAAAAAAGGAAAGGAAAGGGAAAAGAGAAGGGAGGTCATTGAATACAGTAAAAATAAGATTTCTCCCTTCCTTGCCCCTAATGGGGAATTTTTACTGAATGGAAGAAAAATGCAAATGAAAGAAAACATGGGTTTCTGTTTGTTTGTTTGTTTGTTTGTTTGTTTCCTTGGGAGTTTTGTTTGGTTGATTTTTTAAACAAGAGCTATTTTAGTAGCATTAGATTTGTTTGCTTTCTTTTCTCTCCCTATGCCTTTAAAGAAATTGAGACATATTTTACAACACATGGTATCACAAACCTAGTATCTGTTCAGTGGATCCATAAATGAATCTCATACCTTATTAGTACACTTTTTTTTTCTCTGGGTATTAATAAGTAATGCAAAGTATTCTGACTTTTAAAAGGTAAATTTTAATATCAGTTGAAAATATCAAAACAATTCATCTTTACATTTTACAAAATAAGTTTTCTCTGACCATCCTTGTTTTGTGGATATTTCAGTATCATACATTTTCATACAGCTGACAAAAAAAGTTGAAATATTAGAAGGGAGATTCCATTCCTTAAAAATTTGTACTGAACTTGATAACAATGGGTAATTTTCATTTTATCTCCCCAACAGAATTGTCAGAATTGTTAGTGTGAGTAATAGAACAAATATTTTTTGATCTGGGTACATATGTTGCTCTCAGATACTGATCAGTTACTAAGCACCTGTGCACACTTTCACTTAGAATTAAATATTGGATAATAAGGATCTACAGTACAGGGCTTTGGTTTTGTTTTCCTTTGTTGTTATTCTTTTTTTTTTTCTTTTGTTAATATGGGCTATTTTTTTGACATCTTGAGCAAGTTTCTAAGTTTACTGGGCCTTCAGCATAGTCATAAGTATGGTTTTATTTCATAGCAAGCAAAATTTACAGATTTACTGGCATTTCATGCAAGAAGCAAGTTTTAAAATCTCAAGCCTACCAATAAGGACTAAAGCTAATGCCAAATGTATTGCTTAAATCAAGAAAAATCTCAGAAGCTAGATTATGATTGAAGGCTGAAAACTTATCATACTTAGAGGGGTATGAGATTTGCTGATCTATATATTTATGAAGATGTTATTTTAAATTTGGAATCAATTATCTGAAAAATTACTATTTTTTCTTTTCCACATATATTTTTCTTTTATGAGGATAAGTTTATTTTGTAAGAAGAAAAAAATCTTTAACAGAATTCTTATGATTAGTGTTATTACAGTCTGACTTGGAATTTCAAAAAAAGCCTGGTTTGTTAGTTGTGGAAAATGGGTTACCCATGATCTCTAATAACTATACAGAGACAATACATTAGAAAAATTGTTCTGCTTTTGAGAAAGAAGCCCTAAATCTCACATGTTACTTGGTGCAGATTCTGCATTAGGGAAAATCCCAATACTCATTGCAAGAATAGTAAATTTGCAGTGGATTCACCTTTGCATGTTTGTCATCTGGGTCAAAGAGCTCAAGACATGTTGCTTCTAGTAGAGGAACACACATCTCTTCTCTTAGTCTGACACACAACCTGTTAGATGTAGTCTATAGTTTGGCTAAGCAATTAAGAAAACTATATTAATAGTACTAATTAACTGATATGATCCCCATGATATTTCATAGCATATCAACATCCAATGCAGCATTCTCTTAGCCAATCCGTGGAGTCGTCTATTGCCTGGGGTCTCCTCAAAAAGCTTATTCTGTGCATCCATGCATCTGCAGTCAGTTTCTCACTACACCTCTCTCATTCTACTTTGTTTTATTATTTTTATCCACTAAAAAACTCCTTTGTGTGCCACAACCATGCCTGATCCATTTGGCTCATGTTAAGACTGACATGATGATTTTCATGTGACCGTAGCATAAAAAAATACCGAAATCCTATGAGATGTTACAATGCACTTCCATTACCAGCTTTTGAATGGTTTTATCTTATGGATCTCCAGCTAAGGAAAATTACTTCTCAGTCTTAGAATACATCAGCCCTTCAGGAAAGCCAGCATAAAATTTTAGAACCTTGAGGAGACATCATGAGGATTTAAACCCAGCAACTGTAACGTCAGCAATGGCAGAATATCAGAGGCAGTACACAAACTGTAACAACAAAAACAACTAAAAACCTGAAAATAGTTTCTCTTCCTAGGGAGTGGAATAATGTTTGCAGGACTAACTAGCTGTAAACTTCCCTAAGGAGCAGCAAGAGAGCAGCATGGTGCCTCCAGCATTCAAATGGGCTGAGCAGTGGGGTGTAACATCAAACTCTGTTGCTGTTAACAGTTGTGACAAACCCAAAAGAGCCAGAATAAGCTCACAACAGCAAACTCAAAGGGAAAAAGACAGAGACACAGCTATATGAATCATGAACAACAATTTAAAAAAGCTCCACTTTGAAGTATTTTTGAACAAGTGTATAGGAGATTTTGTGGGAGAGATTACTGCCATTGAGAAAAGATGTAGTTGTTAATAATCAAGAAAAGAGTGATTTTATTTTATTTTAGCAGGTAACAGCTATATATTGACTGATATACAAAGAAATTACATGTTATTTCATAGTAATTTCTCTACAATATTCATCTTTCTTCTGAAAAAATAAAAAAGTACTTTTCACATTTTACATATCATATGGCCACAGAACACTCAATGTGTTCTGAGAACAATATGGCATAAAGATTTAAGACTCTTCAGCAGATTTTGTCAGCCTAAAAGAACAGACAGGCTAAGAACCTAAGGAGTAAAGAAAACAGAACAGAATTGCTCTAACTACAGCAAGAACTAGAAAACTCCAGCAAGAACTAGAAAGAACAGAACTTGAAAGCTATTCTAGTGTTGCTGACTTTTTTTTTACAAGTGTCTATTTCCAGTGCTTCATAACTCAGTAACAGGCATTTTCTCTAGGCTTAACTAGTAGAAGAGGTCTCAATTTCAGAGAAAATTGTTTCGGTGTATGGGAGTGTATGTGTGCAAAATAAGAGAAAGGCAAGGAACGATTTTTAAGAATAAAAGACAGCATGAAATTTCTGTTTAAGGTACATATTCTTCTTAATTAAATGATCACATTTATTATCTAAAAAGTAGATTGAGTGTTTTCTACAGTCATTATCATGATTTTAGTTTATTTACATTATAGCAACTAAGGGATTCAGATAAGATGGGTTTTGTGACAACAGATAGTAATACTATATTTAAGGTATATCTGCATCTGTAACTTTCTATTATTTTGATTTCTGGACACAAAGCTTTTTGTATTGTGTTGCAGATTCTCCTAAAAACATACATTGATATTATTTTATTTTATCTATAAACTTTCTTAACTTACTAGTCTTTCTCAGATCAAAAGGAATGAAGTGTGGGTGCCAGACATTCATAAACTGCAAAAACAATTCAGATTATTGGCTGCTGTCTCTAGGGCTATCACTAGCACAAGATATAACCTTTGCTTGGTATTCTGTTTTTTTTTATTTTATTTTGAATGTCCAAATGGAGGGTCTGAAATTCAGATTCCATTAAAGTCAGTAACATTGTCAAGCAGATTTTTCCAATCACTGTGATTTTTGATTAACTGTATCAGCCTGACTGACCTGCAAATGCAAACTAAATGCTGTTTAGTGACATGCAGCAGACTTATCATATGTTTCCAGGGTCAAACACGTTTGTGCCAGAACTGTCCAAAAAAGCCACATTCTCTGCATTTTTGGTAGTGCACAATGAGTTACTGAGTCAACAGTTGTCTGGATAAATAACTCTGCAAAATAATAATAATAATAATAATAATAATAATAATAATAATAATAATAATAATAATAATAATAATAAATGTCTGTCGAAACCCAGGACATTCCTCTGACTGTCCTGGATGGCTCAAGCCCCTGGCATGAAGCCAAAGGCATCTGTGACTTTGATTTTGACTCATGGAGCGAATTACCAGCTTTGTATTAAGAATTACAAGTCAGGAGAGTTTAAGCAGAATAATAGTTGTCACAGGGTGAAAAGGTAGAATTTTAAGGTTTTTAGAATGGAGGTTCAGGGGGTAAGATGGAGGAATTTGGGCGTGCCCTGTCCTTCTTCTTTCTCCCTCCTAGCCTCCATGTTCTGTGTGATGCTGGCACTTTTGGATTGGTTTAGAATAGAGACAGACTATCTAACATAGGAGATAGGTATTGGAAAATAATCGTAAATAAAGTACACATAGTTTTTAGTATAAAATGTTGACACCAGCCCAAGGGCGGGCAGTGTGCCTTGGACTGACCTGCTGAACAGACCTCAGCAGGCCAGACAAAGAATGTAAGAGATAAGAGAAAATAAACAACCTTGAAAACCAGAGCCGAAGAATCCTGATTCCTTCTTCGACTGCCGGGTTGGGAAAAAGAGACTCTCTAATACATCTCAGGGTCATCCTGACCAGCAGAGATCCCGAGAAGGTCCAAGAAAACATTTTAGTTATAGCTAAAGTTATGCTATTAACAACTTGCATCTCCATAGGAATGGGAATATGTGTCTTCATCCTCTAATCTCTTATATCAATTTTGGCTCCTATACTTGTCCAGATGGAAGTAAAACATGCTTTGCAAGATTATGGAAATCAATTATTATAGATAGAAATATTATTAATGAGCTAAAATAGTGGTATCATTTGGATTAATATTAAATAACATATAATAAAATAAATAATAAATAATATTATAATATTATAATATTAAATATATAATTATATCATATAATATATAATATAATTATATATTATATATTTATTATATAAAATATAATAATATTAAAAACATATAAAGAGAGAAGACTAAGAATGCAGTCAATGGCCCAAGAGCAACATGCTATAACATTCTAGGCAGGAGTGGTACTTCTCTGAGTAGATCATCAGTAGATCCTCAGCACCCTTAATGCTTTTTGAACCTGCACAGAGTATTCACCAGAATGCCAGTTTTAAAGGAACTTGTAACAAAACCTATGGATTCATAAGAGCGCAGAAGGCATTTTTCACATGGTCACTAATTCTGTGTAAATTCAAGTGGAACAGCTGCTGGTAATGGAATTTGCCAGCAGACTAGTGCCTTCAAAACCTTAGCAATGTCTTGAGGGGCACAAAAGGAGAGAAATATTTCCAATTTTTTTATATTTTTCTGAATATTGGAAAGAATATGGAGGAAGCATTAAATGGTGAGTTTATGGAAGCCTTTTAAAATTATTCAGTTCAAACAAATTTGAAAGAAGGCAAGTGAGTTGCAGAACCAAAGTACAATCCCTAACCTCAGACTCTTACAAGAGTCACACAGGTAAGGCAGAATAATGCAGAACCAAAAGTAAGACTACATAGCTAATAAAAATTTTATTTCTCAATGTATAAATTTCAAACATGATACTTGTAATCATGGCTGTGACTATCACCATTTCTGCAAAGAAGGCTTTTTAACATGTTTCACCCTGCTCTGAACTGAGCTGGGTAAGGAGGAAGGAGGTCTAGTCCACCCGGCTCTGAAAATATTCACTGTCTCTCACCAGCACTTAGTGTTTGTCAATCATGGCAATGGGAGTCAGGGTTTCCAATTTGTCAGGTTACACCAATTATTTTTTTCCCTTCTCTCTCTGTCCCTTGGCTATCTGATCAAAATGCTTCTACCAGCTACAGTTCTGACAGCAGCTTAAACACCAGCCTGACCTGGGAAGTGAGAGAGGTTGTTTCTCTTAGGTTTGCTGAGCCCAAGTCATCCCACTGTTATTAACAGCTGTAACAGAACTACCTCACACTGCTCAGCTGCATTTTGGACAAGGGAGAACATGTGTGGCTTTGGCTGACTGTGATTCTACAGTACAGGAGAGTGAAGACAGTAAGACAGGCAGGCAGAAAGTAAGGCAAGAAAGAAAAGACGGTGAGGTAGGGATAGAAAAGAAGGAAGTGGCAAGGGACAAGTGGAAAAAGAAGGAGAGTTCAGCAAAAGGAAAGATAAAAAGGAAGGAACACAAGAAGGAAAAAAGGTGGAAAAGATGGAAGAAACCAAAATACTTATACATACAGAATAATTTCCCCTCTCGCCCCCTGACAATTTTGTGATTTTTTTTGGGACGTTGGGGGCAGGGGTGGAGAGGAGGGCTGTCTTTCCCTCCTTGTTGCTCTCTTATATCTTATTTTCTATATTTTTGCAATTTCTCTCCTAAATGAACTCTTTATCCGTGTTTACAGAAGTCCTGAATCACAAATAAAAGCTCTTCCTCTAAGTGACATCAGGAGTTAGCTGAATCCAACCTTAGATTGATGAAGTTTTTTACATAGAAAATCTGCACTGTCCTGTTTTGGACAAGGTGTAAACATAGCTGCTTTTCCATTTGAATTTTCCCTCAGAACATGTGCTGCAGAAGACTAAAATATGAGTATGTGAGAAAAGCATCAGGTATTTGCTCTGCGCTGTACTGTTCAGGTGGATGATACAAGGCAGTCACAGTCAAAGCATGTGGAAAGTATTAGCTTAATGCAATATCCCATAGTAGGGGCATCTGTCATGCAAGGCAGCGTATTACCAGCCATTTAATCAATATTGCTGCAGCAACAGAATTTTTATAGGCCATTACATAGAAATTTGGGGTAAGAAAGAACTGGCTGTGATGACTTTGCTAAAATGTTTTAAATTCTGGTGGAATCCTATAGGCAGCCTAGATTGCAGCTTTTTGGATGTAGAGTTATAGATACAGGGAACAAAATCTCCACATGAAAGTCACACTAAACATCTATAATCAGCCACAGTTTGTAATCAGGCAAACAACTAAACACATAAGTATCTTTGTGCTGTTTCTCTCCATTGGCCTGTAAACCTCAGTAGAAGCTTTTTGTATTTATTGGGTAGCAAATCAACATTAACGTGCTTCAAGCAACAACATGTTTTCTAATTCTGTATTATAATTTCAAGGCAACTGCCTTTCAGGTAATACAGTTCTGGGCTACTCTCCTATGGCAGTAGCCCTAACTTGCAACCTGAATGCTAAAAGAAAAAAAAAAGGCCCCTTCCAAGGCATTAAGCTCTCTTTTCTTTTCTTCTTTCTTTTTTTTTTTTTTTTTTTCTTAATTCTTCCTACTAGTTAAACAGTGAGATTCCATACTTCAAAAGTGAATTGTAGGTGTTTTGTCAATAGCCGATATATATAAAATTCCTGTAAGGAATCATTGATGCCTAAGTGATGATGATAGCTCCAAAACCTTTTAATGTCAGCTATCAGGAAGAATACTAATATATTTGAGAAAGTTCAGAAAAGAGCTGTGTGCATGATTAAAGGATTGGAAGGTGTATCTTGTAATGAAAGATTCTAGCAGGTCTATTTACTTAGTTTATCAAAGAGGACATCAAAGGGTGACTTGATCACAGTCTCTGAGAAGACATTATGAGAAATACTTTTTGAAATGGATGCTTCTGTTTAGCAACCAACAAAAAACAGTGAATGGAGGCCAACACATTGAAACTACTTAGGAAACAGGTTTGGCTTTGATGCATTTTAGTAGAAAGAACTCAGGGAAGATAGCTAAATAGCTTAATTTCTACAGTAAACAAACTCAAAAAAAGGTGGAATGAGATAATAATGTAAAATAAGGTGGAATGAGGCAATAATGGATTTGGCTATGTGTTAGAACAAAATAGTGATTCTTTATCCTAGGAAAGAAGCCCTGTGATTTAGAGTAGAAACACTATTTAAAACCAAAATATTTCATGGAGACCCTTACAGTTTGAAGTACAGCGAAATTCAGATTAATCAACTGCAGTGCAGCACTCTTTTGTGGCCTTATTGTGAAACTGAGAATTTAACTGTGTGATCCTGTTATCCTTTTTCCTTATTTCACTCTTTGATAACAGGACTGTACTTTTTGTTCTCTTGCCTCACATTAGCTCCTGAGCATGACAACAGTAAGCCCGTAAACATCTGATTTAACTGGGCTTGATTTGCCAGTGAAGGAATAGATGTATCTTTAAGAGAGGAACACTATTTTGTTTCTGCAGCATCTACCACACAGAAGTATGTGTCCTCAGTGGGCCACTTGGATGCTTGCCACAGAATAAATTTATAAGGATAATAGGTATTTGAAAAAATGGATTTTTACTGGATACTTTACAACTGACTTTTGCCTTTAGAATTACGTTTAGCATGTGTCTGAAATTTGAAATGCAGTAATAACTTTCCATCAAAATAAAAGGAGGAAGTCTTAAAAAATAATTTTATGTAGATATTCAAATGCTTATTTTCTTAAAAATAAGAGAGTCAGTATAAATCAATATTTTTAAATTACCATTTCAAGAATCAATTAATAAACAAAAATAGAAAAATGGAAATGAGGAAGTGGAGAAAGGCTGCACCAGTGATATTTTTATATATTTTTCTCAGTAAAAAAAGCCTGACTCAAAATCCTAGAAAACTATCTAGGAAAAAAGAAAGGTACAACTGGGAAAAAGCTTAAACACTTCCAGCAATAGGTTTCTGTCATAATTTAGATACCTCTATTAGTCACTGAAAACCAAAAGCTCCAAGTTTTTTATTTAGTTTAGTTTTAAGCCACATGGAAAAAAATAACCATTAGTCCAAAAGGACTAATGCCCTTTTCAAAGTTGGAGGGAATAACATAACAAACCAATCAAACAGAAACTATTTTTTTGTTACTAGACTCAAGAATCAGAAGTAGACTTAGAGATTTAGACAAGCTAAAAGAAATGAAATGAAGGAAGCAACCCTAAAAGAAAACAAGTTAATAAATAAAGGCAGAAAATATTAAGACTAACAATGACAAATGCCTAACAATACCATGAATGATTTATGACTGTTGCAGAGAACTGTTTTGACCATCAAAGGAACTTTTCTCTCCATAAGGCATGCCTTTTCTCTAACGGGATGCCTTTTGTACAAATACATGCCTTAAAGATATCCATGCAAAGCCTATTAGTTACACCATTTTTCCCCTTCAGAAATATATCTCCAGTAGGCATTAAACATAGTCTTTGTGCCACTTATAGGTCTCTTACCAGATGTAAGAAACATGTCCCTATTTTAACGATCTATTGTCTTCACATACCAGTCCTACTGTTCACAAATTCCAAAAGATAAAAAATAATGATGATCTGGTTGTGAAACATCTACAAGACAAATATGAACCTATTTTTCAAGGCTCCCTTCTACTTGGTGGAGAGGTCAAATACCTAACAGTCGTTTCTTACTGTAGGCTTTCCTTAGTACTGTATCTTGAAGTTGTTGAAGCACCAAGTGAGGGATTTGCCATGTGATGCAATGACTAATCAAAAACCACTTTTTTGAGGGGAGAAGTTGTCATGGTATATAACGTTTTTTCCTGGGGTTTTGAGCTGATCTGATAAGCTCTCAACACCCAAACGTTATATCCCAGAATAGCTCAGCATTCATTGGGAGGCATAAAAGGAGCAGGAGGCTTATGTGACAGCGTCAGGAACAAAAAAGGTTTGATAAAAGGCAAAATAACAAACTCAAATCGACCCAGGTGCCACAGACTTGTGCTCCTGGTAAGACACCTCACAAAAGCGATTTAGTTTCTTTGTTCTGTCCTTTTCTACTAAATGGCCCAGGCGGGACCTTTTGGCTTATGGCCAATTAGCTATCCCCAAACTTGAGGTGAAGCCCCCAAGGTCCTATCAGTGATTTTTCTACCTGATCACTGGGAGAAAGTTCTGGCTCTTTTTTTTTTGGGGGACAGAGGAAAGTTCTGTCACTCTGTCCATAGGGGGCACATTCCTACAATGGTATGCAAAAGATAAAGAGTACCTGGGAAAGTGAAAAGAAACCTTAGGAAAACCTCAACTTTGTTAAGAGTGGAATAATGTGTATCTTGGAGATGGGGAATAAGTATAACAGCTTGATAACAGAGTTTTAAATGTTAGTTCAGAACCAGCTCTGATTGGTGCTGGATTGAAAACGAGTCAATGTAGATCTGATCTGGTTTGACTGAAAACATCACTCTCAACCACCACAAGTGTTGGAGCAGTCACAATAGCCATCTGACTCTCGGGAACTCTAGGATTTTCTAGAAGTATATGTAGCAGGGATAAATATCAGAAATATGTGCTACATTAATATTAGAGATCTTGCTTTCTGTTGTTTCTTGGTTTTGGTTTTTTTGGGTTTTTTTTTTTGAGGGAAGGATTTTCTCATTAAATATTGAGTATATTGTGCATATTTCTCATTAGGCATACACAGTTTCACAATGCACATTATGAAAGGGATTAACATTTTTTTGTAATGATGATGCATTTAAAAAAAATTACTAGGACTTTTTTTTCTATAACCATTATTTTTCTGAACATATGAATAATTCAGAAAGGGGAAAAAGAACAAAGCAGCAAACCAAATTCACATTTTGCTAACCATTTATTTAGGCAAAGGAAATCTCTCTTTCAATGAAAAGTATATAATGAGACAAAAGCAAAGTAATTTTGGTCTTATTTAAAGACTCAAAGTTTATTATGCTGAAATTCCAAAGAATACACTGAAGAGGATCAATGCATTTCCATCTTTTTGCTTACCTTGTTTCCAACTTTTTACTACTGTTATGTTAGCTTAATATAGAGATGGCTTGGAAAAAAGTTATGCATTACTGGATAGAATTTGATTTTCCATGCTCCATTTTTATTACTCCTTTAAAAGATATTTAAGATACAACGCAAGTGTTTTGTACCTCTTTGTGTAATAAGCTACTTTAAACACCTGTTTTCATACATGGAAAAGTTATCTGTTTCTACTATATTAAAAATACAGTGTATATAAACAATAGATTACTGTTTTTAAAGAATACTTCATGTTTAAAATCTCTCAGCAAGAAAGTAATGAGTCACATAACAATAGTGTGAAACCCTGTTCTGAACATGGGTCTGTCATTGTGTCCAAAGTATTTTATGTACAGTTTCTAAACACTAGTTGAACTGAAGAGGTGTATCTTGGCATGGAAAATGAAATTTTCTGTGTGACAGAGTAAGGGTTATTCTTAGTTTCAGTGAACTTCAGGTCACACACACTAGAGCTA
The DNA here is from genome assembly GCF_015832195.1 of Motacilla alba alba. Lineage (NCBI taxonomy): Eukaryota > Metazoa > Chordata > Aves > Passeriformes > Motacillidae > Motacilla > Motacilla alba. The sequence continues at coordinate 65,643,599 of NC_052046.1, read as the reverse complement.
CTCAGTAGGATACAGATATACCCCACTTTAAATACTCACTGAGGGAGATTTGGACTCTTCTGAAGAGTTCTGGGGACGTGCATAACAAAACACATGCTCAAACTAACACAAGATTTTGCAAGGCACTACTACCACCTAAATTTTGTATGAGAAAATGTGGATTTTGTAGATGCAGAACTTTGATACACATTGATTTTTAGAATGTTAAGTTCTTAAGGGACTAGTACTCAGTATATAGGTTATAAGAAAGGCCTATAATGTCTTGTTCTTGGTAGTGGCACAAAGACAAATAACTTACTATTCCTAAAACAAAATATTTTCACAATAATAATTTCTAAAACAAATATTCACTGATATCTGCTGAATAGATTGTAATATAAATGGTAAGCTTTTGCTTTTCATTAGTATGAGTCTTTCTATAGACTGAGCTGAAACGAAGGTTTACCTTGACTTCCAAAATATGAGAAAGATGAGGAATATGCAGGCGGAAAAAAGACTGTTTATTAGTGTTTGTAGTTGGGAGTCTGCTGTAGATTAACCAAGATGTAAATCTCCTGTTTCAGTTTACATACAGCTTACAATCTTCCTTCTTCTAGCATTAGCATTAAATGCCTTTAAGAAAGATTGAAAAGTACTTGTGTTGGTTAAAAAAATGGGTAAAACTAATGGAATAAGAGTGTTCTAGAGGAAAGATGCCTAGAAAAGCAAGAACAACTTATTTACCCTGACTTTTTGGTTCTCCACCTGAGTGTGTGCAGAAAAAATACTAATTCAGAGATGAAGTATTTCTACCTTTGTGGCTAATACAATACAAGACATCCTCTTAGGGGTGCAATAATGCTGAGGAACAATAAAGTCATATAAACATGTAATGAATACAAATCTAAGGTAATAGCAAAATAATTTGTGCCACATGGATGTATGAAACACTGCTTTAAAACTCAGTAACCAAAGTTAATAGCAAGAAATAACCAAGAACAGGAAAAAATCAGCTTAATGAGTTGGGCTATAATAAATTCTTTTTTTCCCTCAACAAGAGAATGTTGAGGGGAAAAATATTTTTCTTAACATCTTTCATGTTAAAATAATAATTTATTTATCCTCAGAAAAATGGAAAAAGTAGAATCTATTCCTTGAGGAGGATATTTTCAATTAAATCCTACTGGTTTCTTCTGAGACATTTTCAACAAAAAGTCTTTCAAATTTAGCTAAAGGAGGAAAATGGTAAAATTCAATATTGGGGAAAAGGTGATGTGCATCTCAGTATTTCCACCTCTTCACAAAAGTTTCTTGACTCAGTTTACCCACTCTTGTCAAATGGCATGTTGAGTATTTATATATGTCATATAGAAATGCAGTCTGTTAATTCATTTCAAATTCCATGTGGAACCAGCTAAATTCAGCACCCACAGTTGCTTCTCAGCCACACAATATATATATGCTATATATATATATATATATATGTTATAAATATGTTATAAATATGTTATAAAATATATATGTGTATATATATGTTATATATATATGTTATAAATCATATATATTTAAACCCAAAGAACATGAGATAATAAACAGCCTGTGATCCAAAATCTTGAACATGTCTCATCAAAGTGAAAAGAATATTTCAGATGAACTGTGATAGCTTTAGGCTTTGTCCGACTGATAATAGTGACCTGCCATTAACATGAGACAGAATAAATGTTCACAGTGATGGAGGCTGTTCTAGATCAACTTTTTCTAGCTCATAGAACTCTGTATTAAAGAAAAGCCTAAAATACAACTTGATCAGAAACATGGATGATCCTTGTCCTATTAGTGAGTTTTCTCACTTGGGCTGTCTTTGAAACAACCCCCTGAAAAATTCTTTTAACACCATTGCTTTCATGGACAAATGTTTTGTTTATTATATTCTACCTACCTTTGAACATAAATATGTATAGATGCATATCTTTACACACATCCCTACTCAATATTTACTAAATATACCTGCACAAAGCATATGTGTGCATATACATACTTGCAAATACAGGGAGAAAGATGAAAGCTTACTAACGCAGCTACCCAATTATCCTGTATGTACACAAATGAAAGATATTCTCCTGTTAAGAGAGGGCGTGAATATTTAAGTTACATGAAAATATAGCAGCTTTTGTTAGAGCAAAAGCTCCAGTGAACTTCTAAATTTTATGCAGAACTATAGGTGTATGTATTTCTTCAGTTTTACATGGCAATACATGATTGTGTACATACATATGTTCAAAATGCATGGCATACTTTTAAGAGAATATTAGTGTGTCACCCAAAGTGGGGCTGGAGAGAAAATTGATTTGATTGTTCTCACTCCAGCCTCCAGACCCTGAAGCAGGTGTGCAAATAAGGATTTAAATATAAGGCAATTTAAAACCGAACTCAGAAAAGAGCTAATTTGTAGGAAGGTGAAATTTCCTGTCAATTCTTATTTTACATCATCCCATTCTATTATTTTGCAATTATGTTGCATCATGTTGTTATGCTATTTGTTCAAATTACCCTTAAATTACAATCAAACATTATTACTGGCACTTAGTACACTGCATGATGTATTTAATTGCCATTGTGTCACACAGAATTATGTTGAATGATTACTGTATTGAATATTTGTAGAAAATTAGTTTTAGAATTTAATTGCCTATTCTAGAGTTGGGGGGGTTTTTTTTGGGGGGGGGGGTTGGGGTTTTTTTTGTTTGTTTGTTTTACAGTTGGTGACTTAATTACCACAGGCTATAATCTAGAAGCATACATAACTTGTATCTAAAAATGTAATATTTTGACTCACAGGAAGAAAAATTTCTGAAAAACTCAAGTCTAGTAATTCAAGTTTTTCTGGTGAGAAATTATGGCTGTCAGTTCTAAGTACCTGATTTTCATGAGAGTTTCATGGTGTATATAGCTGCCACATGCAGGCATCCCCTTAAGGCAGAATTGGGAAAATGTTGGCAACAGAAACTATAGTTCTAATCTTGATTATTTCTTATTAGACTTATATTCTAAGCACTGTATCTTCACAAAAGACTCCTTTAGAAATATGCAAGCAGTTTTCTGAAATAATTATTTACAGTATTTATTCAGTTATAAAGCTCTATTAGTCTGAAAAAAAGAGCAAAATTCCTCTTGTTTTCCTTAAGGTAACACACCCTAAAGGTTTATAGGCAGGGTAAGATTATGTGATACTGCAGAAGTCAGAAATTCATAGATTTGTATCAATTGTGGATTACTGTCTCTACTTGTCAGTAACAAATGGTTACCTAATTTACTTTGGTATAGGCTGCACTTCTATCTTACCACTGCTAGCTTTTCTTTCTCTTTCTTTTCATCCAGAACACTTTTGTTAACCTTTTCTTTTAAATTTATTTGAAACAGTTAGAATATGAAACTATGGTATATTTTCTCTTAAAAATAGAATAGACAAAGTAGATCCATTGTCTTGGAAGTTCTGTGATCCATAAGTGGAGTTTGAATCAATGCAAATTTTCCAGCTGTTTTAACTACTTAGTAGCAGTTGTCAGCTAACATAATATCTGATTTTTTTCTATATAAAGATAAAATTATCATTTACAAAACATACCAGTATACTTGCTAGGCTTGTTGTCTATTAGTTGAGTTTTTGTTAAAATTTTGGGAAAATACCATCCTTTCCCTTTCACACAAATACTTTCATCATAAATACATTCAAGCAAATAAACCAACAAACAAAAAATGATTAAAGAATAGAAGATTGGTTATATTTTTTACAATATAAATCAGGAGAGTAAAATAAAAAAGTGAAAATGAAAGTTATAACCATGACTTACTGCTTGCTGTCAGATTAGACACATCATCAGGAATAAAAAAATTTCAATTTTCTTCCCAGACTTATTTTTTTTATTTATTCCATAGCTCATCTAAAATCTTCTGGGCATAGTTCAACTTCATATTTCTACAATGAAAACCTTGTGAAGACTCTTTATTTGCCTGACTTCCTGATCTTATTTTTGTGTTGTTTTTGTAATATTTTGCTTTCCAGTTGTCTATGTCACTTTATGTCTTTTTTACATTCCTAGATAGTCTCACTCTGAACTAGCCGCAGCCACTCTCATTACTGGCTTGCAAAGTGATTCTTCAGACTCGGTAATAAGGACAACATCAGTAGCATACCTGATATTACAGAATTTGCTTCCTCTAATTTGAATTCCTCTGTTGTAACCCTCAGGATAAGCGTGCATTACCATTTCAGTATAAAGCCCAAACAGATGCAGTGGCACAGCACAGCCCTGCTGAACTCCTTTCCAGATTGTAAACCTCTCTTCTGTAGCTTTTGTTGTTGGAACTGCTGCTTGCTGCTCTTATTAAATTTAGGATAGTGAATAACCACATTTCAAATATGTTAATTGAATTCACATTTACCTACAAATTAAGTGTCAAAGCATAGAGGATACTTCATATAGCACACAATTGTTTCATTGTTGCAACCTTTTCCGTTTTCTTATTAACGATCAAATCGGGGGCCACTCCCGGCGCTGGTCCCCAGCTGCAAGGTTGCTCCCAAGGACTGGTGGGCTCTGCCGGGAAGGGGCCCTGCCCTCCTGGGAAGGGGCCCCAGCTGCCCCACTGGGAAGGGGCTGGCGCTGCAGCACAGCCCGGCCTGGCCTGGCCCTGCCAGACCGTGCAGGCCGCATGGAGCCAGGCCGCATGGAGCCAGGCCTCATGGAGCCAGGCCTCATGGAGCCAGGCCGCATGGAGCCAGGCCTCATGGAGCCAGGCTGGCCGCCACCCACTTACTTGTTCAAAGGCCAGAAGCAAGAAAGCTTTTTACGGACTTGCCCATCCTTGAATGTTTTCACAGAGGCGTATCCTGCTCTTTTAAATGGTTTAACTGGATGTCAATCTTTAAAATTAGCCAGCTGAGTGGTTCTGCCGGGTCCCCACAAGGAACTACTTCTGCAGGTCATGGACTCCCCCTCCCAAATGAAAAACAAACCTACGTTAAACTATGACAGCAACACAAGATATTAGATAAGTAAGATAAGTACGAGATAAGTACTATCAGAAGGGATTTTAAGAGGCTAACAAAGAAAAGGCAAAGATTATGTTATGTACAGACATGGTCACAGCAGCTGTCCAAGACTGACTGTACTAACCTGTTCCCAGTACAAGTGGTCCTCCAAGTAAAATTTGAAAACGTGATATAGCAGAGAAATTCCTTCTGAGCCTGTATCTCAACAACATTGTACTCCAGTCTTCAGAAACAAGGACATCAGTATACCCATTTTTAGTATCTGTGTTATGGAGTTTTCTTTCTTTAAATCCAGCTGTTGTCCAGCTGAAATTAGAAATTTGGAATCGGTATGTATCAGTGTAGTTGGTCCAGTCAGGCCACTTTAGAGGAGAGAGATAAAATGTGGAAGTCCATTACGAGAAAGTTCTGTTCTGTTTTTGTACCTTTCTCTACTGTCACATAGCATCAACATTTCATTTTCCTCTGAAGCTCCTTCAAATTACCTCTAAGAGATATATCAAACCTCCTTTTGGGATTGTTAAGTAGAATTAATTCATCATATATTTTGGAAAGTTTTTTGAGTGTGTAATTGACCTGAATAGTAAGACACTCCATTTTATTTTGAAACTTCTCTAGAGAAGATTTCTCTAGTTTCCCTTCCAGCAATTTAATGATCTTATTTTGTGGTTTTAATAAGGAGGTCTTGAAAAGCACAAAAGTTCTAATTTGTTTTGCATGTGTAGGTCATTAAAGGAGAATATTGATGAGTCTTCCCTTTAATAGCTCACATAGGTCAGAGTTTCAAAAATGCATTATTTTCCTAATACAGTGGTCGGTTCCATTATCTTTCGATTATACTTTCAGTGATTATCATAAACCTAAGGATAGAACTCCAGGTAAGTAATATCTCACCATTTTAACAGGCCAGACAATGTCTCTTCAATCAAGTAATTGTTCTTATATAACCAAAACTGTTGCTCATTGTCATCAGGTAATAATAGAAAACATTAAATAACATTTAGTAATCCATCAATATCTTCAGGTTAAAGAAACTATGCTGTTGCACAAGCTACTTTCATTTTTCACAATCCCTAACATATAACTGAACTGATTTATAAAAAAAACCAAAAAACAAACTGACCAAAGATTCATCTCTGCTGCTAGAAAATGATTACATTGTTGGCAAATTTCAGAATATCTCCAAATTAACTTTCTGGGTTGTCTACTAACTTCTTATAAGGCAAGCTTTCAAAATGATAATCTCATGCCAAATGAAATAAAGAAGTGCAGATACACAGCAATAACAGAATTACTTATATTTGCATCATTTATAACCTAGTCAAGAGAAAGACAGCCAACCTGTTTGACAAGACCTTTGTTCCTGGAAACCATGATACTGTCATTTTACCTTTTGGAGTTTTATTAATTTTTTAGTCATGAAGTCACTTTTCCATTATTTTTTTCAATCAGACTGAAGGACTTACAGCCCCTTGAGGAGAGACTTTTTAGATATTGAAACAAAATTTGAAATGCACAACTCTTTTGGAATATGGTATTTAGTAATATTGATTATTTTGTTGTACAAACAATTTATCAAGGAATTGAGTATGACTGATAATTTTTACAGTCTGTCTGACTGACTTGGTTTTCTATGTGTATTCTGCCACTCTAGCTTTTGACTTCACTAAACTTTCACCAAGGCTTCTTTCCATTTGTGCCTCACCCTCATATCATTTTAGTTTATGTAGTTGATCTAGGAAAGCCAGTAAATGTAAGATTTTTGGACTTCAGCAAAGCTTTTGACACTGTCTCTCCCAGTATCCTCCTGGAAAAAATGTCCACCTCACATATGAATAAATGTGTAATGCAGTGGGGGAGCAACTGGGTAAGCTCATGGGTTGGGCACAAACTTATAGGGAATCAGACTGGTAATCTGTCAGATGTTGGGTTACACAGGGCTGCATCCTCAGCTCAACTATCTTCAACATCTTCATAAAATACTTGGATGAATGACTCAAATGAATATTAAATAAGATCAAAATTATACAAAACTGGGGGGAGCTGTCAACTCTCTCAAGCTAAGAGAGGCCCTACAGAGAGACCTCATCACAGTCTGCAACTTCCATGTGAGCTGAAGAGGAGGGCAGCTACAAACCTCTTCTCCTTTGTGACCGGTGACAGGACTGGAGTAAATGGTAGTGTCAGAAGAGGTTTAGGTCAGATATCAGAAAAAAGTTCTTCACCCACAGAGTGGCTGGGCACTGGAACAGCCTACCCAGAGGAGTGGTCACAGCACCAGCCTGAAAGAGTTCAAGGTACATTTGGACAATACTTTCAGTCACATGGTGGGACTCTTGGGGACAGTGCTGTACAGAGGCCAGGGGTCAGACTTGATGATCGTGATGAGTCCCTTCCAACTCAGGAAATTGTATGATTCTCTGATTCTATGATCATGAAAATGAGAAATATTTGCATACTTTGTTTTTTCTGTCATTCTGATGCAATCTTTTATTGATGTGATCAGGACTACTAACAGAACTTTCTACTACCTAGAAATTTCTGCTTTGCAGTTTATTTTTCATTCTCTCCTGGGGGCGGAGAAGCTAAAAATGCTTCAGCAAACATTTCTGTTAGAATTAATGGTATCACCTACTGGATAAATTCACAGAGACATTTTCTTCCTTCACAATATCTTACCTGAGCCACAGAAATCTCTCTTCGGTCATACAGCCATGTTTTCAAATATGTTTTCAAATCAGCTGTATTGGCTAGAGACAGCTCAAGTGTTTGTAGCAGGAGAAAGAAGTGCATTAGGAGCACAAATCTTTGGGATATGCTAAGCCTTAGAATTAACTTGTGTCTTTATTTACACCATAAAAATTCTGGCAATTCTGGCAAATACCTAACTGACTTGTTTCTGAAGACTATCCCACAATTTCTGAAGGTGATATTTGCCTGATTACTGCTACAGCAGGGCTGTAATTTTTATCTGTGTTGGTTCCAGACAACACAGTGATCTCAAAAAACACCTATGATGAAGAAACCAACTATTGATATAGAGAACTGCTGATTTTCTGAGAGAAAAGTGGGGTTTTTCAGGTTTAGACCAGGGATTGGCCACAGTAAGAGACATTTTTCTTACACCATGAATAATGTTACAAAAGGATCTGATATTTTTATACCAGATATTTTGAGACTAAAAATCTTTTTTCTACCTGTGGATTTTCAAATTAGAAGAGAGATAATGCTATTGCCTACTAATGGTTGATGTTTGTTGGAAAATCTTTGGGTGAAATGAAAATAGAGGGAAAACCCTGAAGTCTGGAAGAGAGACAGGGAGAAAACACACACAAAACCAGTGAGGGTTTTTTGTATATCAGAAAGTTAATTAGAGAATTTAGACACTGATATTTGTCAAATATGTAGTACAGAGTAATAACTTACAATTAGTTCCATTCAGCTTACATAATTGGCTTCTATTTCTTCCCTTTTTTTTGATATGCATGTGTAGTTGCATGCTTTTGAGTGGTAGAGTCTGTATTTAACTGCATATTTACTACTATTTTGGTAGATTTTTATCTGATGCATATCACATCAAGTATATGTTTATATTCTCATATACATATGTATGTAATTATATCAGAAAGTATTGGCATATTCACTCTGTACTGTTCTCATGCTTGCTTAAGCTTAATGAAACAGGTCACATTTAGATATATGTCAACAAGTAGTCAGTTTAGAAAAATAAGCTTCAAAGATTCTCTGCAAACTACAGCACTGAAGGGACTGGTATTGCAGGGGTGGAGGTTGGGTGGTCTTGTCTGTTTGTTTGTTTCAGTTTGCACAGAAGTGTGCTACTTCCTTTTGGAATTTGCAATATTTGATCACCAAACAAGTTTTTGATCAAAATACCATAGATTCTAGGAAGAATATATATCTAGTGTTGGGCTCTGGTCATTTTTTTCTAGATAGTATTCTTTACTCGTACATTCTGGGTAAAAAAACATTCCATGATTATTGGTGAGATCGTCAATACAAGTCTGAGCTTTTCTAAACCTTTCACTCTCAACAGAAAGGCCAATACAATTGGAAGGCCAAGGACCATCTCTAAGTAGTTTTTGGACCACCACATGATTGACTGCATTTCACAATGCATTTTGGGACTCCTGGGATTAGAACACCACTGTCAGGGAAACACATGTTTCCATTTTTGTGCAATGTTCTTGCCAAACTAAGTAAGAAAAATATGGAATTCAAATCAAGATTTCTATTAATAGCAAGTAATTAATCACTGACTTGACTGAAATGTACAAACCATTCCTTACAAGCTTAGCCACCTAATGTTTTTTAAGGAAATGTTCAGTTAGATTTGTGATTTTAAGGTGATAGGATAATATCAACAGCTAAACAAATTGTTGTATTGAAATTTCAGTTGAAAAAATAATACCAAAATAACAAGCAATTATCAATCTGAAGCTAGTCTACATCTGGAATGCTAATGAAAAAATGTCTTTCTAAGGGATTGATGGTGACAAATGGGCAGAAAACATTTTTTTTCCCTCTGCAGAACCTTACAGGCAGCATTCCAGTATGATTCATACCCATGACTTCAAGATAAAAAAGCTGATAATTGTGACCAGAAGCCAGCTTGATTTATACAGCTGCATAAATATGAACTAATTAGCACACAATGCAAAGCTTGAGACTTGTGACACTTCAAACTGTCTTCTCCTTTGAGAGCTAATAAGTTGTATATTGACAGTGCCCTGGGATAGAGAGCATACTGTCAACAAATCATTAAGGTCTGACAGCTGTAGGTCTTGTGAAATAATACAACTTTCATACAACCCTAGTAACAGTTATTTTCTTTTAATGACTTTGCTGTAGGATCAGTGACTTTCCTGGCCTCTACTGAGTTTCTAATGCCATGAAAACAGTAGCAATGTGATAAAAATCATATACTATTTGTGGTTTTCTATCCTGATGCTGAAGTGAATTTTTATTGTATTAACAAAGGCAGAATTCCAATTGCCCTAGGAACTAACAAAAATGACCAAAACAGCACTCATAAAAATCAAGAACTCTGTACATGTAAAGAATAGAGTATGACTTCACTTTCTGTGCCTCTAGTTGTTGTTGCTGGTTTTGGTTTTTTTTTTTTTTTGAGGTACTCATTCTTATCTTGTGTTGCAGTAGTCAGTGCCTTCTAGAATGATACCTGAACATAGGTTTTTTCAGTCAATAAAATTTATATCTTTAGGGTGTGCTAATCACTGACTGGTATGTTAATGAAGAAGTCACTTCCAGCTGAAAAAACACTCCAAAAAAAAAAAAAAAAAGCTTTGAGAATGAGTTGGTTGTAAAATGTTATCAGCTCTTTTTATAAACATTTGGCTCAAGTCTGGGGGAAGTTCTTGATTGTGGCACACGCAACTGCTTGATATGGGGTTTAGTTTATGTTGTACACAGCACACTGGTTATTTATGAAGAAATACTGAAGGTATTCACTCTGTAACAAAGTGTAACAAATATTGAAGGAAATATACAAAACTCAAAATGTCATTGGTTTTTGTAACATAATTTATTAATGTCTAATAATCTGTAATCTGATGTGTATTATTCCCAGTTATATAAGATCACATAATCAAAAAAATGCAGCTGTCCAACAGAAGAAAGTTTTACTCAAGACTTTTCTTGTGTCAGGACATCATCACTGTGTGCTGTAAAGTTCCAATTTACCCATACATTCTCATCCTCTCTATCCTGAATATCATGTTGAAATGGAGAATAACTCCTAAGGTGGGTATGTTTGGTGACAGTTGTAACACAGAACATTCTATTTTTATTACAGAAGCTTCTTTTTTTTTTTTTTTCATTTAGCTAGATTATTTTTATATTGACAGAATGCCTCAGTGCAGAGGTATCTTTGTGTATGCAAACATATGGGTGATGCATGCTGTACTAATATATAGTCCCCCAAACTTTGGCTTCTTTCTATTCTTCCTGTTTTGGCTGAGAATGTATTTCTATCAACTACCAGCTGGAAGCCTTCTGTTGTTCAGAAAGTTCCAAATTCCTGCTCATATTCACTCACACCAGCTTGGAAGTACGAGGAAAGAACACCTCCTGGGCTGTCAGAAATGAGTTTTCAGTTAGACTAATAACATTGCAAAATATGAGAATAGAAAATGAAATTGTCATTGTTTTTTCAATCATTTTGATATAATAGCATTACTCTAAAGAATCTGAGGTTTGCTGTGTTGAAAAAAAAAAACAAACAACACCCCGTGCTTCAGGTCATTGTATAGCATTTACTGGTAGAATTTTATGAATTAAAAGGAAAAAAGTCATTATAATTATAAGCTCAGACATCTTTATACTCTCACTTCTACATGGCTTCCCTTAGTCAGCCCCACTGTTGTCTGCTGAGATGTTATTATCTCCATTTCAAGGGTCTGCAGGAGTCACACTTTCAGAAGCCCTTTGCTTGGTAGTTCCTTATTCTTTGCCATACTGAAGTTTGGCACCAATCTTTTTCTAGTTTATTGCCACTCTCTGTTCCTGCATTTTCACACATGCATGTTTCCTCTCTCCTGTCACCTTTCTCAACTTCTTGCTTTGTATGCAGTTTCTTGAGCCTTCTGTCCTTGAGATATTTTGTCAGACAGACTCTCACAAGTTTTGCTAGCCTAACAGCCTTGCAAATATTCCTTTGCATTCTTTAGCAATACTGTGATGATCACTCTTTAGCTTATTGCACATTAAGTGTTGGATTTCCACTAAAAGGAGTTGTGACAAGTTTCTTTAAGACATGTTTCTTAACACTTAAGAATTTTACAATACATGGTTCCAAGAGAAGTTAGAAATTATTAGTTAATAGTAATACACTTATGTTAATTCCTACAATATGATTTTTCAGCGTCTTCATATAACTTATATAAATTTCATCTTATACATAACAGATTTTATTTGGCAAATCATATTTGCTATATTGAAATGCAAGTAAGCCAGTGTAATAAGTCTGTTGATATTTATCTTGAATTTGAAATTGTTTATCTTTACAGAAATTACTAAGTAGAAGTTTTTTTCTCTAAACCATCAAGAGTACACAACTTCCTCTTTCTCAGAAGTCTCTTTAAGAGCTGAAGTCATAGTAACTTTAGCAAAGTGATAGTTTTGCTATCAGAAGTATTCAGTAGCGCAGAGTAGAAACAAATTACTACTGATACTCACAATAGCTTTACATCTCCCACCTCCTAGACCCTTGGAATTGTGAATTAAAATTTGAAGAAAATATTAAAACAATGCAAGCCTATATGTCAATGCTGCATCTTAGCGATGCTCAAAAGGTGAAAAATTGTTTGTGGAGCTGAATATAGAAACTTTTATTTAACATGTAGTGCTGCAATGGCTGATAGCCATACTTCTATAAAGCAGGGGGTAATAGATCCTCTTTCAGAAAGCAAGCGAGCATAAGCCATGGATACTTCAGTACATAACCCTATAGCTGTTTTTAAAGGAAAAAAAAAGGTTTTTTAACAGGTACAGAAATATCTGAGACTAAAAACTTTAAGGTGGTTATTATATCCTCAGTGCACTGTTGACTTGCTGATAAAAAAATGTTGCTTTGTTGTTTTAATGCCAAAGTCTACTGCCAGAGAAATATGTAGGAGGACAATAAGATATGTAGGAGTGAATTACTCTAATCTTTGATGTACATAAGTTGTAGTGCATTTTTTCAAGAATGATAGTGCCATGAATTTGTAGCCAAGTTCATGCTATAAGCTCTATAAAAAAATCAAGAGATAAGTGCATTCACGCAGCAATTTTCCTCTAGATCTGCAAAATTCTGTTTCTATTTCCAATAGAATGGAAGCTGCAGAAGAAAAATGTCAGAATAAACCTAAGGTGGGTTCAAATAAAAATATTTCCCTTCTGAATCTTTTGAGAGTAGTTGCTCAACAACAAAACATAATTTGATGTGTTTGAGTTGTCTTATTATTCTTCTCTTCTTATTTCTTCCATTTTTTTTGTAAAAATATGTAATAAATCCTGCTTTAAGTGCATAGTGAAGGTAGAGCTCTGAAAGAAAAGATCATTGCAACTGATGAATCAGACTGAAAACAAATATATACATATCTTGTAGGAATAGACATAAGAATAGTCAAAATAGACCATCTCTTGTATCAGGTGAAGCATTCTGCAAACATAATGTTTTAAGGCATGAATAAAATCCTTAGTCCTTCCTCATTGCTGATATGTGCTAGTAATATCATATAAATGTATCGAGAATGCCAGAGTTCCTGCATTGGTTATGTAATTTTTTTCAATGGCTCCTTCAAGATGAGTCATCAGTAAGCTTTTCAGGCTTTATCCACTAATCAGAACATTTTCTTTTGCCTGAGATTTAACGTGGAATAGGCCATGTGTGCATGAGATCTGATGTTTTTAAACTGGTAACATACATGTAGTTTCTGGAACATGTAGCTTGTCACTAGTGGCATACCTTTGTTAGGGAAAATATACCCCAAATAAAGCTGGTGAAATGTTAACAAAACCCTTTTGACTTGCCAAGTGTTCTCATACTTTTCCTGATGCATTATTTTCGTGATGTAAAGTGAAGGGTCTGACTTGGGCCAGCAATAGGTTATCAAGTATAATTTGTTTTCATACATTAGTCTCTCTGGCGACATACCAGCTATTTACATTTGCCATGTGAATAAAAAAGGTAATGAGAAAATGTTGGGGGATTTGGAGTTTGGAGTTGGCTGTATCACTTCAAAGCAGCTTCAGCATGGGCAAAAGGCCAGTCACCCTGAAGGCCCTAATGAGAACAAGGACAAATGAGAGGAAACAGGACTGTGCTGCAGCTCTGCAGAGCAGCACTGTGCTCTCCTCAACCAGGACAGTGCTGGAGCTATCCAAGAGAGGAGGGTCTCCTCTGCTTCCCCCCATTTCCACTGCTCCCTACCAAAGACTGTTGCCAACAGGCAGCAAGTGAGCTCACCATTCTGGGGAAAGGAAAACACATTTATGGCCAGTGACTGCTAAAAAATTCCATTCTGGTTTACTGCTACAGGATTGTCCCTTGTCCATGTACATACACTTCTCTTGAGATGGGAATTTCTGAACTGGAGACATTTCTAAGTTCAACTCCTTGTCCTAGCAGACATATTCCAAACAGAAATATTCCATTGCAGAAAACCATTATCTTTATGGACATTAAAGCAGTAAATACTATACCCTTTCAAGTGGGAAAGAAAGGAAAAAAAAAAAAAAAAAAGCATTTCTGGAAGACAAATCCTGACCAAAAAAAAATGGGATTATATTATATTTAGAATGTAATATGAAATATAGAATATTTTCTAAATATAGAATATTTATTATTTTTATTATAGCTTCCATGATCTACTGCATTCTTAGTACATATGAAATGGGTTCATATTATTTGCAGTAACTTCTGGCATACATTTCTTTCACCTTAAATCATTCATTTTTGTTTTATAAATCAACAGTCTGGGAAATAAATGCAAATATGTTTATAAGAAATGTGGTGCTTGAAGACCACTGGCAAACCTGTTGACTACATATGAGTTAGGAGGATAAAGTTCCCACAAATCATACTTACCGGCTGCACAAAAAACCTGTCATGCAAGCTCCTGTGATGATAGAAAGGCATGAAAAACAACTATCATTATCAAATTGCTCTAAAAATTCAGAAGTATTTATCCATTTTCATAATTTAAGAGTAACATTATCCTAATCAACAAAATATGTTGTAACTAACTAATAATAGTAAGCTGTAACTAAGAGCATTACTTCTAAGTAATATTTCATGCTGAAATTACCAACAATGAAATTTACTATTTAATGCAATTTACTATTTAATTTAGGAAGAGGGCTAGATATCATTCTATTACTAAGTTGTCAACACTGTATTCTTTAAGTTATTTTGAACCTGAGTAGTTGAAACTTATGCTGTGTGTAACATTTTAAATATGGATGGATGTCTGACTCTTGCAATGAGTTGGGCTGTTTCCGCATTTACTTCTATAAGTTTCTCCACTAACTATGCCCCACCAGAACACCAGTGTGCTAGTGCTAGTATAGATCCTCCAAATATATCGAGGGAGCTGAATTGCGCACTGGCTCAAAAAGTACAATTTTCAAGGATTATATTCATGGCATAGGTAACACAATTTTTTTTGTAGCAGAGTTGCAATTTAGTAACCTAAATTTAATAATAAACTTAGAAACAAACGTCATCATTAAATTATTATTGTTTTATTGAAAAAAATGTTGTTTGTGAGAACCAATGCTTTTGAAAAGCTGAATATGAGCTTTTGTTTTTTCTCCTTGATTTTCCTTAGAAAATGTAGGATTTCAGCCATGTTAACTGTTAGCTTCTTTTGTAGGTAAAAGGAGGGATACCTACTAACTACTGTCTTCAAACAACAAAGAAAAAATAAAAGACAGTATCTTTAGAATGTATTATATCTAAGCAATCTGATTTTGTCATACTAAAGTACAGCCTAAACACTTATCAAGAGTTGTGAAAAATACTGGAAAACAAATCTCAGCAAGAAGGTGTGTCCAAGTTGGCAACCAGAAAAAAACTGCAAACCTTTGAAGAAGGATCATTGAGGATGCTTGGTATATTGCCCTTACTAAAAAAGTAAAGGCACAGAGGTCTTGTACTTAGGCTTTGTTTAGATAATACAGCTAAATAGAAACTGAGTCAAAGGAATGGCCACACCAGTGACCAAAAGCTGACCTTTTTTTTATTGATTTGAAAATACACATTAATTTTCATGTCTTTGTGCATACTGATGAAACTTGTAAACCTGTACACTCTTTGCATTTAAAACTAAGCTCACTCCAAACTCCACACAGTAATGAAATTAAAATAGTTGAATCTTAATCTTTCCCCCTTCCTCAAAGAAGAGCAACTTCAGAAAAGGAGGTCAGAAAAGACTACATTTTCAATCCTGGCATATTGATGGACAATAAACCATACACAGGGACACCTATTGATACAGATTTATACCAATGTAATACTACTGAAAACACTTTCTAATACCATATATATGCATTTATCAACAGCAATTTTTGAACCATATTCTGATGCAATAATCAACCACACTTTTTGTGAATGTGGAATCTTATTGAGTATGCTCAGACTTGCAGTGTAGTCCATGTTATTTGTGCTTCTGAGATCTCAATTGCAACCAGACTTAGAGGGTAACCACATTATGTGTGCATCTGGAAGCTTACTAGACTTATAACGCCTAATTGGTTATTCTGAAATATTATCTGTAAAGTACTCCTAAGGATGTGGACGTACAGATTGACTAAGAAGATGGAAGCCTAGATGCCTGTGGGTCTGCTGTATCTGCAGATCATCTGGAAAGCAAGGGTTTCTAACTTTCCTAAATTACTGTGTGGCAGAAGTCATCCCCCACCATTCTGTCAATGATAAATAATTTAGCTAGCAAGTCAAGTTTAATTGAATTTTTATTTTTATTTGTGTAAAAACAGTTAAATCACCTTGCCAAATCAATAACTGTCAATTTTTGGTATCAATTTCCTTGAAAAACCTCAAATTAAAATTCTATGTGTAATAGACATGTTGAATAAACAGTGTTAACCACTTCACAGATCCATTATGTTAATATATTGCTCCTTCTGCGTTATCAGACAGAATGAAGTGAACTGAGAAGTTTTTCATATATTAACTGTAAATTTCACTTAGCTGAGCTAATAAAATTTTATTGTCACAGAACTGCTTTCCACTTCACATGCATTTGGGAGATTGAAATGTAAATTATTGTAAGCTACCTCTGTCTCAGTTTAGATGTCTGAACAAAAGAAATTTACATGACTGAAAAAAATGGAAGTATTCCCTGTGGATACCAGAAGCTATCACTTTCCCCACCATACTAATAGCATTTCAGAAGTAGAAAAGAGAGAGAAAAGCAACCCTTAATCTTTGCAGGCTGTGCAATTCCACTTCAATTTATGAAGGTTCTTCAGCAATTAATATTCCTCTGATTTGTTTCCATGTCAGTTATGGAAGTTAATCAATACTCTGCTCTTCTTTAAAGTTGTAATAATAGTGCTAAAAATATAGTTTAAAAGATGATACTGCTCTTCTGGTAAGGGGTTAAGACAAATTTGCATCTGTTCTTCCACTGTTTTATTCTAGGCATGGTACAGGTGAAGTCAGCATGATCATATACCAATGTGAGCCTTACTTTTGAAAAGAGTGGAGATTGTTTTGTAGGGGAGCACTTTAGAAAGAGTCCCACACACATTAGGACATCTCTAGTTACTGGGTAGTAATTATGGTAGTGAACTTCAATATAGTCCTTTGGAAAATACTATCACATGGAATGGATTATATATTTTGTAAACAAACAAAGAAATTTCTAAAGAAGCAAGTTCACTGTAATGGATAAATCTTTCTAATTATAAAGATCTTACGCTATGCAGACACACAAGCTACCTTGTTCCTGACTCTGTTGACACCGTTTCTTCATGACTGGTATTCTGGGCTTTTCAAGCAAAATGTGATAGGGATATTAATTTACCAGGGATGCTGCTGTAATGAGAATATTGTACACCCTCAACCTATTTCTTACCTGTAAACTAGATGTTTTTTGTAATAATGAGAATCTTGAACTGTTGTTTGTCCCAGCTAGATGGTGACGGGAAGCGACAGTCCCCTCTCAAGCTCCGCTGATTCCCAGCTGCCAGGGAGGCGTAGCGCAAAACAAAAGTCAGCAGCACCGATCCTGGGATAGCTTTATTTGATGGTACAACTTCCCTTCCAGTGTCCCAGGACCCTGAACTCAGGCAGACAAAGCTAACAAATAAGGGGAAGGCTGAGGGGAAGATACAATCTTCAACTAATCAGGAGAACTAGAGATAAAATACAAGGCGGGCATTCAAATAGCAACCAGTGAAGAATCCCAGGGGAAAAGAACAGTTTCAGTGAACTAATGAAGTCAAAGAAATACAAAACTGACAGGGAAGTTTCTCAAGAGAAGGCAGGTTTTAGGGAGAGATTGACATTCCATGAATGGAGGAGTAAAGAAAGTTCTGGGAAAAGGGCAGAAACCAAAAGACTGCACAAGAAAAATACAAATCAAACAACAATCATACTAATAAAACAAAACACACCACAACATTGAACCAACTGGCATTTTGCAAGTAAGGCAAAATACCTAGACTCTGCAACCCTTTATGTCACATTTTCTAGTAGCTACACTCTGAGACCTCAGGCTGCAATTCTAAACCCAGTGAAAGGTGTACAGGCTGTGCATCTAGGACAACAAGGTAACTAGAAAGAAACAATTAAGTAAGAGAAATGTTACTAGTAACTAACTTGTTCAGGTTAAAGTTAGCTACAGCAAACTAAAGAAGTAATGCTGAGGATGGAAGAGTGCTTTTAATCCTTTTCTAGTGCAGGGTAGTACCCATCTGTGAAACACCATTACATTTGATGTCAAAAATAGATAGTAAATTAAATCTCCAAAAAGAAAGTGCCACATGTTCTGAGCTTGGTTTATTTATCCAGCTATAAGGCAAAAAGTCTGATTCAGTGATCTAATGATCCAAAGAAACCCACAGAACACGCCTAAATTTGGGACTTGTTTATGAATTTTATTACAAAAATATGTTCCAACACTAAACTGTTATAATAACTCAAAGTTTCAGTGGGAAATAATATCTGTGTGAGATACAGAAAACACCAAAGGCTAAGCTTCTCATGTGTTCCAGGTGAAAACTTCTCAGTGAATGTCAGTAAGAAACAAATGAGTTTTCCCAGCACAAAAGTTTGTTGTCTCAAAACTCTGGTGAGCCACAGTTCTGCATTTATGTGCTCCACAGACAGTGTCAAATCTGCTGCCTTAGCCGTTTTTTGGCTCTCATAGTGAATATATTGACAATATGTTTAATATGTACAACATAAAACACAATTTCTTATACTGCCAGCCAGGGTCTATGTACAAATTATGAACAGGATGGGACTGCTAGGGAACATGCCTTGAGCTGCTTTATTTTCCAGCATCAGTCTCATGACATGGTTATGAAAATGGGAAGATGCCATCAGCTCACATCCCAGGCAGCAGACAGAGAACTTAATGTTACAACTTACTTTAAAATTTTTTTGACCAATCACACAAAGCAAAAGCATAATGACAGTAGTTCCACCCAACCACTATAAGCACACGTACTTTCTGTTAAAACAATGCTTGCTTATTGCAAATACAGTACCTGCTAGTAAGCCTTAAAACACAATGCACAGAGCTCCATTATTAAGCTTAGAACTTCCTAATATCTTGCAAGGGAGTTATTCTAGACAAGCATTAATACACAGATCATTGTTCTATTTATCCTTACTTTCCTAATTCTTACATAATTTTTCTGCTGACCAATCTCATGACTACTGCTTAGCTGTAATCACAGTTCTGCTGCCTCTGAGGCCTGCCTTTTGCAGCTTTCCCAAGCCCCTCTGATTTTATGGATTCCCACATTCTTATACCAATGGAAATTCTCTCTAAGAAAATATGACAGGATAAATTCCAGACTGCTTGGTGCTACTACTGAATAAAAGGAAGGGCTACGTGACCTTCATGATTTCCGTTAAATGTGCTCAATATTTAAAGTAATTTTAAAAATTCCTGATTGTTACATATTGGTATGCAGACAGCATGCAGACAGGTGTTTGAACTTCGTATTTGTTGACTAAAAAACACCTGGCATTCTTTCCATCTCCTGTTTGGCTGAAGAAGTCAAGAGTCAGTTTATCTACTCAGATTGAATTAAAAAAAATTTAAAAAATGTTGCATTTCTAATGAAATGTAATACTAAAATTTCCCTTCCTGATATAGTCACAAATGAATTTCTCCTATGAATCTCTTGTTCTAGACATTCTCAAATATATTAATGAGATTACTCTGCTGAATGCAGAGTAGGGTGCAGTATTTTTATGCCCATGGGTTAACTAGACTGTATTGTAAATACACCTTAAAAATGTTGAAATGAAATTATTTGGCAGTAAACAATGCAGATCCCTCATTCACAGTCTAGTAATTTTTTTCCAGCAGATTTCATCATATATTGAAATTTGATGATGGAATTCTAGTTTTCTTGACAATAATATGATTTTTCCAATATGCCTAAGGATTTTTTATTATACTCCACAAAACTTCATTTTTTTATGCCTGTTTGTGGAGAAATCTGATAGTCTGTTTTGTGTTGCTGTTCTGTCCCAGAGGAAAAATAGAACTCAATACTTTTTATTTGTAACAGATACCATAATTATAAATACATCATGACTCTCTGAATAATGTGGAAGCTACTTTGAAAAGTTAAGAGCTGCAGCAGTAATCACAAAGTATATGACTACCTTGCAAGTTACATTTTGTCCCAGATAATAATCACTTTGTAAATTACTGTTACCTCCTAGCAGAGACTTCCTTAGAGAATAACTGCTTATTCATTCCTGTGCCTTCACATTTAGATGTACTGAAGAAGACCCCAAGACCCTGACTGAACTGGGATTACAACCTGGAGGCAGGGATGGCACTTTAACCCCTGGTCCTTTCTTCACAGTCCATGTATTACTTCTCTTGCACTGCTTCCTGTCCTGAACTAGGTTTTCTGACAAAGAAATAACCGCTAAGGTACGTACCATGTATTTCTTATCAAATACCTTGTGAAAGATTACATAATTTTCAGAAAATGGCATTTTATCAGTGTAATAAAAAAATATGATAGAATCCTTAAATGAAATTTAAAAAAATCTTGTGAATTTTAACAAATTTTGATAGTAAAAACAGTTTATTGACTGTCTACTATGATATATTTATTATAAAATAAACTAAGAATAACCTTCTCTGACCCAAGTGGTATAAAAATCTACATGTTCTTCAGTTTAATTTAAGTATAGTAGCTCTACTAATAAAGAAAATAATTTCTCATTACTGTGTTTAGAAGATCCTTGAAATTCATACAGATTTTAAAAAAATAATATTTTAAAGCAAAATTATTTTGGTACTTCAAAAATTACTTTTTCACCTTTCTTTCTCCTTTCTTTTCTCTCATTTAACATTTAATGTTTTACTTGAGATTATATCCCTCCCTGTACTATTTTGCCTCTAAAATATGCTCACAGTCACCTTATGTTTTTGGACTATATTAGAATCAGAAAAAATGCACTGTATTATTTCTACTAAGAATATATTCAGATTCTAGAGCAGGTCGAAGATGGACAATTTCATGAGTCAATTGGCTCAGCTGCTGTTGGCCTTTCTTTGAAAGTAGCTGTAATTTTTGCCTTTACACCCATCTAAATTTTCCTTAAAAACCACTAACCTGGTTCATGTTGAGAGCAGACAGAGCAAGACAATCCTTAAGAGACATTTGAAGCCATGGTGAAATATGGACACAAGATTTATCTTTATACAAAACATTTGTATTAAAACATTAATATTTGAAAAATGCTGAGAGCATATTACATCAATAGGTTGTAGAAAATTCTGTGGGCTCACTGTCAAATTCTACATCAAATTTTCAGAGACACAGAGATTGTAAGCTTGTGGCAGGGCATCTCACCCCTTAGAAGAACTTAATTGTTGCTTGTTAACCTGCAAGATAACTCAAGCTGTGTGACAAGCTGTCTTATAGTGAGTTATTTTGGGGCCATGGGGCTAGCAGTTCTCTGGCATCTCCGAGCTGCCAAAAACATCCTACTTTAGTGAGATTTGGCAAGATAAGCTGGATTTTTGAGTGACAGCCATTTACTTTACAATGATAAAAACCACAGCAAACTTACACAAAGTAGAAATCATCTATACATTTTCCTGGAAATGTGTGGAGCTCCTCCGATGAGTAGGGTCACCTGTATCACAGTTACTTGCAGGATTTCACTGAAGGAATCTGTGTCCATTATGGTTTCTGTAGTAAGTTACATTTGACTCCTAATCAACCCTATTTCTTTTGCTAGCTTTAATAAAGGTATGTTGATATCATGCAGTGTTTATATGTTATTTTGTAATCTAATAGTAGTTCTTTTTAGTTTTATACATGTGCTAAGTAGTTCTGATTGGGATCTTGTATCTGTTATCTTTTCTCTGTTTACTAAATAGTTAATTCCTATAAATCTATCTGATTTGCCATCATTAGAACTTGCAGGAGAAAGTGATTTAAATACATCTCTATAACTTCCTTAAATTTAAACTGTTGCCAAAATCTGAGACTAAGCAAGGGTTCACTTTCTTTTTTTATCCCTTTCTGAGCAAAAGTTTAAATACACAGAGGAGTTCTTTCTGCCTCTTGGTGCCAGGGCTTTTTAATAAACTTTGTCTGAAGCTCCCACTCTCCCTGCAAAAAAAACCTTATACTTTGTACAATCATCTACCATTTATAAAGTAAACCCAACAGAGTTCTTAAATGTTTCCAAAGCAGATTGATAATGTGCTTGCCATAAAATTAATTAATTTCATGCTACTTTAATTGATACAAACATGGTGCCAAAAATAATAAGCCATCAGACTTCATGCTTCCATACAGGGAAGCTCTCCTGTAAATTCTATAGGGTGGCACAAAAATCTTTTCTGTGGGAATTAGGAAGGTATTAAAACCTTAAGCCTATTCACCATAGGAAACATTCCAAACACTATTTGATCCTCAAGATGACTGGCATTGCATGGGAATATATCAAGAGAAATCCCTCTTCAGCCTGAAGGGATATGGTGACCATAATTGCAAAAATCAATTTTATAGTACCAATAAAGTATACATTGGGCACCTTTGGCACATTCTGAAAGGAAACACACTCATCAGTTGACTTCAGAAAATCTTTAACTGAAAAGTTACTCTAAGTGCCTCAGAGCAATTAAAGCCAACTTGAAGAGGTGCATTAAGAAAACATAGAGGACTGTGTCAATACAATCCTTTTCAACGGCAGCACAAAAGTGGACCTTGCCACTCTACTTGCCAACAGAACATCAAGGTATTAGTGGTGATGAGGGGTTTGGTTGGCCTTATGGGACAAGGAACACCCCCACAAATCCTCCCCATATTGTGTAGTGTTTTACTGATGCTGTGAGACAGAGTCCTTTGAACAGGCAGCTCAACTGCTGCAGAGCAGGTTTTTTTCTACCTGCAGGGTACAGCCCACGCTCTACCACAATCTACCAGCAGGGACAGCAGCCCACACTCCCCAGCACGAAGTCCTGCTCCCACCCTGTGGTTTGTCAGGGTTACTTTAGCGTCTAAATGAGGCAGAATCCAGTCTTACTAAGGATATGATTGCATTTGCTTCTTGGCCTTTGGTTCATTTGTGGATTTCAAGTGAACTGTATGTAAACCTGCAATTACTATATAAGGCATTTTGTAGTGGAACATGCCTTTTTAGGAAATGCTTCACAGATCTTGGCAGTGATATAGAGCAATGATAAACATAGCTGCATGAGGTAAGAACCCAGATGTAAAATTATATCAAAGCTGTGAAAAAAACTTAGAGTGAACTTTTTGTTTTGTTTGAATTTGGTTTGCTTTGCTTAAAACAATAGGCTGAAAGAAATACTTTTCAGGAGTTAAAGGATTCCTCTGCATACATTTTATTGAAATCCTATCAAACTTAAGTCCTATAAAAACCTAAACTTACTTTTGTGGGTTCATTATTATCTCAGGGTTTGGATAACCATCAATGTATCTGGAAGTTCAAATAGCCTAAGGTGAAAGCTGGGTTGCTATTCTTACTCTAATGGTTCAGTAAGGCTATGTTCAAAGAGTGGGACCTGGTTCCTGGTTCCACTTAACAATGTCTTGGACAGTTGGTGCTTCCTCTTGTTGAGAAAATATCTTGCAACAGATACCACCAGGTGCAGGAAGTCTGTAGTACCAGTCAAGGTGGTTATCCTTGAGAGCAGGGACAACAGCCCACACTTCCCAGAGTGAAGTCCTGCTCTCATCATACTGGGAGACAGAAATTCAAAAGAAAACCCAGCTATACTTGGGGACAGAAATTAAATAAACTAAATTGTTTTATATGTAGCTCTATCCTGTATGTAGCAGAGGAAGTGGTAGTACAGACTGTTCAACAAGATAAATCCCATCATTTTAATGAACCCTTCTACAGCGACAAGATAAGATACAAGATAACTCCTGTTTGTTCATTATGTTAATTAAAAAAGAGCACCTCTGACCTTGTGAAAACAAAGCTGATTAAAGCAAATGCACTAAGTCAACTCGGAATTGTGAAATACAAATCATACAGAGCACATAGTGAACATTAAGTCAAAGTTGAACAATCTTTTTAGAAAAAAGTGAATTTGGCTTTGGGCTTGCCTGTGACTTTTCCTGACTCTTACAAATTAAATACATAAGGGGATGAAAATTCAAGAAGAGGAAATTCACTGAACAAGCACATAAAACTAAAAATCTTTGCTTAATTAAAGTAAGCAGAGTAGAAAACCTTGCTCCACAAAAAATGTATTTTAACTGATTTGCTCTCTTTGCAGGTATTTTTTTCCACTTAAACTATGACAAAAACCATTCTATTTGAATAAGAATGGAGAAAGCAAGTTTTATTTAAATTATCTGAGCATGACTATCTAAAGATAGAAAAATTGGTTTCCCTAAAGACTTTCTCCAGAATTTTGACAGCTCCATAGCACTATGAATTTCTGGGAATTTCCTTTTCTTCACTTTTATATTGCTTCTGAAGATGCAGGTTGTTTTTGGTTTTGTGGTTTGTTTATTTTTTTTGGAAGGAAATTAAAGCAGTCTAGTGGACTTCAGATAAGAAATTTCAAACATGCTTAACAAAGAGGTAGTGGATACTGAACACCTCTTAGTTTTGCAGGTTAATTGAACTAGTTGTCTACAGCTGGAATTCTTTCACAATACCTGTGAGTTTTATACTCTGCTTCTGACATACTGAATTTTTATTAGATTATTTATGATGTATTGCATGAAAATGTGGAGACACATGACAAAATGACAGAGCTATCTTCCTCAAGCTGGGAATATAGACCCATGTGTAGAACAACAAAATTGTGGCTATAATTGTAGTTATATCACTATCAGCGGTTTTAGAGTACTTTGGTCACCACCAGCTAGTGTTGGAATAAGTTAAGTCTGTTTATGCCTTGATTCAGTTTGAGGATAGAGCTTAGCCCAAGGAAATAACATTACATTTATATCCCTCTCTGGCTGTGGACATTAGTAAAGAAATCAAACTGATTTTGTCAGCTTTGACAACAGTATTTTATTCTGTTGACTACAGGGTTTTGTTGATCTTCCTGTAGTACCTTGCAGTGGTAAAGTTCTCTTTTTCCTTTTTGAAGTGCATAAAACTGGCAATTAAGTTCCAAGATCAACAATTCTACACAAAAATTTGCAAGGTGCATAACTTTTTTCCTTCAATATTCCCATAATATACAGATATATAAAATTGATAAAGCTTTCATACTGTCTTTGATCTTTAACCAGAATTTGATAAAAGTTGGTGGAAGCAGACAATCAAGTCCTGCAATGAGACAGTAATTTTCAATACACAGCCATATTTAAGCTGAAAAGAGATATATCAATGATGCTATCGTTACATATTTTGTCCACTATATGTACACCCACTTTCAGAATCCTGGTCATAGAAAGAGATCTCAGACATATTACATCCTGTAACATAGTTTTTTTTTTTCCATTGGTCACTCCTTCCCTAACTCAGGTTTCATATGCAGTTTTAAGTTTATTGAAGAAAAACAACAAAATCTACCAAAACAAAAATAAAACCAAAGAAACTCCACCAAAAACCCAACCAAACACAAAACCACAAACAAACAAATTGAAAAACAAACCATCAGAACCAAAGAAATAAAACAAACAAACCCAGCCCCCCAAAAACACACCCCAAAAAAAAAAAAAAATCTCCCCCATCTTCACATAGGCAGCAACTAAATAACTAAATATGTAATTATTAATAACCCTGCCTTTGGTGATCATCACACCTGCAGCTCCAGTGCAGTAATATGGTTAGAAAAAGAGAAGTATAATTGTGACTCTGTATCTAGAAATTTCAAGCAAGATAAGCAAGCTGTTCCATTGGCACTGTTCTATCTGTTCGATGCCAACCTAGTGTAGTCAATACACTAGGCTAGCATAGAAGCAGAACCTCAAAAGTACTTCAAGATAAGGAGATCAGGCTTTATAAAAATGGACTGATGAGCTAGCATGGAAGTAACATTTACATTTCTTAAGACTTCATCTTTAAGATTGTATCCTAGCACTTAAATTTAATTTTTAATTTCTTAAAAATATTTCTAAAATAATGATGAGGAATTGGTCATGGGAAAATGAAGATTAAAACCTCCTCTTTTTTTTACATAAAATGGAGAGGGAGCTATTCAAAGGTTGTTTATTTTTAAATACAAGTCAATTAATTCTTTGACTCATGGTAAAATTTTTCCCATATTTTCATTGCTACATCAATGCTGTTGTGACTTGTGGATGTTTGCCTGTTACAAGTATGTACAAATACATGTAGCTGGCATCTCCCAATACACAGAATTCATACCATGTAAAATATGGTATTTTAACCATGTGAAAACATTCAAGAATATTTCTGACAAAAAAAATTCCATTAAAATTAAAATCTTTTTGAAAGTGAAGGTTGATTGCATATGTACATAAATTCCAGAAGTAGTCTGAGAACAATAAGGGGTTTTGATTATTTGACCTTCCTGATGTAAGTAATGCTTGAAAAGAACAGCCAGTTGACGAAGATGGAAAAACCTTTCCTGTCCTGTTCAAGTTAAAGACGTGTCGTACATTGTCACAGCTTTTCCTGTGTAAGAAAGATGAATGAAAGTTGAAAATATCAATGGGACATGAGAGAGAATTTTATTTTGTTTTGATTTGGTTTTATTCCCCCTACCTCAATACAAAAAAAGCCCAAAACCAAAACATTGCCAAACAAAAAAAGCAAAATCCATACCCAAGACAAAACTCATTACAAAATATATTTGAAATACAGCAATTCCCAACAAATTTTATCTTCAGGCCCAGAGAGCAGCCATAGACATATAATGTACTTACTAAAAACTGAGGACCAGCATAATTTTGTATAGGACATTTTATTTAACCAAATCCTCTAAATCTCTGTTGCATTTTAGACTGTTGATATACCTGACATATATAAATAAATCCTATTTCTAGGTCTGTCATAAGCAATTTGTTTTTTGAACAGCATATTGTTTTGTGACAGATAATGGCCACTGCTACTTTTCTGTAGCATTCACCAGTAGATCTACAGAAAATTCAACGCATAGCGAATTTTGTAAAAAAATATTTTCTGAGGGTTAAAGATTTGCAAATAATTTGGGCAAAATAAAAGCAGGTCATATCAAACACTGAGCTATATAATTTGAATTATATAATTCTAAGCAAAGTGTTTTCCATTTTGGAGAGGTTGATATATTTCCTTTTGAAATTTTGAAGTGGAGCTTTTGATTTTAAACTTCATCATATTTCATTACTTATAAAGCAACATAACATAAAGAAGATAATGTTGAAAACTGTTGTCATCTTATTGCAAAAGTTCCATACCTTCTTGGTGATTTCTCATGGGCTTTTCTTCACAGCACAGCCAGCAAACCCCAACTCCCTCCTCAACCAGGTAACCTACTCTTTTTCAGCACTCATTCTCACTGGACACAGCTGTGGCCTGTTAGAGTCAGGCCTGTTCCTAATCTCTGGTGATTAGTACAGCTGCAACTCCTCAGGAGTGAGATTACCTTCTGCACTATCTTTATTTTCTTACATTCTATCCCCCCACAGAAAATTTGGAATGCCATTTAGGCATTAGATTTATTAGGAAATTTATTGGGAGATTTATTAGAAAAACACATTAGGATTATTTGAAACAACATATATTTCTTTTCAATTTAAACCCAGACATCAGATAGATTAAGTTTTCCATGTGCTGAGTCCATTTCTTCCCTGTTCTTTATATTTAAATAAGAAAATATTAACTACTTTGAAAATCCTTATAATGGATAGACTCATCATCACTGCACTCCAGAAACAAACAAAACAATTAAAGCAATGCCACTGACTGTGGAAAAGGTAAAAAAATAGTGGGAACAATCAGAGTAAAGAAGTGAGTTCAGGATTTGAAATGTTTTTTAATAGATTATGAATAATGTGTAAGTTGGAATTCATAAGGCCTGTCATCAAAAGAACTAAAGAAACTTTGTGCAATAACATCGACAAGGAACTCAGCAATCTCTGTAGTAGAAGGAGAGAAGTTGACCTGTTATGTTTGTTCCAGTAACCAGTTATCAAAAAATTCATTTCTTATGAGATTAAAAAAAAACCAAAAACAATAAAGTTTTGTCTTTTCAGCAGGAAAGGAAATTCCAGCACAGTGAAGAGAGACCTGTCTATATCAGAAGGTATTTTGAGTAAGTGGCACCATGGTGATGGCTGGGGCAGTACATGAAGACCCTGAAGAATACATGTGCCTGCTGTGGACAGGCCAGCAAACAGCCAGTGCTGAGGACAAGCAAACACTACTGACAAGAGGGGATAATAAAATGACTGTTGTGAAACAATGGGCTGAGAATGGAGCACAAAGGCAAAACTCTGGACTAGTCCAGAAAGTCATCACTTGCACAGCTGTAGAAAGCAAAACAGGTGCATAATCTCACAGGAAGACTATACGTGAGAGGAGCATACTGCAAGTACTGAACAAAATTTGCAACCGAGAAAAAAAAAAACAAAAAAACAAACCAACAAAACCCAACAGTAATTTCAGTAATTTTCTTCTAACATTTTGAAATCCTGAGAGAGCAGAATTTCCTTCATGTGATGTTCATGAACCCATGACAGGAAAGTGCCAGAAGAAAAAAACATTTGCCCTAAAAAATCAATACTTCTAATAAAAAGAAAAGTTGCTGCTTGAAGTTTCTTCGAATCCAATTTGGAAAAATATTGAGTTACCATATGAAAAAATTTTCCTGTGCGTGGAATTTACATCGCATTCCCCATTAGTACGATGGCAGGCATAGCACCAATCAACTCTCAGTCTCTCTCAACCTGAGAGTTGATGTCTCTTTGTCACAATTATTTGGCTTCTTTAATTCAGGGGCATAGACGAGTACATGCAGATGGAATATTTGAGATTTTGCTTGTTCTGGGTTTTGTGGGGAACAGGGCTGGTCCTGCTGGATTTTGACTATAGTTTTCAAAGAAGGAGAAGAAAAGAGGAATGCAATCCTCTTAGAAATGTTTTCATCTATTTATCGAATGCTTTTATACTTAAAGTTGCATATAGGTACTGTTATATTATGAAATGGAAGCTAAAAAAAATTTACTGCTGGATCTAGGTGTTCCCATTGGGCATGGATAATTTTTTTTTCTTTTTCCTCTTCACACTACATTCCGATTGCTCAGGATTTCACTTTTTTAATAAAAGAAAAAACAATGCCCTTATTTTTGCAAAATGAAACATTGTGAGAGCAAATGAATGTGAATTTAATGTAAACCCAGGCAGAAATTTACAGATGGATTTATTCACTGAAGTGGGAGCTGTCTTACCGTTCTTTGGAGAGTCAGTTGTGAAGTTGGATGATGATTTTTTTAACATTTCACTCCACTTCCTGGATATAAAGAGACAAAATTACACAGGAAAGAACAGAACAGCACTCAGAAAAGCAGTCAATGTCAGAAAAAAAACCAGAATACAGAGAAAGAGAAACAAAACAAACTCTTCTGCATCGAATTATAGAACATGCTGAGTTGAACAAAAACCACCCAGAAAAAGTCATTGAATCCAACTTCTGGCCCTGCATGGCATCCTCCCCAACAGTCACACCACGTGCCTGAGAGATTCAAAACACTTCTTGAACTCTGTCAGGCATAGTGCTGTGATCACTTCCCTGGGGAGCCTGTTCCAGTGCCCAAACAACCTCTGGGTGAAAACTCTTTTCTACCATACAATGTAAACCTTCCCTGACACAGGTTCTTCCCTTGGGTCCTGTCCCTGGTCACCACAGAGCAGAGATCAGTGTCTGCCCCTCCTCTTCCCCTCACAAGGAAGTTGCAGACTGTGATGAGGTCTCCCCTCAGTCTCCTCCAGGCTGAACAGACCAAGTGACCTCAGTAGGCACTCTTCATATAGTTTCCCTTTCAGAACTTTCACCATCCTCGTGTCCCTCCTTTGACCAGTCTCTAATAGCTTAATGTCTTCATTGTGGAATCTAAAACTGCCCCCAGCACTTCAGGTGAGGCTACCCCACTGCAGAGGAGAGCAGGATTGATGTCGCCCTGGACATGATTGGCCCTCCAGGCTGCCAGGGCACTGTGAATCTGCTCAGGAGAAAGTTAAGCAATATTGAACATATATAGAGGCAAATTTCTATAACTCTACATAGGATAAAAACCTTTCCATAAAATATATTCGATGTCCTGGGTAGTTGAAGTAAAGTAATTGAAGCAAGATGAAGGAAATTTAGAAAACTCCAGGAGGCACCTTCAGCTACCCTGACTTGAGTGAATTTGTTCTGATGTCTTTAGTAGTATGCCAAGAAGCGACAGCCTTGGTCAGACAACTGAAAATGGTATTTTCCTTTTTACTGTCCCTTTCCCAGATGTAGTGCTGGAGCTTCTCTCCCACTACATCCTTTGAAACCTGCCCTTTTGGAGAAGCCAGTGAAGCCTAGCTGCTGTCCACTGTGGCTTTGAATTTCTTTGCTTTGCCAGCACAGCAGAGGCAAAGAATCATTGTCCATCACTCTAGTCTGTTTTAGTAGACAGGCAAGGTTTTCTATTGTAAAGGTAAAACAGACAGAACATATTGTGAATCACTGCAGAAGTTTACTCTGGGAGCTGAGTATGTGTCCTGTGTTAGTATTTGTACAGGCAATGGCAAGAGATATTTTAGTTCTGTCTTGCTAAAACCAACTATTTTAATATGCATCAGTGTCTATGCTATCCTCTACAGCTGAAAAAAGCTAAAGCAGAGGCTTGGTCTCTGTCTTTGTGATCTGCACTTGGTGATCAGCAGTGGAAGTTCTGTCATATACTGAGAGTGACAGTAAGTGAATTCTCTCTTTGTAACAGAAAAAAAGATATGAAAAATCTCTCTACTCAGAATGCTCCTACCCAACTTCTGCTGCTACATTGCAGTTCTCCTAGTTTAATTATTTCAATGTTTAATTCAAAGTTGCATAAGGGGATTTTCAGATTTGACATTAGGAAAAGTGTCTTTATTGAGAGGGTTGTCAAATACTGGATCACGCTTGTCAGTAGCTTGTTTAAGAACCATTTTGACTATGTCCTTAGTAACGTGCTTTAACTTTATTCATCCCTAACATAGTCACTAAATGATCATACATCTATCCAGAACTCTCGTCTCGTCTCGTCTCGTCTCATCTCGTCTCGTCTCGTCTCGTCTCATCTCGTCTCCTCTCCTCTCCTCTCCTCTCCTCCCCTCCCCTCCCCTCCCCTCCCCTCACCATAATGTCAGGGAGATCCTGTAAACTTCACACGGATCTTACAGGTGCTTAATCATGTACAAAGGATTTTCTTAAAACTACATGATCCAGAATTCAGCCTATATTTTGTTAACCTTATTCAAAGATATGCCCTTTATCTTGAATTACATACCTGAAGACAAGAACATATGCATTTTTTCTCATTTGTCTAATTATATGTTAAGAAAATTATTAATAGTCTTCAAACAATTTACTTCCTTTCTCTAAGAGAATCACACAGCAGGAGAGATGAATTGCTGAGAGCCTTGGAGAACAGTTTGTTGAAAGAGCCACAAAATGGTGGTTACTATTCATAATTAGCTTGATTGACTTAGAAAAAGCTCTGATAAATTGGTGGATAACCAGTGTGAAGCTGAAAATATTAATGGTGCCTCTGTTCTTTGTCTTTCTTTAACATGGCTCAGGTTAAGAGATATTTTCACCTTTCAAGGTCTAATTGAAGAGTACGCGATTAAAAATGTAATAAGTAAATTAAAGATATGAAGGAGAAGTACAGACATTGAGGTACTTAAGGCCTTCATTCACAATTTATATGGCTTAAAAGTATTTTAAACGGTTGTATGAGCAGTTACAATCACCTGTACCTATTTTGTTGCAAGTAGCTCTAGTAAAGATGAAGAAAATTCTCTTTTAAGAGAGCCTGGAGTGAAAGATGGAAAAATTCTCCAGAACACACAGAAGGCTTTACTCTTCCAGGCTTTGTGCAAGGCCCATATTTGCTGGGATGATAATTAGCACAAACAGTAGTCCTTGAGTTAGTATGTAACCAAACAAAATACAATTGTTTGAAGACCATTACACTGTTTAAAATTATATTGATCTTATATCTATTATTCAGTTAAATGCATTATACTACTGCTATTGGTTTCACACTTAAACTAGAAAGAAGATACATAATTCCTTCTAGATTTATTTCTGAATTAGAACTCTGCAACTTTAAAACACCTTAAATGTATTTTAAAACACCTTAAAATTTTGTACATTTAATTTAAACTATCCACATAATTTAATTTATACATTTTGTATAAATGTATAATATTTTATACATTTTTTACAAATCATCAACGAGTCAATATAAGAGCTTCCCACCATTCTTTCCCATATGTGTAGGTGACCATTTTTATCAGTGTAGAAGATGCTAAGAGAATACTAATTGCAAGAATATTCCTGGAAAATTGTAAGAATGTACCTCCTATTAAGATTTTTTTCACAACATTTTCTCTGAGAAATGTGGCCTCTGAGGTAATATTCAAAATTAATTTCAAAGTCAGGTTTATGTCTACGTATATCTAAATTTAAACACATTTAGTATGAAGAATAGAAGTCTTCAGATGTATCTAGCATATCGTAATAACTTTCTATTGGAATTTAAATCTATCTATTTATCTATAGGTAGATAGATAGATAGACAGATAGATAAACGCATTTTTGATTGCATATTATTACAAACCCATCTCTTGCCCATACATTTTAGTTTCATTGAAATTATTGACTTATTAAGATAATTTCATGATTATATGAATTTGAAATATAACAAAGTAGAAGTGAATGTTCAGCCAGTCACAGATGTTCTGATGCTCTATATGAAGCAAATCAGAGATTTAACTTGAAACAGCAAATGAAGAAAACTTTTTATTAAACAGAATATCAGATATATAAACAAAATATATATTTTGATATTTTGTTTTATTAAACAAAATATAAAAAACCACTGATTTTTAAAGAAAAAATATTGACACCTAATAAATGAGTGGGAACACAATAGTGACTAATTTCTACATTATCTGTTTCTTTAAAAATGAAAGACAAAAGCCTCCTACTTAAAAGTATTATGCATTAATACACTTACCCCTCAAAAGTAAAGAAATTGGAAAAGGAGCCCCCAAAATATTGGAATGTTCTGCAAATACAAATTACTTCTG
The DNA here is from genome assembly GCF_015832195.1 of Motacilla alba alba. Lineage (NCBI taxonomy): Eukaryota > Metazoa > Chordata > Aves > Passeriformes > Motacillidae > Motacilla > Motacilla alba. The sequence goes on along the minus strand of NC_052046.1, from coordinate 65,610,093 downwards.
ATTTTAATGAACTCTAACTTGTGGAGCAGTATTCAAAGCACTACAAGCACATCAGACATTGGCTCCCATTAACACTCGATTAAAATCATTAGAAAGGCTTGTTTGGAAGGGAAATCATGCCATTCTTACTCTCCTACCATGGGCAGGAAACCTTCCACTAGACCAGGTTGTTCCAAGCCCCATCTAGCCTGGCCTTGAACATTTCCAAAGATGGTGCAGCCACAGTTACTCTGGCAACCTGTTTCAATGCCTCACCACCCACACAGTACAGAAGTTTCTGGCTGTGTTGATTTAAAGAAATGTTTCAATGACTCTCAAGGACAAATATTTTTACTCCTTCCTAATTTTTCCTGTAGTTACTACATCTTATAAGGCAAACTCAACTCTTTCCACTTCCTTTCCTTTGTGTTTCCATCATAGAAACTCTTTCAAAATAATTTCAGACACTGCATTGCACTGAAATAAAAGAGAGGGGGAAAGGTAAGTGTGAGCTGAATATACAAATCAGTACAGTAGTGCTTACATATTTATCACCTGCATTTGGTTAAGTCTTGAACTCTTATTCAGCCAAGTCATTGTCACCTGGTCAATTTCCTCTCTGGCACAATGATTTCATGGAACAATTAAGAGTAGCTTTGCAGATCAGCTAGTAGAAGGAATTCTGTGCCTAAACCACACAGAGAAAGATTCAGAGAAGATCTAGGACATCTAGGAAAGATTCCTGGATAAAACTGGCACACTGGCTTAGAGGTTGGTTAGGACATAAGAGCAGAGCTAAGAAGGATGATATTCTAAAGACCATAATGACACTGTGAAAAAACCTGTACAAGAGCACAAAGACTTAATTTCTTGCAGTTGACAATATAGTGGAGTAAATAAAAGAAATTATCCAATTCGATCAGTGGAATGGGCAAGACAGATGATCTTGACAACTGTTGATTAAATAGGTGTGTCATTAAAAGAGAAAGGATTTGATGTGGGTTTTGCTGAGCTGGTTGATGAGCTTGAAAGAATTTTGCTCAGTGTAAGTTATAAATGAAAATGCAAGTAGTTTTTTAACAAATAATTTAAGAACACACATCAATTCCATCAGCAAACATAAAATGTCACGCACTAAATTGAAGACATTTAAAACTGGTTTTATGAATTAAAATGTATGTATTTGGTATCATATAACTCAAAGTTATTTCAGAACATATGTTCCTTTATTAGAAATCAGCACTCTCCCCTCTCAAAGGTTTAAATGCAAGTGAACCCTCTACCACCAGGACAATTTAATATACAGAAAAAGCATAGTTTAAATATTTGTGCAGTTCAAATTTACATATTTGAAAGATCATGGAAATATTTATTTATATTTAGATAGGTTTTTTATTGATGTTTTGTAAGCTTTTCTTCTTTTTGCTGTCATGTGTCAGAGTCTTACATTCTCTGAAATCAATGGACCCAATCCTAAGCTAATACTGCAATTCTCATTTAGCCAGTGGGATCTGGTTGGAGTCAAATGGGATCATGATGCAAATTTCTGACAGCAGAATATGGGCTTTAATTATCTCCAGAATGGTAATTTTTAGCTCATGTAACTCCTATCCCCACCCCCACTCCCTATTCCCTGAGATATGTTTTAGTGCACTTAAAAGCATTTTGTCCCCTTCTTCTAACTCAGAAGCAGCTCTCCTAGTTCAGGAGTAAAGTTTTTAGTAATTGTTCACATTGTTTCCTGAAAGGGAGATGTTAAGTCTTGCAGACTGATGTAGTACTTTACCTCAATCAGGAGTGCTAAGAGAACCAAGATTTAGAGAATAAAAAAGAAATAAAAAAAACCAAAAAACTGGAGCAGAATAAATTGAAGGGAGATTCCTGTAATTATTTGCCAGCTGGCTGTCTTGAGCACAACACTAGGCAGACACCATTTGTGTCCATGTGTTCATGGCCAGCTATCCTCACAGAGCAGTTTTCTGTGCTGGCAGGGATAAGCAGGAAGGAAACATGCCAGAAAAATAGTTTCTGTGTTATGGGGAAAGAAAGATTTGGTGTCCCCTGGTAACTAATACCCATCTCTATAAAGAAGGTGGTTCCTATGTGGGAATTCATATATGAGACAAATGTTAAAAGACATGACTAGGGCATGATTCCAGTTCACACTCTCATTAATGTTGGGAGAGAATTTCCTACTGAATCACATCTTTCTTGTTTGCATTCATGAGCATCTTCTCGTCTGTGGAGGAGTAGAGCCCTGTGTCAGGAGCTTCGCTAATTCTTCTCTCACATCCCTCCTGTGAAGCTGAGAGCTTGCTGGAGGCATACCTGTTACTAGCTGATAAGGACATTTCAGCTTGGGGTGGCTGCTGACAGGATGTGTAAAACTTATCCTGTATAGTGAAGCTGAATGTAAGAGCTGTCACCAAAGGAATAGTGGGAGTCCTTTTTTCAGTGTTTGATTGTTTTGTTGTTGTTTTTTCTTGTCTCACAGTTAAAGAGGAGCCTCAAATATTATGCTGGTGTTTCCAGCATTTGGAGGGGCTCCTTGGCATCTAACATTATAAGGGATCCTGGTGGTGATGTAAGTTGGCCACTCTCTGGACATTGTGGTGAATATGGCCTCAAACTTGTGAGCAGGTCACTGCATAAATTTTTAGTCTTTGCCAGATATCTGTGAATGTGCTATAGAAGTTCTCAGGGTAGAAAGGCTGGCATCAGTCCTCTTGGAAAGACTCTTTACATAAAAACAGCACATAAGAGAAAGAGAAGGTTATTCTACTTCCTTTGTGATTGGTATGGGCTTAGGGCTGTAATATCTACAGTGATATTATACACAGAGAGTGATTGCAAAGCTGTTGAGGGCAAATAACTGAAGACCATAATGCAGCATTGTTGAATAGTTATGAAACACATCTTAGACTTAACAATAGAATTAATCTATTCAGTTTATAATGGAGCTTTATGCAAAGCTGTTCTCTTCCATGCCTTCAATTGGTTTTCTGTATCTTCTACATACCCTTACATGTATCACAAATGTACAGCAACTTCTTTACCTGCCTGTCATTTTATGTCAAAAAAAATACTGTAAAAACAAGTTACCATGACTGATTACCTCAGCTACACAGTTCAAGATATAGGAAAAAAATAGCTGAAAGATCGAAACAAGTATTTTAAACGAAATCAAACAAAGAGTAAAAAGTATGTATGCATCATGAGAGAAATGAGCTGTTGAATAATGAAAAAAGATATATGAATTATAAGTATCATTACATTTTTTTACATGCATTTTATTACAATGCTGTGAATTAAGTTATATAAAGCTAGATGGAACAAATCAGTTATGGAAAAATTAGTCAAAAGAAGCACTTGTTAAGCAGCAATGGTTACTGTAGTATGTATATGTTCCAGGTAAGAAAGGAATGCTTGTATAATTGAATCCCCTTGAGGAAATACAGTAGAAAGAAATTCTCTAAAAGGACCCCATCATATAAAGGTGTAAGACTGAACAGTTAGTCTTCTGAGTCCTGGAGAAAAAATGACCAAATGTAGACAGCAAAGCACCTCTGAGTATCAAAGGTGCCAAGAAACCAATCCAAGTAAACTGCATGAGAAAGAGATTTCAAACTGGTTTTAATCCGATGGAGACAAAAAAATGAAATGTCCTAGAGAGTATCTAAATTACTCTAGTTCCTGCCTTGGTTTGATAGAACAAGTTTCAAGTCTCTTCAGCACTCACACACTTGACTTTTCACTCACTCTCATAGTAGTGGTTTTGCTGTATCCAGAATCTCATTGTTTTTGCATGTAGAAATTCTGTCAGGAAAAGGTTGTGATGCCCCTGTATTTGAAAGAAATACAAACGTAAAAATATGCTCAGAAATTCAGGTGTACGTGTGCTAATATATGTATATGATAACACGTTTTCCACATGGAAATGGAGGTCTTGCAATAAAGGAAGATCTTATTTGTAGAGCCCTGAATCAGGATCTTAATTCAGGGGGCGAATCTTCATAAGCTTTCAATCTCAGTTTGTGCTGAGATGACAAATGCTTATATGGCATGCATAAAGTAGTCATCTCAAGCAGAACTGCCTACAGAACTCACTTAAAAAGACTAAAGATCAGATATTAATTAGTTAAAAAAGCTTTTCCTTCATGCTCTGGTTTGGTGTTTCTTATTACTGTATTTTTTTCCCTAGAAGTCTATTGTTGAGACATGGTGGCAAATAGAGTCAACAATAGTTGTTTTCTTTTTCCAGGGCCAAACTCAGTTCTGAGAAACATATAAAATACAATAGATTCAGAATAATAACTCTCACTTGTGTCAAAATTGCATTTTGATTACTAGACAGCATGGGATCTTTAGCAGCAAGGAGAAGAAATCCTGCACAAAGAACAATAGTGACAAATTGCTTCATTTTTGTCAAATTGAGTAGCACAATGCACAATGTAGTACTCAAAGGAGACAGTGTAGATGAAGGAACCCATGTGCAAACTTCTCTTTCCTGTAATTTTGACCAATTGCTTGAAGAACTTTGAAACTGTACTCTAAATGCAGATTCTGTGCCATCAAGTATTAGGGATCTTTCCAGCTGATTTGCACTTCCAATTCTAATGAACGGAAAATTTCCTCATCTGTAAATGAGTTTCAAGAAATTTAGGAACAGAACAATACGTATGTGAGAAATATGTAAAAACTAGGTTTCACCACCTGCTTACTAATACTTTGAAAAAGATTCACATTTTAGGAAATTTATACCAGTTTCAAAATGTGTTGTCAAATTTTCTTCCAGTAAGAGCCGAAATGCTGTGACAGGCAGCAGAACAGTAGGAAAATTTTTGCAAATTTATTCTGATTTTGTAGAATGATGTGATAGAGATTGTTGGTATCTTTCCTCAAAAGTATTTTTTGATGCTTCCCTTCCTCTGAAATATGATTCCTATCACTATAAATTTTATATTCCTCATAATGATGGAGGCAGCTATGCAATGTAAAAGCAAAACTCAAGAAATCAGTCTTTAGACAACAAGAGATGTACAGGAGACAAAATGTAAAGTATGCATGGTATTTATTTGGTAAGAAATGGAATTAAAATATTGTTAAATGAACTTGTTAATTACCATTGAATAAAAAGGTTGGGAATCATGTAACCTTGAAAACCCCAATTCTACAAGCCCCTAGTTTTCAGTTAATTGTGTTCTCTTCTCTAATGTGTTAGGGAAAAAAAAATAGCACTGGGAAGATGGAGAACACTTGAATGTAATGTGAATAAAGTGGCTATCTAAGCCTTTGAGGAAAAAAACATAGTTGCACCTAACCATAACAGGAGTTTGACTGACAAAAAAGGATCAGGAGGGGTTTGCTTCCCGGTTTTGTTCTGTCTCACAAACTGGCCTCTGCTCTGAGAGCAGTTTCCTTCCTTCTGACTATGATGGCTCCTTGAAGCTGGTGTTCCACTTGTGTGCAAAAGATGAGCATCACATTATCATGCGAGGATCTGATTATGACATTGGTGGTTGATGAAAATACTGCATGATGTACTACCCTGGCTTATAAAGGCACCAAAGAAAATGTGCTCACCAGGGGTGTCCAGCCTGAAGAGAATCATACATACAGAAATAAAGTGAAGCTTCCGATCTCAGGAGAAATAGTTAAGAAAAATTTAAGTTGTGAAGTCAGCAGGGAAGTAGACATCAGTTTTATAGTCTATGTGGAAATAATTATTTGAAATTGATTTTTGGCAGACATAGATTCCTATAAAATTCAAAAACTTGTATCCATGTATCACCTTCAGTTTCAGACCTTTGCTAACATGCATTCAGTGTTTGGACTTTTTACATTCATCAACTATTAAAGAACTTTCAAACTACATCTCTCAAGGGTCTGAGAAATCAATTGAATGTGCAGATGAATCTAGGTTTTCCTAGTATAGTTAAAATTAAATAAATGTTAAATGAAATAGATAGGGCTTTTCATAAAACACCCTGTATAGCTAGTCTAAGTCTAAATAAAATATCACCTCATATCTAAACAACAAGATTGATATGGAGTAGAAGTAATAGCTAAAATTTTTATGCTCTACATGAATTCAAATTAAATAATGAGGTTCCTAGCAAAGTTCAGAGGAAAAATAAAAATTTGTAAAGTGCAAGTTGGATATATTAATTATTACTGTATAAATTAATTTGATTGTTCCTACTTATGTTAAGATATTCTTTTTATCTTAAGATATTATTTCTTCTCTTCTACTTTACATTTTCAATACTGTCTTTCTTAAAGTATTGAACTTTGTGAAGAACTTTTGTGAGACTAAATCAATGTTTGGGTAAAACTTCTGTTGTTCCTGCTTTTTCCTCTCATTTCTTTTAATTTGAGAGAGTGTTGTGAATCCTTTTATTTAGGGATTATGGTCATAACTTTTTACTTGGAAATTCCACACAGATTTGCATCAGAAAGTTCTTTCCAACCCAAGCCCAAAGAATACTCTGTTCTGGAAATACATCTCTAACACTGGATTTACATCTCATACTTTTGAGTCAGCTGTTGTATTTCACCACAGATGTATTTTATAGACTTTCTGAAAGTATGTGACACAGTCATATTTATATTTTTGAAGAATGCAGAAAACACCTCTAAATCTTTCAGATTAATTATTCTTCTATTAGAATTCACAAGATTTCTATGTAACAATTTGAATACTATCTTTTATTCCCTATTGGATTTCAGTTTGGGACCATATATTATTCTTTACTAAGCTTGAGAAGGGCTATTTAATATTTTTGGTATGTTCTGCTTTACAGATGTATCCATTTAGGGTAGTGGGTAATGGGTAGTAAGAATTAACTGTACAATATAACATAGCATTAGGAAAATAATCCAGGGTCTCATAGTCCTTTAAAAACCATTGTATGAAGGTAATAATATGATGAACAGAATTAATACTGTGAAGACTAGCCAATACAAAGTCCTTACAACTGCTATATTAAATATTCTATTACTTCTCTAAGTCAATGTAAGAATGGAAAATATGAATTCATTGAAGAAAATGTCTTTTATTCCTATATGAATATAATTAATAATTTTCATAACAGAAAATATAGCTAAGAAGGGAGCTGATTACCTGATAAGTCAAACGTGGCCCTAAATTTTCTAAAATAAATGTTGCAAGTATTTATTTGTCCACATTGAGGTATGATGTAGTGGTCCTGAGCTTAGATCTAACTCATTTATGTTTAGACATGTAACTGAGTTGTATAAATTAGCAGTATACTTACCATTCCTCCTTTCTAATGTTATTTGAAAGTATTGGACTTATCTACAAAGCAAGAAGAATTCTGAGTAGCCTGTACTCTGCAAAGGAAAATGAAGCATCAGTCTCCTTAATGCAGATATTTCAGCCATGTGCACAAGCATAGGTTGGAGGGAATTTGGATCCTTAATTATGGAACAATCTGTAAAATCTCCCACAAATCTGTTATTTTCTTTTCCTATATTAGCAGATTGTCAGCTTCAATAACTAGAGGTGAAAACTGAATTGAATTAATTGAATTTTGGAAAGTTCAGGTCTTTGACAAATGCCATTTTGACCACATGCCTCTGAGGAGTGGAAGAGAAGTTTTCACTTCCATAGGAAAAGAAAAAGACATACTAGAAGCTGTTCAAATTATAAAATAAATGAATGTACAGAATTTATTACTAAAATAGAAAGAAAGCAGATGAAAAGCAATATAGTAATGAAAAAAATACAGTAATTTTTTTCATATGGATAATATTTATTTAGCAGCATATTAAGTTACACATGGCATTTCTTCTTTCAGTAATATTTCAACCTTAATTAGCAGAAGTGTCTTTTTCTTGTCTTGTAAGAACACATTGTTTTACTGGTTCAATCATTGAAATTATAAGAATGTGAATTAGAAGAAGGGAAATTTTGAGAGATCATACTGGATCAAGTAACCAAATACCCTGAGATTTGAAAAATCTTGTTCTATCATCTGTGTAGTTCACCCATCTTGATAAACTTATGTAAAAAGTAATTTTTCTTTGCAGAAAAGCAACTGTTATTTCTAGATTACTGTGTATACATGAAATGTAGTAGTCATTAATTGCAGGCTTAGCGGTTTGGAAATACTAGCATACTGAGATAAAAAATGAGAATTCACTTACTTTTCCTGTCGATGACAGGTAAACATTTTCAAATGTAAACTGAAATGTCTGTCTCTTTTCCTCATTTTTTACCAGTTAAAAAGTACCCTCAGATGTAAGAACTGTGTGTATTTTTACCTGATAAACTAAGTTTTACTTGTGATGCATAATTAAAATGAAAGATGCACAAGAAGTGACTATACAGAGATTAGTACATTAGACTTAATATAAAGTCTCATAAACAAGTGTATTTCTAGAGACTAACAGCATATTAGTTGAAAATACACAAACAAATATGTGCGTAATCCCTGGCTCTGCCGTTGAACTGAAAGATCATAATGTTTTAAATGTAGACCCAAAAGAAATGTATTCTGTAGTCTGAACCACAGTTTTTGCCTCATTTGAGGAATAAATGACACATACATTTTGAGAGGTTGTTTTGAACTATTATGTAATACATATTCATTATGTGATCATTTTCTTGGTTACAAATTGATTCTAGCTTGCCCATATCTTATTTATTCTAAAACTGACATCTTATCTTTCTCAGTTGACTTGTAAATGAACAGGTAGCGGTGCATTATAGAAAATGACTAATGCATGTGTAAGAGTAATAACAGTCCTTTCGTGGTTGTTGCTGTTGTTGTATGTGGAACAAGAGATGATTTTTTTTAATATGGCAACACTTCTGTTTCAAAATAATTACCATAGGATTCCAGAAAGCTTCTCTTATCAGAGCTATATTGGAATACAGCTGGGATTTTTTTCAATTGAACAATCACAATATAGCATCATTGACAGAAAAGATTTTTCAGAAGAGAATTTATTGTTAAAGTCTAAGCAATAGACAGCTACACCAAAGTAGCCAACAGCCAGCACAAGATGTGAGGGAAATGCGAAAGCTGGAACCTGTTCATATTGTATTAGTTTAGGCCACATTTGGGAGAAAACCTTTAAAGTGGCTCTTCTAGAAAGGAGATTTAAGTGGCCCTTCCCCCAACTAGTTTGGAAAAAGATTTCCTTGGAGAAAAGTGAAAAAAAAACCTGTTTGTTTAATAGGCAAAGCATTCACCTGCACAAAAAATGAACAATAATAAATAATAAAACTACTTGCCACTTTGAAGAGATGACAAACTCAGAAAGTCCCCTCTGTAGACTGTAGCTCGGCTCATTCAGTCTCTTACCAGTCCCTCCTGCCCTGGAAATGCTGGCTAGGCCCTTGTGGGCCACAGGTGTGAGCTGCTGGTGCTCTACTGGGTGTTCAGTCCAGAGCAGGTTTAAAAAGGTCCAAAACCACAGTCCAGGGAACTTCTTTCCCTCAGCTAGCTAAAACTAACTAAAAGCAAATGAAAGCTCTCTCCTGCCATCTGTCTGCGCTGCAGACAACATAGTCCTGGAGCATGAATGTGGAGGAGTGAGTGCAGTTTCTGATAACAAATTTTGCACTTTTTCTTCCCCCTCTTCGCTCTCAGAATCAGTCTTAAAGGTGCAAAACTTATTTCTGGGCTAAAAAGACAAATGGGGATACGAGCATCATAAAGTCACCCCAGTGCACATACGCAGCTCAGTAATCTTGCCAGTAGCTACAGAATTATTACTTTCTTCTGTTAAAATTGCAACATTTTAATTTGGTACTCTCTGTTTAGTCATATTTTAAAAAGAATATGCCAAAAGAAAAAACAGAAATCCAAAAAGACCAAACCAACAACAAAAACACTCAATACCCCAACCCATTGAAAATCCCCAAAGCCAACAACCATCCCAATAACCAAACAAAAAAAGGGCGGAATACTGTCATGTTCATGGGGGCAAGGTAACTACTACAGATGATATATTCACAAAATAATGTCTCTGGAATACATTGCTCCTAGAGAATTAGCAATCTATATAATCTATTATCATCCACAAGATCTTTTCTTGCAAAGACTTTTGTATCACCTGTAAGTTTTATAAGGCTATGTTTCGTAGCCCGGTAGAAACAACCAGGAAATCTAATAAAGCCCTCTTTAAATGCATTAAATCTTGCTGGGTGAGGTTCTCAGCCAGATCATACAAATTGTGTCAGAGTTCATAAATACAGCAAAACTCATTCATTTTATTAGCTGCCACTCCAGGTTTTTCAAGAAGCTGCAATAACAAGTGGAAAACAGAATCAAGGGAAAGAGGTTGCTGAGATGAATTTGGATTCCTATGTAGGGGTCAGGAAAACAGGCCTGTGTGTGCATAGTTATGCTAGAATAGCACACAGGTATTCCTGGCTGTGATGATGCTCTGTCATAGAAGATAGCTTATCCATGTCCAAGATGTCAGTGTGCAAGGATCTGCACACTTGTAAGGTGGGACAAATAAACTTTATTTGTGCTCTGCAAATGTCATCTGATACGCAACTTTTTACTGTTCCTCATTACCACATGCTTCAGTGGGTGCTATACCTTACTCAAACCAAAATGGAAAAATCTGTATTGCTGTCTTGCTATGAACAGAAACACCCTCAAAATTATGGTTTCCAATGCAGTTTATGAGGCAGTTCTACATACACACATATGAATGTATGCACTATAGTAATATAGTTATATTAATGATCCAGACTCTGCTATCAGAACAGTTTTTTCTATTGCTCTTCTCTGAAGGAGATAGCTGCTCAAGAAACAATCCTTCATGTCTAACAAACTGTGTGTGCTTAAGTTTAAGCATAAAATAATAGTCCTTAAGTACTTTTGTGTTTTTTGGCATAAAGATGAAGAAGCAGAGTTTATCCTTTTGTTAGATGGTGTGAAACAGCATTCTATAAGGATGTAGGAGCCCAGAAATACCTCAGACAAAGCATGAATATTTCACTGCATTTTAAATCCATGTCTAATTGGCAATTGGAAAGAAGGAGATCTTGAAATGCAGTCCTTAGTCACAGTCAAGTATGTAGAATATGAGTTTTGGGGTAGCTCGGGGATTAATAACACCAGTGCACTTTGTGAACACATTCAGCAGAGTCCCATAATCTATTGGGAGGGGAATTAAATAATCCAAAGTATTCACTTTTATTAAAAATGTAACATCTTTTTGTCTTAAAGTTTTTCTTAATTGTCTAGATTATTGTAGAGCTTAATTGCTGTGGGACACAAGCAAGTGTTTTGGAGGGTCACTCATGATGGTTATTGGCAGAGCAATTTTGTGTTTGAACCACTGTGGAGAGTTTACCTTTGGCCTGCTGATAGACACCCACCAAGCTGTTCTCTCACTCATCCTCTTCAGCATGACAGGGCAAGGAAATATGGCGAGTCTTGTGAGTCAAAAAAAGGACAGGGAGTTCACTCATCAGTTACTCTCAGGGGCAAAACAGACAGAAATTGGGAAAGATTTCATTAACTTATTCCAAATTAACAACAGAGTAGGACAGTAAAACATAAGTACAAAAGTAAAAACACCTTTCCCCTACCTCTCCCTTCTTCCCATGTACAGCATTAATCCTGATCTTTCTACCTCTTTTCCAACAAGTGCAGAGGAATGGGGAACGAAGGTTGTGCGCAGTCATTATCTCTGCCACTCCCTCCTCCTAACACCCTTTCCAGCTTCCACCATGGGCTGCCTTTCACTAGAAACCGACCTTCACACACGGCTCCAGTGTGTGTCCTCTCTGTGGGCTGCAGCCCTTAAGAACTTTTGCAGTGTGGTTGTGTCCCATGGTATACAGACTCCTGGAAAAGACTGCTCCAGAATAGCTCCTCCATGGGGCAACAGCTCCTTCATGGGCTCCACTCCACACTCCACAGCCTCTTGTAAGAACCTATTGTGCCGTTGGCTCCCCACAGGCTGCAGCTTCCTTTAAGGTATATTCACCTTCTTTGGTGTGGAGTCCTTCACTGGCTGTAGCATGGCTGTGTGGTGATACGGCTCTGGCTGGAGGCCAAGTGCAAAGCTATCTCTTGTATCCCTTCTTTCCTCAGAAGGACAGGAGGAGAAAAGATGGAAAAAAACACATGGCGCGAAGATAAAAGTAGTTTTATGTAAGGGAAAAGCAATGGTCCCATCCTCTTCCTTTCCCTTGGCCTTTTTTTTTTTTTTGTTGAGCAGACATAAAATGGAATATCCCTTTGGACACTTTGGTTCAGCTGTCCTGTCTGATCCTCTCCCAAGATCTTGCCCATGCCCAGCCTGCTGGCGAAGGGGAATGTTGGAGGCATTGTGCTGATATTGTGCCAGCCCTGCTCAGCAGCAGCCAAAGCACAAGTGTGTTATCAACACCTTTCTAGGTACCCACACACAACACAGCACTGTGAGGCCTGCTATGGGATAATAAACTCCACATCAGCCAAACCCAATGCTCGATATCTGTTCCTAGGTGCTCCTCCATGGACTGCAGGGGGATAGCATCATGGTCCTCTCCATGGAACCTTGCGCTGGCAGTTCTTTTCCCTCTTTCTTCTCTGACCTTGATGTCTGTTTCACATTTTTCTCACTTCTCTCTCACAGCTGTTGTGCAGCAATTGTTACCCTTTTAAAATATATCATTACAGAGGCACCACTAGCATTACTGGTGGTTTGAGCAGTGTTGGGATGGTCTAAGAGATGTCTCAAACTGCATTTGAAGCTTTTGGGCAACTTCCAATGCCTTCTCACTAGCTAGCTCCTTTGGACTCCTGATAGCAAAACTCTTCTGTAAAAACAATACAAACAGGAAACACTACTTTAAATTTTTTTAAAACCCCAACATTTTTTCAAGAACTTTGTAGAACTATTTTAAGAAAGGATGGAGTAGGATTCTAGACAGGATACTTATGCAAAACATGCTCACTTTGGTTCTGAATTTTGTCAATAAATTGAGTGCAAGAACTAGCCTACTATCTATTCTGAATATAAAGTTTAGGTTTTGGAAGAGAATTCCTGCAATAGATTATGGGCATACTTGAGACACTGTTGTTTATAATAGGACTAATTTTTTTTAATTGCATTTCTTTTAAAAATAATATTATGAATAATATTATGATTATTCAGGATGATCACATTATGTTTATTGATTGATTAGTGATGCAGGCATTAGTAATGTTTTATATGGCAAACATAGAACAAGCTATATTTTTTTTAACATTGCTCAACTACCATCCATATAACATCTATACAAACTCAAACATTCTTAATTGAAACCTCAAAAAAAGAATGGTTGCCTTCTTATTTTTTGAGTTTAATATTCTGTTACAATTGTCTATCATGTTCAAAATGTTTAATTATAAAAAGAAGAAACAAAGTATTACTTTGTAAGAACATAATCAGCTTGGAAATTTAATGATTTGGAATTACTGTGAGTACTTCAAAGGATAATAGTCCTTAAATGAGCCTGCCTAATCTTTCTTCCCGAATTGTTAAAGATGGAAATCATTGGTTTACATATTCAAATGATTAGGAAACAGATCAGAACTCAGGCCTATTCCCTGATGGAAAACACTAAGTTAAAATCCTTTGGCTGATATCCCATCTTGATCTCGGTGGAAGGCTCTGAAACAAAAGCAATTTTAAAGAACAGGAACAATTTGAAGAGTGACAATTCACAGCCTTCTCTTTTGAGAAATGCCCATTTTCATTGTATTCATTTTTATTTACATTAAAATTTAAGAACTATGCAAAAAATCTCCCACAACAGAAGACGTTTTTCTTTAAAGCACCTAGTTTTTCAAGAGCTCTTTTTACACGGTCTAGCTGAGGATAAGGAAAAGTAAATCTTTTAGAAACAATAATGTAGGAAAATGCAGAGATGAAATAAATATGCAATAAAACAAAGGCCTGTGTTCCTGTGGTTGTATGTCTATTATTGAGAATGGGTTATTTTTGGCATTTTACTGAATTGTGCCTAGAATGTTGGTTTGGGTTTGTTTTTTGTTTTCTTTTTTTTTTTTTTTTGTTTTGGTTTTTTGGGTTTTTTTTGTTTTTTGGTTTTTTTTGTTTTGTTTTGTTTTTTTTTTGGTGGCAGCCTATATTTTAAATATAGTGTGCACTAATTGTTTCATTAAAATAATAGAATTTTGGAAACTCCCAGCTCTACAGAGATGGGGCAACTGAGAGGTGTTTTAAAAGACTTTATTCCATTTTCAGTCTCATAGAAGAGAGAGATGTAAGAGATGCAAAACTCAAAAAAATTCTATCAGAAGCCAACCTATTTCCTTTTACAATACCTTATAAATGTTTTTCAGTCTATTAGCTTTTGCCACACAATGATGCTAATATTTCTAACACAAATCACCTATTATTATGCCCCAAGTGGTCTTGCTACAATGCATCTTTCACAGTTCTAATTTTCTAAACTATCTGTTTTTTTTGCAAGGCCATCTTTTGTAGTTTGTTTCTATTCAATCTCTCTCAACAATGTTATCTCTATTCCATGGCCTTCCTAAGTCAGCACATCTTATCTCAGAGTTTGCATACAGATGTACAAGACTGCATAAGCTTTCAGTCAGGTTTTGAGAATCCTTTACAAATCCATTTCTCTCAACAGAAGTTGTATGGAAAGATGCAAAAGACACACTTAAGGGCTCCTTTTTTTTTCTTGTTTACTTCTATCTATTACACTACTAGGGAGAATTTACATATATGAGAGGTGAGAAATTACATTGACCCTTAAGAATTTTGAATGGAAGAACAAATAAGTTTTTCATACAAACATTACTTGGAAGAGCTAGTTTTGCTGTCAGTGTACCTTAATTATTGTACCTTATTTTGCCCATGAGGGCAAAAGGGAAGAGCTAGCAATGTCTTCTACTTGTACTTCTGTAAGTAGACAGAAGTCTACTTCTTCCCCCCACAACATTTTCACATTTAAATTGCAGAAATATGGGTCTGATGGATGAACTGCTGGATTAAGAAGACATTGGCTGGATGTCTGCATCCAAAGTTGAAACCAGTAATAAGTGGTACCTCTCAAGGGTCTGCACTGGCACCATAATTATTTAATATCTTCATCAGCAACATGGACAGTGTGATTGAGTACACCCTCAGCAAGTTTGCAGATTACATCGAGATGAATGGTGCAGTTGACGTGGCAGAGGGAGGGGATGCCATCCAGAGTGACCTGGGCAGGCTTGAGGGGTGGGCCTGTGGAAACCTCATGGAGTTCAACAAGACCATGGGCAAGTATTAACACAGGGAGGTGAATGTATTGAGGCAGCAATGCTGAAGAGAAGGACTTGGGAGCATTGATGTTTGAAAAGTGGACGTGATTCAGCAATGTGCATTTGCAGCTCAGAAAGCCAACCATATCCTAGGCTACTTCAAAAGAGTGACCAGTATTTTCAGGAAAGTGATTCTCCCGCTACATTGTGAAGGTTGGACTAGATGATTTAGAAGGTCCCCTCCAACCCAAAGTATTCTGTGGCTCTATGGTACTACATTTCTCTGATTAATTACTTGCTATGCATACAGAGTTTTTATATGTGGTGGCCCATGAGATACAGGGAGAAAATGAACACATTAATGCAGCATTTAGGTTTAGATTCCTGTCCACCCTACCCACCCTGCTAAACCTAAGCTTAGGAAGGGAGAGAAAATAAAAGGGCAAAATTGCACAAAAATACCTTGCTATGTTTCCTAACATTTCACACCTCAAATGATTGATAGGAAGTTAATTTCATCTGTGGGATGAGCCTGGTAAATTTTGCAAAATTATTCCAATGTGAATAAGAGGCAAATTTCAACCAAAATTGAAAGTTCAATTTAAAATGAAAGGTTCAAAAGCATGTTGTTTTATTCTGATAGATTATATGTTCTTGTTTACTAAAATTTTTTTCTCATGTTTCTTAGTTAGACTGAGGCATTTTTAACTATGTCCCACAGTGAATTCCAATGAGGCATTCTGTGCACATAGGGCCTGATTTTATTTGTGCATCATCCCTGATAATAACAGCATGTAAGGCAGACATTCATTAATGTTCATAATGTTAATGGAAAATTCCAATAGAACTCTGTCACGCTCTCCCTGGTAGTTTAGCATTGCACAACTCTACGAACAAATGTCTCAGAAGTTGTTACTAAAAAGAACACTGTGCAATGAAAATTGTCCATTATTTGAGATGAAGAACAATGTTCTGTTACATTAGTTCTTCAATTGTCATGAATTATAGATGACTGGGATATTTGTAAGATTTCTGTTGTTAGGTTGCTAAAGTTGTGATAGTGTGTGGTGAAGTTGTTACAGTGTGACTGGCAAACAGGACTCATATATTTATAGGTGAAAAGAAATACATTAATTGTTAGAAAATAAATTTATCTGATATGAGAGTATATTTATTTGGGAAAAAAAAAAAACCACCCACTATTTAGCAATCTGGAAATAAGTAAGATTTATTTCTCAATAAAATTGCCTAAACCTGATGTTACATTTAGACTTGTTACAATACAGGTCTCAGCTACCAAAATATATTCATGGATTAAGGTATTGTTTATGCTGGTATTAAGATTAGATATGGGTTATACCTGAAGGTAGTTCAATATTGCCACATATGCTGGTAGGAGTGGAATTTTATTTTGAAATTTATTTGTTGAAAGAAACTGAATGTTGCAATTGGTTATACAGAAACACACTATGAGGAAGTAGGAATATAGAATTACTTAAGGAAATAACTTTTTTACAGGAAAAGTGTTAGAAAAACTCTCTAGTAGCATCATCGAAGCAAAATTAAAATAAAGCAATTCTGTTTCAAAGCCATATTTGTAGTGCTGACTGCTCTGCACCTAGGTTGGAGAGAGCAAAGTGGTTGTGTATTATGATAAAAGAATATGCTGTAACAGAGACAAGGAAAATTGTGTAGTCAATAAACATGCAAAGATGTATCAGCTTAACTACACATTTCAAGCTTTTTCACGAGTGATGTAAGTAGTCAGAAATTCTAATATTTGTGGGTTTTTTTAAATCTTTCACAGATTTTTATATCCTTCATAACTTTTACTGTTTTAGAAATGAAATTAACATGAAACTAGCTTTCCAATAAAATTTTCTGAGAAAAAATTATTTTTCTCTTTTTGAACAGAACCTCTACAACTTATACTCAAAACTTATTTTGGAATACTAGTTGCCGTTTCTAATAACTCTTATTTAGGTATCTAAAATATTTTAAGAGCATCCATTCATGAGCTGAAATACTTTGAATCAGGTTGACAGACAAATAACAGTGACATGAGTAAGAATTTATGTCGGTAATTTTAACTGCTGCTAGCTTCAACGCAAAAAAAGGACAGGAAGTTCTTTTCTTCACATTCTTGTGTAGTATTTTTACTTGGTTCCAGCAATCATATAAAAACATCACCACATTTTTTGGGAATAGGATATCACTGAAATATCCCCGACCTCCTCACACTTTGTATAAAGGGGGCAAGGTGATATATCTTCTCTATGGAAGGGCTATTTCTGTTTCCCTAAAAGTCTATCCATCTCATTCATTTCCCCCATAAATGTAACTCCACCAATAAAATCCTGAGTATCACACATGCCTGGGTAATATTCTTTTCTAGTCTTTTGTCTCCAAGGTCAAAGCAGCTCACTGTCTTTAATTTCTTAGTGATAAACTCTGATGTTTGACCAAACTCTCTCTCCTCAGGCAATTATTTATTCAAACAAATAACAAAGTGCATCAGGTGCCATGATTTTTTAGGGAAACAATTCCCTCATGAACACGACCAGGTGACTGGTCACAATCGCACAATGTCAGGTGGTGAAAATAAAGGGAAGAAATGGTTTTCTGACCCAAGCAATTTTGCTTTTCTGACTCTAACCAACAGGCAGTGAATGCAGGAGTACTACAGCTGGTTATTTATGCCCACATTTTCTTTCCCAATAGCCTACAACTGTGAGACTTGTTAGTATGCTCTCAAAATTTCTATCAACATTCTACTGATGTTTTAGGAGAAATACTTACTTCTTTAAATCTTTCTGTAACATCACTGGTGACCCTTACACTTAACAAATAAATAATCCAGAGCATTTTCAATATGTAGAGCATCTTGCACCTATTTCCACTATGCAAACACTCAAAACTCTGTGAAAGAGACTTCATAAGCAAACTCATGAAATGCTATGATGTTGATAAAACAGATGGTACTCCCTAATTTCAGAGAATTACGGACTGAATGGATCTTAGGTAGCATATATTTCTTCATTGTTGTTTCTCGCCTTTCTTGCCCCAGCAGAATTAATGTGATTCTCTGTGAAGGCCCCAGTTTGATGCAGTCTGAATTAAAAGTGTTCTGTTCAGTGTGTAGAAAACACCTGATCTATTAGCACAAAACTGGAGCATTTCTGCCAGTGCTTCAGGGAAGAGAATGGGAAGCATAAAGAATGTCTAAATTAGCATGACTGTAACGTTTGGGTTACATGGGGCAGTGTAATTCACTAAGTAATGCTAAAGGAAATTATGAGAACAACTCTTAATTTCCAAGGTATCTGCAGTCACAACCTCAGTTATGCATTAGGAAATTAGCTTGCTTGGTTCTAAATGACCAAATCACAAGAGGAGACTTCTCAGCAAGCAGGTAACCTGAAAACTATTCTAAAATTTTCTTATTTATCAGCTCATTTTTTCATCCACTAGTTTTATGTGCTCTGATAATTTGAACTGGTTGAATGAGATGGGTAGTCTTCAATTTATTGTGTTTCATTATTTGCTTATTTTCTTTTGAATAAATCAAAGGGATTTTTCCACAGTTTTATGCAATTGATAAATTGGTGAATTCTTTTAAAATTCAAACAACAGCCAAATTGCAAGTAGAATAGTACTATGTAGGTTTGGGATATTACTACCTTGTTTCTATGCATTAGTACATGTTTTCAATTAAAAAAAGCGCTGCCTGAATCCACTGCTATTTTGAAGTAGGCAGAACAGCCTAAAAAAATTTAATGTCTATGTCAAATAACCAGTTGAAGACTTCTCCAAAATGATGGACACTTTTTCTTGCAATTGTTTGAGAGTTAGTCCTTTTGAGCTTCAAGAGACAAAAGTGAAGGAGATTGCTTATCTATACAGTGCTGAATGTTTTACTCTGCTTATCAAAACAAATGGAAAAATAGTTTTGAAGTGCTTTGGTTTCCCTCAAGTTAGAACAGGTAAAGTCCGTACCTAGGGATCAAGGTAAAATAATTACACATATTTGAAACAAGTATCTTCAGGCATCCATATCTCCATGCTGGAACTTCCAAAATTTTATTACTGGTATTTTAACTGAGGCCTTCCAAAGGCAATATTTTTTTAATAACAGGAAAAAGTCAGAGATTAATATGCTCTTTCTATGTTATTTTGTACTTCTGCTATTTTCCTTTTTTTTTTTTTTTTTTTCCATTTCTGTGGTTTCTCTAAATCAGCTATCATGAGACAACTGTATGCAAGGAAAACCTCAAGATTCTGCTCTTCCTCTATCCTATGGACATTTTCTTTCACATGTTAGAACTTGAAAGTGAAAAATACAGTTTTTATTTTTTCTATCTAAGAGGAAGCTAGACAGAGTACCCAAAAAACATGCAGCTGTCCCACTTTCAGGCTGTAGGGAGTGCCTAAGCCTTTCACTGGATTGTAGCAGAGACAGAAGTTTTCTCAGACGTTAGCAGGTGAATGACCTGCTCAGTCCATAGCAGAGCTATGGGACGATGTAAGAAAGGTTGAGAATTATATGTTCAGAAAGGGACACAGACTGATGGAACCAAGAGGTTTCAGGAGCAGCCAGGAGTAGCTAAGGGGTTCCTCCGTTCATCCCCCAGTAAGGAGCAAGTACAATTTGTGAAGAAAGGAGCAAATGGAGGGTAGTCTATGCTTGGAGTGGCAAATAAAATCCTTCTTTGCCCACCCCACAAGGTGCCTCCGAACAATAGGTATGAGGCTTTGTACAGGGAAGACTTGTCTAAAGATGATGAAGGTACAGCTACATCAGATGTGTCACCACAATTGGAAAGATCTTTCCCCTGTATCAAATATGCTTCCAAAAGGAAGTGGAGATGGGTTATAGTCATAAATTACTCCCTTCTGTGAGGAACAGAGAGCCCAATATGACAAACAGGTCCAACCTACTGGCATGCCTGCTACTTCCCTCAGACCTGGAATAGGAAAAACACCAAGAAGCTAGGAAGTTATTAATACATAGCTCCACAGCTTGTGTCACCACCAAAATTTTGGGCTTTTGACAACAGAATGGCCTGCAAAGCACCAGAAATCCTGGCATCAGACAGGATTCCCATTGTTCAGTGAGAGAGTGTGCACAGGAACAAGCAGCGCTCATGGGCAGAGATTTAAACTAGACATGAACTGGCCATGGGCACTCCCAGCCCAGAGAGCCAAGCGTGTCCTGGGCTGCACCCAGAGCCCCGTGGGCAGCAGGGGAGGGAGGGGATTCTGCCCCTCTGCCCCGCTCTGCTGAGACCCCACCTGCAGAGCTGCCTCCAGCCCTGGGGTCCCAGCACAGGAAGGACGTGGAGCTGCTGGAAAGAGTCCAGAGGAGGCACCAAGGTGATCAGAGGGATGGAGCACCTCTGCTATGAGGGAAAGACTGAGAGAATTGGGGTTGTTCAGCCTGGAGAAAAAAAGGTCTTCTGGGTGACCTAATTGTGGCCTTCCAGTACCTGAAGGAAGCCCACATAAAATATGGCAAGAAACTATTCCTGAGGGCATGTAGTGACAGAACAAGAGGGAATGGATTCAAAATGAAAGACAGTAGGTTTAGATCAGATTCTATGAAGAAATTGTTTACTGTAATGGTGGTGAGGCAATGGTGGTGAGGAATATGTTGGTCTTTTGGGAAAATATGTTTATTTTTCACATTCTTATATAAAGTCTACTTTCTTCCTGATTGATTTCAGTTTGTCTCATACTATTTTTAGCATGATAGTTCTAAATTGTCCTGAAAGCAAACTACTATATTAATCTTTCTCAAATGTAAAGCCAGGTAAGTGCCCCCTTGTGCTGGTTTTGCATTGGAGCCACAGAAGTGATTTTTTTTCTGATAGGAAATGCTGAAAGCTTCCTTTGTGCCTAGCAAAGCCAATTGCTGGCTAATTTTGAGAATAGGCATTTTAATAGCCAATTAAAAACTAGATCTTCCTCTGTGAGATTCACATTTTTAACCAAACAAACCCCGGGAGTTCTCTCTTTTCTTTCCCGCCTGGGAACAAGTAACCACGACAACCCGGCCCTGCTGTCTTGGCCGGGTGGTCCCTGCTGCAGGGCTGGGCCCCTTTCCGGAGAGTCCATCGGGCCGGGGGTCCCGGCTGGGTCGGGCCCCAGCGGCTGCAGGGCCGGGGAGGGGAGGCCATCGGCCACTGAGTCCTAGCCTGGTTGCCGAGATCCTGGCCCTCCCCTCAGTGCAGCCACCGAAAAAAAACCAGAGGTGCCTCTGCAGCCCGTGCAGAAAACAGCCCACGGCTGGAATTGAACACAGCAGAGGCCAGAGACCAGCCATGCAGCCTGAGCAGCCGCTGCCATTCTAGCCGGGCTCCCAGAGATCCTGACACAACCCTCCCAGTGCAGTCTGAAAATCCATTACCGTGACTGCTTCAGCCACAGCCCGGCAGGGATCCCATGACCATTTGCAGGTCTCGAGCAAGATATTAACTCTATCAGTACACAAATAGGACTTGTATACCTTCAATACTTGTATACATCAGGTGAGAGAAAAGGACAAACTGAAGACGTAGAAAATTAACATAAAGACACCAAGGTTAATAAAGAAAAGAGTCAAGTCCCAGATAGAAGGAGAATGAGGAGATACCTTAAGTTTAGACTTCTTGTGAAGCTATGGAGAAGAATGTAATTGATACATCAGACTCTTTTTCCCTGTAACTCATTGAAATTATGGAGAGATGAAGCATTCAAATTGTAGATATGAGTAATGACATCTATGCTAAAGCAAGCAGATATTGAAGTAGCTGTGATCCCATGAGAAATTTGAACAGAGAGAAGTGATGAAGACCCTCTGTCCCCAGAGAGAGAAGAAGATGATCTCTGTTCCCAGAGATGAAGATGATCTCAGAGATAGATAAAGAGAATATTTGCTCTTGAATCATCCTTAAAATCGTACCCCATAAGTTGACATGGCCCATAAACACAGCTGTGGGAAAGCTGTGAAAGATGGGAGGGACTTCACAATTGCAGATACCCAGGCAGCTGCTATTCATGGAAATTAAAAGCCACAAGAGAACTATTTTCTTGTGGAAAAGTCTCCATAAAATAATAAGAGAGACTCCTCTTCCTTAGTGAACTGAACACAGACTATTCTAGAGGTCGTCTGATAAACTGACTGAATTGTTTCTATACATTGGTAGTGGGAAAGAAAAAGTCGTAGTGGGAGGAGAAATATTCTAAAAGTTTTATTCTTCTTCTTCTTATTATTATTCTTTCTTTAAGTTTCTGTTAATAAATATTCCTTTTTACCTTTTTAAAGTTTTGAGCCTGCTTTGCCTTCCTTCTAATCCTATTTCACAGCAGAAAATAAATAAGTGTATTTTAGTAGGTGCACTGGCATTTGGCCAGCGCTAAACCCACCACATTTAATTAGTGCATTAGCCGAGAAATCTCCAACTAACAAACTAAAACCACTACTCCTGTTCTGAAACAAAATGCTCCCCGTAGTGATGAACTTACCACACACACACACAGCCCCTACAAAAAGCAAAATGAAAAAAAGCATTATGTTTTGAACAAGTGAATATTATTATTCTCACAAAGGTAATGGCCTTAGCTGAATAAAGAATAAAAAGCAAAACAGTTAACTGATGGTCTGATTGATATGTTTTATCAATTTTCCTTTTGCAGCTTTGGAGAGTCAATATTTTTAATCTATGGCTGGTCAGTACAGTCAGGTAACCAACACAATAATAATGTTGGTGGTCAAAGAATTCTGAAGCAACTGTCAGGGAGACTGAAATTATATGTTTCAAATACAGCTCTATACTCTGTTGAGATTTTTGCCATCATGATTTTCAGACTGATTCCCTTTAGAAAACTCAAAGGATTGAGTTCAAACAGAAGACTTAAAGAATCAAAAGACTTATAGAATTTGGTTTGGCAGGCATCTTAAAGATTTTATATACCCTCATAGAAATGTGTTTAGCACCATCTAACAAGAGGTAACTCTTCTGCTTTATCTTTATGCAACAAGAAACATCAGTACTTGAAGACTATGCTTAAACCTAAGCACTCACAGTTTGTAAGATACAAAGGATTGTTTCTTGAGCAGTCCCCAGCTCCTCCAGCCAAGAGCAACAGAAAGAAACTATTCTGGCATCACAGTCTGGTTGATTAATATAAGTATATTAAAATAGTGTACATGTATATATGTATACATACACCTCATAAACTGCACTGAAAAATTCTGTAATTTTTATAGAATTGTAGCATCACAGAATAGGTTTGGTTGGAAGGGACTTTAAAGATCATCTCGTTCCATCCCCTCTGCCAAGACAGGGTCATCACTTGACCAGGGGGTTCAAAACCCCATCCAGCCTGGCCTTGAACACTTCCAGATATGGGGCACACACAGTTTCTCTGTGTTTCAGCTTGTTTCAGTACCTCACCAGCCTCAGATTAAAGAATTTATTCCTAATAGCCTAATCTACCTTATTTCAGTTTAAAGCCATTTCCCCTTGTCCTGTCACTACATGCCCTTGAAAAGTATCCCCCTACAGATTTTTTGCAGGCTACTTTTGGTACTAGAAGACTTCTTTAAGCTTTTTATAGTCAGAGCAATTTTTCATATTTCCCTACCTTTTCACTTTTAGGATCATGATCTACATCATTCACATGTATAGGTTCTCAAATTATTACTGCCTAAAAATGTAAGTAAAGTAAAATTGTAGGACAGTTTTGAGTGCATCAAGGAGCAATTAAAAGCACCTGCTTCTGCCATGTAGGTAATTATGCAATAAGATGTTTTCTTTGAAGTGGTTTGATTTTGTTCTTATTATAAAATCCCTTAAGTTAAAACAATGCAGGAACAAAACCTAGAAAACAACCTGCCAGGTATTTCTGATATTTCTGTTATTTTGATATGAACTTGAAGCAAAAAAAGCATGAAGGTAACATTGTGATGACAAATCTCATTTTAATTTTAATTAGTATTTTACAAGGCATAAATATATTGTGATATGTAAGTGACTGAGGCTGAACTGGATCCTGAGATACTTCTCAGGATCAAATAAGCTTTAATGTGACACAGAAATGAAAGGACTTGTAAAGAGAGTAGTGGAAACATGAACAGAAAACTATTTCAATGTTTTGGTTTTTCTTCTAAGACCTTCTCTGAATCCTTATATTTAATGTGCTGCAACTCCAGCTACAAACTTTAATTCTGAGCTTCCTAATAGACTCTACACTGATAGCTATCTTCTGAGATTAGTCAAAACCTGAAAGGTTATTTCAGACACACACAGAACTCTGTCTTGATTTCCCTTTGGCTTTTAACTTCTTCCCATTTAATGCTGGTAAGTTCTAAATAAATAACCTAAAAGTCCCTGATTTTCTATTATGACTTTAAGCCTTGGCTCTCAGGATAAACTCTGAAACACAATGTGCATATATATGTATGGAAGCACACACATGTAGGCTGTTTTTTGCCTGAAATTTCCCTTGTACTGAAACAGTAATTCGAAGTTTGTGAGACCGAGCTTAAGTTAGTTTCACACCATGTGTTTTTAAAGCCCCCATGCATACCTTTAAACTGGTCTGTCTTCAGAGACAGTGCTATCACCATGAGAAATGGCTTATATGCATATACTGGCATTTGTAGAAATTTTCCAAACTGGCACCTGTTATGTAACAGTGGACAATCTTTTTTTTTTTTTCCCAGAGCTTGTTCATTTCACTAAAAATTAAAATAATCTCATCTGTCCTAGACCAACAATGTTTTTTTAGTTATAGAGCTTGTATGCACCTGAAACAAAGCCATTAAGAATCCTCCATTTAAAGATCATTTGGAAATTGATTTCAACCCTTAACATTTTATTTAAGGAATGAAAAAAAATTAGACTTTTTGTTGGTCTCATTTAGTAGTGGCTGGGACTAAAATTATTATTTCTAAATAATTCTATATACACATATATTTATATTTATATTTATATTTATATTTATATTTATATTTATATTTATATTTATATTTATATTTATATTTAGACTTAGATTTAGATTTAGATTAGATTTAGATTTAGAATTAGATTTAGATACACACACACATAGAAAAATGTCACATTTGTGGCCAGTGGAAAAAAGTTGATTAAGCAATCATGGAAGAATCTGATTTCATGCTATTTTTTGAACAGTTTTTCAGTCTGTTGTGGTTATACTATACATGTTTTTTCAGGAATGAGTAAATTGAGCCTGTCAAGAACTTTGAACCCAAGAAGGCTCCTGAAGTAAAGCAGAATGCTGAGTTTCTATCCAGTCCTATAAAAGTTCCCTAAAGCAAGCTCTAGCCATTTGATATGTACCCACCTCCTTGCCTTGTTAACTCTTTAAGGAGTTTTTTTTACTTCTGACCTACAGTGGGTGCCTTGTTGAAGCAGTGCATGCAACTTCTTTCCACTGTTTTAGTATTTTATCCTCATGAATATGTGTGTGGTCACAAAGTAACTTTAAGTCAAAAGACAGGCAGAGAGTCTTGTATTTTTGAAATAGGTATATATGTGATGACAACTTCCACAGTCTCATCTCACTTATCCAACCTACTTGCTATCTTCCTATATGTACATATTATACAAAAAATTAAGAAAAAATTGTCTGTCTGTGAAATCAAGACAACTGTCCTAGGTTTTGCAATAAAGATTTCCAAAAATTAAAAACTTATAAAAATAGCTTGGCTCAACTTTAAATAGTTTGTTCTTCAACCTTCAGTATATTTATCTTTAATTGGCTTCTAAACCAGATTACCAAATAAGATGATGAAAAGTATTTTGGACCAGAAAGAAATCTACAATACAATTTGATAAATATTTTTATGTGTTAAATATTCTACATATGAAAGAAACATAAACCCCCCATATTATAAAGGGGAATGAAGCTCTATATGGACCACTGGACACAATATCGCAATAACTGACTAATTCTCCAACATAAAATTAAAAAAAAAAAAAGCCTTACATGTACTACCTTAAAAAATTACAACATTATTAATATAGAATCTGCTAGAAACATGAAGTGTTTGAAATTGCAGATAAATAAAGAAATATTTGTCACATGTGGGAAGATTAGAGTAAGGCATACAAAATCATTGTTTTTCCATTCATAGGAGCTTTAAAATTATATGCAGAGATAGGAAAACAACAACCTTAATAGAAGCCTTCAACCATACCTAAGATTGCCACTGAAAATATAATTCAATATAAAATAAGTAATTCTACTCACAGCAGGGCTCTACATAAAAACTCCAACAAATCTTCCATCTCAGTGGGTCAGTTTGACATCTCCACTATATGGGTTTTGGATAGTATCTGGTAGGAATGACATTTTGGTACCAAGCCATGAAATTTGAATAAATTTCCAGTGTTTCTAACAACAACCTAAAATATTTGCTCTTTGGCAGTAGCATTTTAGCCAGTAGTTATTCTTTCTGGTTTTCCATAATATACATGAAAATACTCTTTTCATAATTTCTACACTAAATAATAGGTTGATTATGTTGTGAATGAAAAAAAATCATGTTATTTGTGAAAAAAAAAAGTCAGAAGTTTCCCAGTCCATTGATTTGGCCCTCCTCTGACTTCAAGTTGTAAAGTGTGCCTATTGTACTTAAAGTTTCTTAAAAAACTGTAAAGCATGGTAATACAAATTTTTAAAAGGCCTTTATCAAGTTTGTTATTCTATATACAGAAATAGCTGTATTAATCAGACAAATAAAATTCTTATAAAAAGTTATGACTCAAAACCTACATTAGTATTAACTCCTAATTTAAAATTCCAGGTTCTCCTTTCCCACAGTTTAGAGATAAAACACAAGACTGCTTCAATCAGATAGTGTGAGTGAACAGGAAAAAAAGTTAATCTTTTTTTTTCAAGGATGCTTCTTAAAAACAGCAATTTATTTTTAGAAATTTAGCAAAATGGGGATGAAATAAGCAATTTTTTCCATTTTGAATATTCTCAGAAATATTACATTGAGACCTAAAACTTTAAAAATCTTAGTTGCTCATAAATATTTCTGATTTTTCTTAAAATTGTGCAAACACAAACACACAGATAAATGTATGTTAATCAAAATCAAATTTAAAAAAAACAAACTTGCATAGCAAAAAAAGATCTGTTCACTCTCTGCATCTCTGCATATTTTATGCTTATCTGCACTGCTCATGCTTTTTTACTGAGCAAGCTCTAGTAATTAATCAAATTAAAAAAGGAAAAAAACCACTTAGTCTGCCATTACGACAGAAGTAATTATAATAAGACTGAGAAATATATGAAAGGTGTCAGTGCAGTAATTAAAACTTCATTCTTTCTAATTAGCTTTGGATTTGATCAACCAGTAAGATGTGGAAGTAAACTACTAAAGAAGGGTTAAAATATCCTGGAAGGATTTAGTAATTATAGATATTGATTACTTTTACACTCAGTTGAGCTGCCAGGATAAGAAAAGCACACTTGCCTGGTTGGTACTTTTATTTCTCACAAGATTGATGAGTTAATAAACAGGGAGCAAGCATTCACATAAATTCAACATCTGTAATATTTTTCACCCCTGAATTACTTGGATAAGAGGGACATCTTTTATGTGAAGTCACCAGAGAGGAACCTGCAGACTTGATCTGCAACCTGTACTCTTTCCTGTGATTAATACAGTGTTGATGTTTAAAAAGGCAGCACCATTAGGCAAAAAACTCAGCAAAAAGAAACTGTGTTCCTTCAAGTGGAACCTCCTGCCATGCTCTTATATTTTGCCTTGTTTGTAAAATGCATCTTCTTCTTCATGTATTAGGGTCTAGTTTGTCTTTTTTCTGCATATGCTATCTTAAATAAATCCACCCACATCCATGCTTTCTAATTTAACTTACTGTTTTTCTTGTGGTTTAAAAAATAAAATTAATAAAGAAAAAAATATTTAGTTTGTTATAAAATTAATTAACAACCTGAAAAGGAGGGCAAGAATTTGGAAATATTCCAAAGTATCTTTACTTTAAAAACTTTTCATACCAAAAAGTGCTTTTTGATCTACTCTAAAAAGTGCTCTACAGGAGAGGAAAAAAATAAATATGAAAGACAATTTAGGGTGGGTTTTATTTATAGGAGTGCTGTGAATCAGTTAGCATGGAAACAAACCATGAAGGATAAAAATTCTTATTGAAGGAAGACAACACTTTTTACGGCATTCAGATGAAGCCAATGGTAATAAAGTATGGAATATGAATGACGTCAAATAAGCACTCTTGCATTTTTTGTGTTGCTGCACTATTTAGTAAACATATATCGCTAAGAGTATTTTGTGGCCCAAGTTAGATTACATTGCAACTCTTCTGGGTTCTTTCAATTTTCTTTTTTTGGTGTTACTGCTGAATTTTATTCCCCTGATCTTCTACCAAATTAAATTGTGTGAATCCTTGAAGAAATATACTCTGTGTGTCTCTCTTAATTTCCACATTAATTCCAATTCATACAAGCACACCAAATTTTCTCTTTTTTTTCTTCTAGACAGCAAATAAATTTAAATATTAAATTTTCCACTACAAATTACTCTTTTATGCATTCTTTGATTTTTTGGTTCATTGGTAGAGGTTATTGCTTCAAATTTTCTCTAATAGAGGCTCTTTTTTATCTATTGTTCTCAACATGAGGTGAGATTTGCCATTTGTTAAAATGCCATTTTAAAAATGGTTATTGCCTTTTAAATGTCACAGTGACAATGTAGTGAATATGCACTCAGAGAAAAATGTTGGTGCCTTATTTTGTCAGGAAGCAGAGAGCACACAGAGAGAAGCAGCTGTAGACCTCAGTCCAAATGAGGAGAGTGAAAAAAGTATTACTTTCTCAAGCTGCCATTTTTCTTAATGATAGTCCATAACCTTAATTCCGTTGACCTTTATGGGATGTCAAGATGTCTTGAAAGATGCTGGATTTTATTTGACTGACAGATGATATTTTCAGATGAAAAAAAATGCAAAATATTATTAATAAATAGATTTAATAAAAGCTGATTAAAAATTAAAGTACTTGTTTCCTACATTACAAAATAAAAAATACATTTCCAATTCAAGAATATTTTGTATAAACTTTTAATTTATCAATAAATTTCTTTTAAATACTTTCAAAGCGGGAACATCAACAATCAAAACACAGAAAGAATTGCATCTTATTTTTAAATGTACATTTCATATCCTAAATAAGTAGAATACCAAGAAATAAACAAACCTGAAACAATACCCAAAGAAAATACACCTCCCCCCCCTAAAACCCAAACACAAACAAACAACAAAACAAACCAAAACCACAACCTTCAAAACAAATAAAAACCCAACCAAACAAAATCCAAGGAGATTAACTGGGAAGAAAACACAGGAAAACAATAGAAATGTTTACTACAAGGAATACTCTTTTCCCCCTGGAAATTATTAAATTTGTTATAGAACAAACATTTTCTGTCCATTGGGATTTGAGAAAGCATATGAGTCTTCCCTGAAATTTAGAGTAACATGTAATTGTTTATACCATTCTATTCCACAAATATTAGTAACCAGATAAAAGTTAATATATATATCAAGCACCAGAAAATTATTTTCAATACTACCTAATTTTAAAATTTAATTTTAATGACATTAAAAAATCAGTCAATTAATGTTAGTTTCTGAAATTTATTTCTGTATCTAGAGGGATATCTTGCAGATTATAGGACTTGAAAATTCTATTCCATACATGATGAAAATAAGAAAAGGATTCAATAGTATTTCTTGTTCCAGTTTGTCTTATGTTTAAATAATAATCTGAAAATTCCTAGATGTGTTAAATAACCTGTCAGATTATGACACAATTTTTTCTGCCACAGAGAGCTAATAGGCTATTCTAACAAGTAAGGCTGTATTAGCCGCAGGTTAAAAATAAATTTCATCACTTTCCTCTTTTTAAATTATCAGAATACTGATTTTTCTAACTACTTAATTTCTTAATAAATAGTACCTTTTCTACATATTGGATCTTGTGTCAGATGTTCAGTCTAACTCTATAAATTGTAGACAGAGCAAATCCCATTGAATGGTATTTATTACTGGGCTCTGACACAGGGTTAACACTTCAGAGTTTCTTACCTAGAATAACAGCATGACTTGGTCTTCATTAGGTCTGCGTCTTGGGTTTTTTTCCATTTCAATCATAGATCCTTCCCAAGATTTCTGCACAAGCCAGTTCTTTGATACATTTTATCTAGATTACTATTCTCATAAATTTTATCTAGATTGCCATTCCCATAAATATTTCAGCAAAGGAGAATTGGCATTGATCCCTGGTCACCTGTAGGTTATTTGTGTTGTCCTTTGAGTACCATCCTTGATCTTTATTCTGAGGCTTGATACTAAGCTTTATGTTATTCTTTGCATCATGCTATAAAATCTTGTTATAAAATTGGCAGAACATAAACAGCATTCTTTATAGAAAAAGAAATCATAGATAAGGAAATAACAATTCTGATTAATCCTTGGTTCCACCAACAATATTCAAGGACTAAAGGAAGAAGAGGATGTTGTGACACTGTTTAAGTAAGAGCCTGCAAAATAGAAGAGCCTAAACTAGCAGATACTTACCACAGTGGTCCCTGTACTGCTTGTTCCACCAGAATGACATCTTTCCTGAGCTTCTACAAAACATTTTGTGACTCAACACAGTTGGAGTTTGCATATTTTTATGTAACTTCAAGTATATTTATTAGGCAATATCTTTTTATTTTCTTTTCATGAAGAAAAAATAAGTCTTGTATATCAAGGAAATATAAACAAAATAAATATGGATCACAAAAAATCAGTTAATGTTTCATGATTTCAGCCCCACAGAGACACACACTGAATTTTCTTTGGTCTCCATTTATAAATTTCTTACACACTCCCTCTCTCTCTGACTTGCACTATGAAGTGTTTAAGTGCCTGATTTTATGTTGATTCAGTTGATTTTCTGGACACAGAGTTGTGAAAGAGGGATACAGAAGTCAACAGAAACCTGACAATGTAATCATTCAACAGTGTGTGTTTTCAGCAAATTTCCAGGTGGCAAGTAAAATATTTCAAAATATTTGTTTACAAGTATGAAAAATGTTCAGCCTGTGGTTTCAGGCCTTTTCACTCTACTGAGTATGCCATGTATGATATATGTCTAGGTGGGTTTTTTTACACTTTGGAGTGCCTACTTAGAAGCCTTTTTGAGAATATTAATCTGATCCCATTTCAAGAAGTGATATTCCAGCTCTATCAACAACTGTGGGCCCAAAATGATTACCTCTTTTCATTGAGGATGAAGAGGTGATTTACCATTGAATACCTGCTTACAAAGAGAGATCTGTATGTACTTTCACTTTGTTTGCTGTCTTTAATTCAGCAAACAAAAGCATCCTATTTTCCAAAAGATGAGGTTCAATGAGAAAATAAACATTAATTTTTAACTACAGGAGCAACCAATCATTGTGATACCTTATCTGGGGATCTGGGGCATACCCAGATACTTCTAAATCAAGATTGTCTATAATAATAAGTTTCATTTAATAACAAGGCAAATACTGTTATAGAACTACTTGTTAAATTGTATGAATACTGTCATAGAGCTGATAGAAAAAGATTTTTGATTCCACTGTAAGCTAATAAAGAATGAAAAAGGCTGCTATATTGAGGAGAAAGCGTCTTGTTTAATTTTTAAATATGCTCAAATTTAATAAACCAGCTGCCTGTCTTTTCCTATCAATTCCATGTACAGAGCTTTTTTTTTTTCTATGAATCTGGATAAAAGGTGATGTTAAATTATTCGCTGGCTCCTTCTTCATTATGCAGTTTACCTTAAAAGTGTCTTCTTTGCTAAAACTGCAGACACACAATAGCTCATGTGCAATAGCACAAAAGCTCATCTGATTTTTCAGTTAAATGCTCATGCTTCTGTTTCTTGAAAAGGCCTTTTAAGTGTTGCAATAGAACATACAAAAACAAAGAAAGTTGTATCAACTTTTTAAATGCACCTGTGGTGAAAAATCTCTCTGTAATCTCTCTGGGTAATATACTCAGGTGTTTTTTAAGATATCACTGATAAACTTAAAAAGAAGTACAATTTTTTAAACTTTTAATTGAAGCAGTCACAACAGGGAAACAATCATCATGCTGATAAGGTGAAAAATGAGAACTTCAGTTAAAATATTAATATATTCATTTTCCCCCTGAGGTTGGTCAGTGTTTGGAATTCTTTAATCCAAGAAGAATAAGCTGACTCAGACTCACTGTGATTAATCTGTCTGTTTCTACTCAGGAAAGCATTCTGTGAGACATCAATATCAGCTGAAGTCACATAGGAAGAGAACAATCTGGATCATGAAAGTTCTTCTAACAGAAAAAAATTATTGTAATAGTTAGTTCACAAAACTTTTCAGAATTTTCAGAACTGGTTGTCAGTAAAGTATTGAGCTCTGTGTATAGATTATGGCCTAACAGCATAATGTCATGATAAGACAGTACTTTAATTCCCCTTTAACAACTTGATCTCTTTCAAATTTAGGCTGGTTAGTGGTTGTGATGTGGAGTGGGGTGGAGCGTCAGAGAAATGAAGATGATGGGACTGGGGAAAGATTTGCTCTCAGGGCCTGCAGTTTTTTGAACATGTTTTGTGCCAGTGGGCATAAGTAACAGGAGTATTAGAAACTATAATCAAACCACTTCTAGTTGATATCAGTGGACAGGTCTGCCCTTCTTGTTATTCTTGTTGCTACAGATGGAACAGAAGTACAGATCAAGAATTTTGTCTTTCCTCCCAAACTCCCTCCATGAAAATGATACCCTATGAATTCAAATATGCAGTCCCAGAGATACTTCTGGGTGCGTATGCTGGCTTTTCCTGAAAAACAAACCCCAAACGTAGCCCTGCTTCTGAAACATGGACTTCTTGATCTCCTTGGAGGTGCTCCAGCACCTTAGATACAAAACCATCCATCGTTTCAGAAGAGTGCCCTAATCTAAGTTTCCTGCACTTCATATCACACTCAGCTTTAGGGAATGTGTAATTTACATGTCAGCTGATGGATAATGACAATAATATTGATGGTATTA
The DNA here is from genome assembly GCF_015832195.1 of Motacilla alba alba. NCBI lineage: Eukaryota > Metazoa > Chordata > Aves > Passeriformes > Motacillidae > Motacilla > Motacilla alba. The sequence continues at coordinate 65,576,753 of NC_052046.1, read as the reverse complement.
CTGTGACACATGCTCAAGAAATTATGTTATTTTTCAGCATATTTACTTTCTTGAAAAGGTGCATAATTTTCCCCTTAAATTATTAGTTCTTAAGAACCATGTTGATTCAAAGATGATAGTGTGTTTTATTAAACTGCAAATAAACATAGACACTTATAGAAACTAAATTTTAGAAATGATTAAAAATATGTGTGACATTTTATCAATCCAAAATAAACTGTAACTCAATCTAGGAACCAGAAAGCCAACTATAAAAAGGGAAAAAAATCAATAATTCCAAATGCTGACTTGGCCATGGTTCCCATCATAATCAAGTATTAAATAAGAATTTTGCTATTTTTCCAAAGTGGCATTTTTAAAATTCTATATTACTATTGGTGTTACTGACTGAACACATAAATAATTAATTAAATTATTCTGGGAACATTCATTGGTCAGCTGGCATTGTTGATGGGCACAGAAAAACACACCTCTGCTACTACATTTCTTTAGCCTCCAAAAAGGGTAACTGCACACGAACTGCCTGCTGGGAATGGTGCCAGCCATTCACACATAATGGCTTTACAGTTCTCTGGAAAATACCAAAACTTTCAAGGAATTTTTATACTGATTGAACATGTTTGAGAGTGCATTTCTATTAATTATAGCAATCCTCTGCCACTGTTTTTTTTTGCAGATGCCAATTTGGCCTTAGATATTTTTAAAACTGAAATGTAAGGATGCTTAGGAAAACTGTGAGTTCAGGTGCCAGCACGGCAAATAGAGTGGGATGAAGAAAGGTGCCATGTTATCCCCATATGGAGGGTACAGTCTGATAGTGACCTGACAGAACAGTGAACTTTTGGGTCAATGTAGTCTCAATTTATGAAAGCAGAACTGGGGATACTGGAGCAACTGGAAGAAGCTAATAAACTGAATTATTCTCTTTGAATTGAATGGGAAATTCCCACGTTTCTTCAAAATTTTCCTTTAGGAATAAAATGATACATGTAGAAACACAGCGGGAGGAGAGCAGGTCAAAAGAAGTTGTTCTCAAAGATGGTTTTCTGACTGTGTCTGTCTGTGACACATCTTTGGATATCCATTTTTTTTTCAGGGGTGTGAGAAAATAATTCACCTTGAGTTGAAAGTATTTGCTACCTGATGAGCCTTGGGAATGGGGATTCAATGGATGACTTAGAAGGATCTTTGATAGGATGTATTCACATTGGTGTCTTATATTCATTTTCCTTGATTTCAATTTATTTGGATTTTATTTTTTTCTTTGAAAGAAAATAGATAAATCCCTGAGACTCTGATCTTGCAAAATATTATTGCAGAGAACGACTGCTGCAGAAATGTAGTCAGTTCTAAAGAGATGGTATATACTTCTCCTGCAAAGAAAGTGGTAAATTAATGAGTTCAAAGGTTCATAGAGAAAAGTCTTTTCTTTCACCACCTAAGAACATAATGCATTAACAACATACATGTTGAGCTAAATCAAAAAAAGGGTTAATCCTTGAAATAATTTTTTATACAATACATTAACTTATAAAAGTAAGATGTTAAAATGAGAAGCATTAAATATTAACAGGTTTTCAGATCAGAAGACACTTAGTCAAGGGTTTTGAATTGTCTCCCAAACAGGGAAGTTGTGAGCTAATTAAACAGAAAATTATTTTAAAGGTAGTGAAGTAGGCAGCTATAATAATTTTTTTAAATCCCACCAAATTTTTTGTGGATCACAGTGTTAAAGAGAGTAATGTGTTATAGGTACTTTTATCATCCCTTAAATATGGTATAAAGTGTTCTTTTAGGACAAATACACTGTCTGTCAATTTTGTTGCAAGTTAGCTGGATACTCATTGCAGACTTTAGCCTCATCCCCTCCCTGGAGTTAGGGATGATATCCCTGGAGATGGGATGATATCAGTCCATCAAGATCTACAGTATTAGGGTTTTATATCTTATTGCTTACTGTAACCTTGTGATATACAGCTGAATGCTCTCACTTCTGAAAAAACAAATTGGCACATCTTTGTACTTGATTATACATGCACCATTCTGTTATTCATGTTTCTGGTTACATCTAATTCAAATCATCCCTTCTGACACAAGAACATTTCTTCTGCCACCTGCAGAAATGGAAGTGTAAAACTACATGCAAGTTTGGGATTTTTTTCAAATTAAATGTTTTCATGTCTTCCATAGGGTCTTGATTGGTAAGATAATATTAAAAAAAAACAAAAACAAAACAAAACAAAACAAAAACAAAAACAAAAAACAAAAACAACAAAAAAAAACCCAAACAAACCACGAACCAAAAGCCAAAAAACCTACAGTTTTTGCTATGATTTTATACAGGATAGAATTCTACCACATTTTATGTGTATGTGGATGAAAGGTCTAAGAAAATGCAGTGGTATTATGCAAGGTAAACTATAACTTATGCAGCATATGCTCACAGATTGAGGGAACTTCATTTGCTTCTTGGTACCAGTTGAAAGAATTTACTAAGTATTTTGAAAAGTCTGAACCATTCATTTTAATATCAATGGAATAATCTCATACATGTGTTTTTCATATTCAACACAGGAATCACCTCATTTGCTGGTATTATTTTCTGTTCCTTAAAATATGTTAAGGAACACATGTTTTCTGTTAGTGATCAGAAAAAGAAACCATGCTCACTTAATGTTGTATTAGATGTTGTAACACATGCTTAACTGCAGAATTTTACTTCATGTAATCTAAAATATAATATTTTGTGTGTCTTTGTTTTCCTCCCCCCACCTTTTTTTGTCTCACATAATCTCACATAAGAGCTGCTCTATCAGGTATTATGGGATACAAAGAATTACTTCTAATTTCTTTGCCAGTGTTTCTGTTTTATTTATCACCAAAACATCTGAGTACTTCAGTGACATTCGTTACCTTTCTTTCCTACCTCCTCTGAGATGCAAACAAATTATAATCATACTTAAGGCATATTTATTGGAACACAATTCCAGTACCTAATACTAAGAGCAACTGAATAGGTGTTAATTTCATAATTTCAAATTTCATAGCTGCTCACTTCAAAATGTGACCTGATGTCAGTGTCTTGTATAAGCATTATACAGACAGGCCTTGCTTTACAGACAGAGATGTGTATCATACCTGTCTAGTAGGACAGTTGCACTTATTTGAGAACTGGCAAAGCTACATCTCTCCTCATGAATTTTATAGTTCAGGCAACCATCACAGATCTAAATTTTTGTTTACATGAAAAAATCACATATTAGTCCTTTTGCAAACAAATACTCTAAATCACAAAGACTTCTAACTGTTGAGTTATGGTTGTGAGACAACATGAAACACTGATACTATCTGGACTTTCTTATAGTTGCACATTTACTGCAAAAATTCACTGTAGTTAGTAACTCCAGATGAGTTTCCAAAATTAATTGAGCTAGTAACTCTAAATGAGTTTTCAAAATAAAGTCCCATGTATTTCAGAACTGAGTTTCAGAAGGACACAACTGATAGCTATTCTTTTTAATTGGAAAAATCTTATTTGATAGAGAAAATAATTCCTTCCCTGGTGCCTGTCAATCCTGTGCTCTTAATGAGGCAGATTTCAATTAAAATGCAGTATGCAATTATTTTGAGTTTATGATAACTCAGTGTCCTGCATTATTTTTGTAGTACTCATTACAGAAAAAAGGTGGTCTTCCTTGTGTCACCAGCCAAGGAAAGAGAACTTTAGTTTTGTCTGATCTCTGTGCACACTCAGTGCTTACTGAAACTATTAGCATGTAAAAAAAAAAAATTTTAAAAAAAAGAGGACAAAATTTTTCCAGTCTTTACCCCCTCAAGGGGCTTTTTTTTCCATTCAGAAATCTGTTAGATGTTAGCAGGATCACGAAGAGCAGATACTTCTGAGTATGAAATATAGCATAGGAGAGAACTGAGTTGCTAATTATGACCCATAATCAGTCCAACTCTATATGATTTTGTTCAGTTGCACAAATTCTGTTGTGTTTAGCTTTTACTGTTGCTATTGAGAACATCCATCTCAAATGCACAGTGCATGAAGCATGATCTTTGACTGTATTCAGGAAAAGCAGCTATACTACTGTGTTTGAACACTAGCTGTTCTCATAGCTCAGACCTCAAATTCAGCCATTTTTGTCATGTATAATTTTTATTTCTCTCTCATTCCTTCCTGTTTCAGGGATGCATAGTTTACTACCTGCCAAAGTGAAAGAGATGATCTGATTCCTGTTCCAATCTGTGCTCCAAAGGCTGCTGTTTAAGATTATATTTCTATTTCTGGAAAATGACATTTTCTGTTAAATGTACTCAGAGTATAAAACAGTATTTCTTTCTGGAATGCAAAATGTTGAGGAAAAATTGAAAACAGTAACTAAAATGGTCATGGTTATGATATTGTAAATGCATCAATGCTGAGAATAATGGAAGCAAGAATGGTATAGAAAGTGGGCAGGGTTGCGAGGTCTGCTTAAACAGCATCTGTTACAAGTTCCACTGCAATTAATAAGTTGACCAGACTGGTTAATGAGATGATAAAATCAGTAATAAATTTTGTTGCAGTAGGAAAAAAGGGAATTCCACAGCTTCATGATTTTGGGAAAAGCCCACAGTTTGGGTTTAAACAAGACAGGGAGAGAGCTTCTTGGGTGGCAGTGGCTAGGATCTTCCCCAAGAAAGAGCTACACATTTTTATAATACATTCACTTAAAAAATCAAATATTCAATTGTTCTGAAAATATATAATCAAAATAAAATACCATATACTTGAACATTAAACAAAAGTAAAATCCTTTTCAGAATTCTGAGAGATTCTAACTAAAAAAAAAAAATCAAGGAAACTGTAAATCTTGGAGAATTTAAACACAGGTTAGTAAGTAGATCTATTATCCCTAATACCTTGTAGTTACATATAGAGGAAGGCCTGTCTGACTGTGAAATCAATGACATTTTCATATACGTAAGACAAGGATTCAAACCACAGTACATAAGGCATATGTAAATCTTCCTATGATGTTTTTCAAGTACACAAAGATGTGGCCAAATTTAAGCATATCACTCATTTAAAAAACCATAGTATTGCACTGTAAAGAATCATAAGGTTAAATATTTTCTGAATTATCTTGAGATTACTTTAAAATGTCACAAAGAACAAAGTCTAATAGAAATTGTGGTAAGTATGATTATTTAATACCTACCGAGGCACTGGCAAAATTCATTAAATCTGTACAGTTACACTTTTAGAAGTCCATAGTTATATTTCAGTAGTTCAACAAAGATATTTGAAATTCAAGTAACAACTTTAATTTAATTTCCCACTGAAAACAGCTGACTATAAAGGGTCTGAACTTTTAATGAAAACTGGCCAAGACCCTTGATACTGCAAAGATATCCTCCAAAATTATTGTTATACTTCTAGATTTATGGTTGCTTATTAAATATCTGCAAAGTTTGCGTAACTGCTGTTTCAAAACAAGGTTACTGCCCTAATATTGGAATACTTTGATCATTATTGAGCTTTGTGAAATGTGTTACATTAAATGTAAAGGTTTCCTATTTATGCACAGCTGCCTACAACTATTCTGTCTGTTTTCTGAGATACTTTTTTTGGCATCAGAGAAAAGTCTGTGTATGTTGAGTAGAGTTCTTTAAACTGTCTGGATGTTTTAGGTGTTGCTTTTTCAGCTGCTCATGACTGTGTATGACAGGCATATGAAACTGGTGTATTTCTGGTTGCAAAAACCTGCTTCATGCCATTTGAAGAGTGATCAGATGTTTTACACAAAACTGTTACGTATTCTCACTGGGAGAGGGCATCCACATCTTCTCTGGGTCACCTGTTCCAGTGCCACCCTTTCAGAAAAGAACTTCTTGCCACTATCTAATCCAAACCTACTCTCAGTTTAAAGTCATTATCCCTCATTCTATCACCCTATTCCATAGTGAAAAGTCCCTCTCCAGTTCTCCTGTAGACTACCTTCAGCTTCTGGAAGGCTACAGTAAGGTGTTCTTGGAGCCTTTGCTTTTCCAAGCTGAACATCCTAATTCTCTCAGCCTCTCCATATATGAGAGGTGATTCAAACCCTCTTGATCATCTTCTTTACCCTCCCTGGGCTTGTTCTAGCAGGTCCACATCTTTCTTATACTGGGGATTCCAGAGCTTGGCACAATGCTCCAGATAGGGCCTCATCAGTGTGGATTAGAAGGGTAAATGCCTCCCTCAACCTCTTGCCAGACTGCTTTTGGTGCAGTCCTAAAGGATACTGTTCATTTTCTGTGCTGTGAGTTCACACTGCTATCTCATATTCAGTTTAATATCCACCAATACCTCAAAGGCCTTCTCCACAGGTCTGCTCTCAATGTGCTCATCACCCTGAGTGTATCCATGTTGGGGATTTCACTGAGGCAGGTGCAGAATGCATTTGTCCTTGTTAAACTTCATAAAGTTTTCACTGATCCACCTCATGAGTTTGTCAAGGTCCCTCTTAGCAAATTTGCTGCACTCCCTCCCCTGTTCATGTCTTTGATAATGATATTAAAAAAAAATCCAGTCTCAATATCAGCCAGTGAGGAATGCCACCTGATGCTGATCTCCACTTGGGTATTGAGCTGACAGCAGCTCTTTAACTGTGGCCATGCAGATAATTCCTTTTTCACTGAGAGGTCCACTCATCAAATCCTTATCTCTCCAATTTAGAGACAAGGATGCTGTGTGTGGCTGCGGCTGTGTTTGGTTTTGTGCTGAAAACAACGTTGATAACATAGGGATGTTTTTGTTGCTGTTGAGCACGGCTTGCACAGCATCAAGGATTTTCAGGTTCTCACCCCAGAAGTAAGAAGGCTGGGAGTGAACAAGGAGTGGGAAGGAGACAGTTGACAGCTTACCCAAACTGACCACAGGGATTCAATACCTTATGGCATCATGCTTTGTATAGAAAGCTGAAGAGAAAAGGAAGAGATGGGACAGTTGGAGGAATAGTGTTTTGATGACCCAAGTCATTGCCATGCTTGATGGAGTTATGCTTTCCTGGGGATGGCTGAACAGCTGTCTCTGCATGGGAAGGGTTGAATAAATATGCTTGTATGCTCAGCATTTGCTTAACCTATTAAACTGTCTACCTCAACCCATGCTGCTTACAGTAAAACAACTTCTTTTGCTCTCTACTGTTCTTAGGTTTTTTTCCCAAATCATTTGACATTTTACTATGGTGGTTTTTTAACTTTAAAAAACAGTGTAATGCTGCACTGTTCTTAAAGATACGTCCGGTGATGTTTTGTATTGTTTCACAGTCTTCCTTAAAAAAAAAAAGTTATATTTCAGAAAATAAGTGGAGATTAAATGTTAACCAAAACCCCAGAAGTTCAGTGACCTTATTAAAAAATATTCATCTAGTGACCTCCAGAATGACATCATACACATAATCTGAATCCCCATGATAGATGAGAGTTATATTTTGTCTCTTATTTGACCCTCTGTCATCAACAAGCCTCTAAATTTTAACTTGTTTCTCATTCCTACATTGTTCTTCAGTGATCTATTCTGATGGTAAGGTGGGTAAAAATTGATGGAGGTGTTCATTCTGTGTCTTCCAGGAGTTAAGTGGAACCTACTATAAAGAGATTCCACATCTTGCAGGTAATTATCTACATGATAACCCCTGATGAAAGGGAGCTTTTTTTGAGGAGAAATCAGCATGACGACAAGAAAAGTGGATTCTGCTAAGAGGAGAAAGGAAGAGATAAGAAATAAACACATCTTGCTTATTATTTTTCTTCTGTTTTTCTTCTCCTCCTTCTCTTTCTTCTTCTTATTCGTCTCTTTCTCTTCACATTCTTTTCCTTCTCTTCTTTCCTTTTCCTCCTCATCATTTTTCTCCTCCTCCTGGCAAGCAATACTGTCAGATAGGATATTCTCTAAGGCTTCTTAAATCACAGTAGGCACCTAAATCCATTAGATCACTTTTTAGTAAGATGAAGACAAGTACGTCAAAATTATTTATTCACAGAATCAAAAACAAAGAACAATTAAATATTTCTTGGTGGTTAAATTGCGTAATGAACATATGTTACACCACTGTCATGGTTTGACACTGGCTGACTGTCTGGCACCCATGAAAGTCACTTACTCACCCTCCCGTGTCACAGCTGGGCAGAGGACAGAAAAATTTAATGAAGAGTTCATGAGGTGAGATAAGGACCAGGAGAAAACCCTGCAACGACAAAGCTGGCTCAGCTTAGAAGTACAAAGTGAATTTATTACCAAAAAAATCAGAGGAGGATAATGAGAAGTAAGCCCTTAAAACACATTTTTCATCCCAGCCCCTCCCTCCTTCCCACCAACAGCACAAGGGACTAGGCATGGGAAGTTTGGTCAGTTTGTCACCAGAGGAGTCCTTCTGCTGCTCAGGGAGAGGAGTTCTTCCCCTGGGAGGCTGTGGAGTACTTTCCCTTTCCAGAGTGGTTCCAATCTTACAAGCAGCAATCCTCCCAAAACTGCTGTGGCATGGATCACTCCACAGGGTGCATTCCTCCAAGGACAGGCTGCTTCAGCCTGGAAGCAAGGGCCTTCTCTCCACCAGGTCTCCCACTGGATCACAGCCTCCTCCAGGCATCCACCCACTCCAGCAAGTGTGGATGTGGGTGGATGCCGGCGTTCCCTGTGCACCCATGGGCTGCAGGGGCACAGCTGCTTCACCGTGGTCTTCCCCACAGCCTGCAGAGGAATCTTGGCTCTGGTGCCTGGAGCACCTCCTCCCCCTCCTTCTCCACTGACCTTTGTGTCTCCATGCTGTTTTCCTTCACATGTTCTCACCTCCTCCTCTTGTGTAGCACTGTGCCCCACTTTGTTTTGATTTTCTTCTTAAATATGTTATGCCAGAGGTATTACCATCATCTTTAATTGGCCCAGCTTTGGCCAGCAGCATGTCCATCTTCAGAGCCATCAGAGATTGGCTCTGCCAGACATGGTGGAAGCTTCTGGGAGCTTCTCACAGAAGCCACCTCTGAGGCTCCCCACTACCAAAATCAGGCCATGCTAAGCCAACACAACCACTAATGTTATTTTAAAAATAATTAGGTATTTTTATTCAGACAATCTTTATATCAGTTAGAGTCTTGGATTTCAATCTTTTTCAAATTTTTAATTACACTCTACTAATGTCTGTGAGACTATAACTCAACCAACTCACCCCTTACCAAGAGATTTGGTTAGGCCAAACTTTCTCAGGACTTTCTCAGATCAGTAAATTTTTTACTTCACTTTCATAACTAGTCCATCCCTTGAGGCAAAATCATTCTGTTCTCTAATTCCTTGTCACTAACTGAAATGTGGAAATGCGATGCTTTTGTTTATGGAGCTCAGAAGATCAGTGTGATTTACTTGCTCGGCTTGGCTGGGAGAAGCTGGCTAAAAAGTGAGGAACAGGACGAAGGACAAGCCCAGAAAAATAAAAACTTTAATAACGAAAATAATCAACTTGGAAACCACAGGTTACAGGTACTAGATTTCAAAGACCTCTGGGCAAGGCAAACATAGACAGGCATAGGGGTATCTGAGGGCAAAGGTCCAATCACAAATGTGAACTCAGAACATGACCTTATAAGAAAAAGTCCTGAACCAACGGAAAAAAAGAAGTGGAAACTTGACCAAATATAGGATAATCCTATTAGCATACTGGCTCCCAAGAACCCACGGTTGCCACTGTGACTTGACTAGGTGCTCCCCCTCAGTATATTGTCCACCACGGTCTGAGGTCAAAACCCTCTGTTAAAAGCATCTGAGGTAAATATCTCAGCAGGACAAATCCCACATTCATCTTCAGTTTAGTTATTTGTTTTGAGGTTGTGTTTATTTGCTTGCTTGTTTGTTTTATTTGTTTGTTAATTTGTTTGGTTTTTTGTTTAGCTTGGCTAGGTTTGATATAGTGAGATGTCTTCTCTTGAACCTGACTTTCATTTATGGCATTTGGAACCAAAATGAGACAAATTTCTCTTCTTTCTTGTCATTTTATTTTTGATGTCATATTGTTTGAATGGAGCCCAAACCCACACCCTTCCCTGAAACATGACACAAATAGCATGTTATAAATTTAAGTCATTCACTAGATACTTATGATTTAGCAGAGACACAGTGGCCACTAATTACCACTTATGAGATAGTTGATATAAAAGCAAAAAATAATAAATTATCATCACATAATTATAAAAATTATCAAAATTATCATTATCAAAATTATAATTATTAAAATATAAATTATAATCATTAACAGTATGCTTATTAACACTGCTACCAAAAGACTGTAATAAAACATTTTCAGTTATCAATAGAATTTGACAAGCTTTTTTAAAAAACAAGTGCACCTGCTGTCTTAATGTTTCACATTACTGTATGATTTAATTAAATTTTTCTTCCTCTAAATGTGTTATGTAGGTGCTTATAGACTTTTTACCTGCCAAGGAAATGTGGATGACAAAAACTGTATACTTCTTTGCTTAGCAGATGACTAGGGAAGATGAATGAAAGGGTTCTTGGTAGAATTTATGCAACAGTTTTATCCTTCAATTAAAAATATTGATCAGAAAAGTGATACTTTTATCTATGGGATGTTACAAAGCAAAAATCATTATTCCATATTACAATTACATTTATCCATCCTGCTTTAGTGCAAAAGTCACACAGGTAAGATTCTCAAATGCTTTTCTGATTTTTTAATATTGGTTTTGATAGTCTTTAAAAGGCAGTTCTATTTTTGGAACTCAAAGCTAACAGTGACCTTTCATTGCAAGGATTTTTGAACGCAATGAGCACATTTATTATTATTAATCCCAGGTTAGCTCTTATGTGAATTCCCTCTTCTGACATTTGTGGCAAATTTGCAGCAATACCAAAAACTACGACCTTATTATAAGGTTTAAATAAAAGGTCTCAGCTGCTTCATTAATGATAAGAATTAAAACAAAATAGAAATAAGAACTTTTTTAAGTATTTGTTTTGCTTCTTAAGATTTAGTGAGGTACAACACAAAGAGACTTCAACTTTTTAAAACACGAATGTTGTGATGGCCTTTTATATATGTCATCAGCTACAGGGTCAAATAATGCAAAAAAAAAAAGATTAATGAGTATTTTCTTGAATAACATTGACAAGATCATCTCACATTTCTTGAGGTCACAGTATTTACAGTTTATAAGTGACTTGATTAGCCACTTGAAATTGATTACATGCTCACAATTGCTTGGCTACAATTATAACTTTCTTGGGAAGGCATATTTTTTTATTTATTCTTATTCAATATTTTTCAACTGAGAGTGGTTGGTTTTGATCAGTTATGTAGCAGAAATTTCATTTAATATCTTGCAAACTGGATGAAACATATGGCAAATTGAATAACTAGCTGCATTCTTCAGTGTTCTGTGAAGAATTTGGCTAAAGAAGGTCAATCTGAACATAATAGCAAGACTAGCATTACTTTGGGTAATGTTTCTCAGCATATTGTCTTTTAAAAGCAAGTCAAAATGAACCATACTTTATGCTTGGTCTTGATTTGCTATCAAGGCATTTCTATAGGGCTTTTGTAATCAGCGCATCAATGAGATGAAATTTAACTTAGATTCATCTCATGTATCTTCAGAATGAGCATAACTGTTATTTTGAATTTGGAAGGCTGCATGATGAAGGCCAATATTGAATTACAAAGATCAAAAAAGAAGCAAAGATCATGAAGTCATTCTTGCAACTACACACTTCAGTGTGTAACAATCAAAGTAAAAAGATTAGTGGTTATGCCAGGTCTAAATTTTGACAAAGCTAGGAGTCAAAATGACCAATTCATCACATATACTGTCAGGCATCTACATAGTGAAAAGAATTGCATCTTGCTGCTTAGGTTGTTTTTCATGGAATTTTCTGAGGCTTGGGAACAGGTGCATCTCTGTGGAAAATGCATCCTCTAGTCTTCACTAAAGAGGAAACCTCTCCGTTGTATGCAAAATAGTGGCAACATGACTGCATCTTGAGGGGGACTCTAGAGACATGAAACAACTCAAGATAATAACTTCATTGACTAAATTAGGGTAATACTATGTGATTTAGGTAATCAATTTCTTTTTATCAAATAATGCAAAAAAATACTAAAGCAGCACAGTTTAATTGTTTCAAATATATACATATAAAGATAGAGTTCATATTGAATGCATTATTACAAATCAGTCTGGGGAAAGTTTACCAAGAGAAAAAATAGAAACATTGTTTCTTATAAATAGTTTGCCTTTGTATTTATGAAACAATCAACATAATTTATACAAAGATTTTCCTTAGGAGACCAATTTTTTCTTTCATTTCTCTCCAAATACACAGTGTTTGTAATTTGCTATACATTATTCATGTATACATATATCTCATCTACATGGTGGTGACAAACAGAGATGTGATAAATAGAACTAATTCTGTGGGAGATGTGATTTAAATTCTTCACCCCAGTGGGCATTATCACTCTAATATGATGAATAAAGTAAGAAAATAAATATTTATTTTGTCACAAATATAGAAAGAATTATTTCCTTTTCTCACACAAATATGGACTTCTAAATTACAGCAGAACAGACCAATATTTTATTTGCAGCCTAGTGCTAACAGGAAGAGTAAGGTTTTGTATATTTTGATGAAATCAGTCTGGAAGTAAACTGCCATCCTTGCCAGAAAGTAATTTTTTTTCACCTCTAGTTTTTGAAGATTCTGTTCTAAGTGAGGTTGCAGTACAGAGGGTTTATTTTTCGGTAATTTAAAAAACAGAAGAGAAAACAATAGGACATTTCACTTTCTCATACCTCCTTATGTGGATATATTGTACTATCAATTAGACATAAAAGCAACACTTGATATTAAGATGGAAACAAAATGTTACCTTAAAATTATTTTTAAAAAATCTCTTTTAAACTAACATAGTTTTCCTGCATTATATTTAATACATAACAATAACAAAGAAAAATTCTAGTGTCAAATACTGTAATTTTTATATTAATATTTCTCCTTAGGCTCCTAGACAATGAAGACTATGAAAAAATGAAATGGAAAACAATAAGAAGCCCAAATCAAGAGATGTATTATCGCATACTGTAGAAAGAAAGAAATGAGCTATGTGATATCCCAAAATAGTGTTGACGCTTTATATGAGCATATTCCATTACCAAGCGCATATATAAGTTAGAAGACACTGCTGCTTCAACCTGGCTTGCAATGATGTATTTCACCTTTTAATTAATTTCCAATTTAAATAAATTCAACAGAAGAACATGCACATTTTAAAAAATGACTCTTTGAGCTCCTGCTGTGCAGGAGACACTGCCTGACCATTGCAGGATCAAGCATACAAGATGAGCCTAATGCAGAGTTTTTACAGTCAGTGCCTACAGGTTTTCATATTAAGGCTTCATGATCTGTTTCATTGAAAAAAATAAAGTGAGTGTTAAGAAAAGTTTGGATTTTTAGTGATCATTTTGATAGTATTTAGCTTTTGTCAAGTGAGACATGATTGTTTGAATATTCTGATCTTTGCATTTCCTGTGTGCTCTTATGCAGCTTTTAGAGTTACGCAGCTCTGAAGGGAAATAGAGAGAAAGGTCAATTCCTTATTTGTAATTTTTTCTTAGATTTTGCATACCTAAGGTTAAATTGCTATGGTTCTAATTAACTTCTTACTGAAAGATTCCAAATGCCAAATTCCCAATGGATTTTTAATTTATTTTAAACAAGTAAGACTCAATTTTCAGTACCTAGTGAAAATTGTCAGTGTACTTTTCTCATTTTTTGCTGCTGCCAGAATTTCAGTGGGTAAAGTATCTCCCAGAAGAGTTAAAACAACTCTGGCCCATGCAGAAAATATCACAGCTATAGTTACAGGGTTCAAATTATTCACTTAAAAATAGTAATTTCTTTGCTTGTCTATTGCTTCCAAAATCTGAGGATCATTTTGTACTCCGTTCAAATTCACCCACTTTCAGTAGGAGAAGTAGCTGTTTTAAAAACCTGTAAAATATGGCAAGTACTGACTACAAGCAGGGCATGCAGCCAAAAGTGTGAGGAAGGATTTTTCTCCAATTATAATTTCTAAAACTGGCTGAAAATTCAAGAAATATACATACTCTATATAAAAAAAAAAAGTCAATGATTCTGAAACAAATTATTCAAACCTACATTTTGCCTGCATCCTCTTTCAACGTCCTTTAGGACTGCAACTCCTGTCAGAGGAGATTATTCTCCTGATCTGCTCTCCACTGGGGTGGCCTCACCTCAAATCCTGGGACAGCTTTGGGCACCACAATATAAAAAAATATTAAGCTATTGGAGAATGTCCAAATGGGGGCCATAGGGATGGCAAAGGAGTTTAAGAGGAAGCCAAATGAGGAGTGTCTGAGGTCACTTGGTCTGTGCAGCCTGGAGGAGAGGAGACTGAGGGGAGATCTCATCACAGTCTTCAACTTCCTTGTGAGGGGAAGAAGAGGGGCAGACACTGATCTCTGCTCTGTGGTGACCAGTGACAGGACTTGAGGGAACAGTTGTCATGATCCGTCCTTACGAACGGAGGTCATGATAGTTCATTACTTGATCTCAGGGTACAAAACGCCAACACGGCAAGGGGTTTGCAGTAACAATCAAAACCAGTGTACTTAATTGAATAATCACAGCAAAATGCTTTGGAGGGAATTGGGAAAAGAGAGGGAAAGACTATGGAAAGAAAAGGGTTGAGAGAACGGGAGGTAATAGCTCCCAACATAGAGGTGACGAAGTTTTTCGAGGTCCAGTCGAGGTCCAGTTGAGGTCCAGTTGAGGAGTCGCTTTCACGCTGGGGAGATCTAGTTTAAGCTAGCTAGAATTAGAATTTTCTATTGAGAATTGTGAAGGAGGGGAGAGGAGTAACACAATAGTCATCTGGTCAGCAGTGGGCGAGAGCTATTGTCTTCTTGGTCCAGTGGTCACTATCTGCAGGCAAACATCTCAGTTTGATCAGCTGTTCTCCCCCACACACACTGCCCCCCTCCCCCCCCCCCCCCCCCCCCCCCAGGTTAGAGGTTTCAGTCCTTGGGGAGAAAAGGAGTCTTTTCCATATAGTCCATATAGGGGTTTCATGTCTCAGTCTTGGAGGGAATGGCTTCTCCCATCTCAGTGATGGTGGTTGTACAGTAGATGAAGGGTCTTCTGTGGAGACCACCAAAAGGTAATTCCAGAAAAGAGTCCAGCCAGGTTAGGGGGTGGAGAAATCCCAGGGCCATTGTAGCAAAGCAATGCAGGCGAAGAAGGGCAAAGTGCCCCTTCTCCTTTCTCTGGGTTCAGTGTTCCATGGGGTGGATAAACACACCTGCAAACAATAACTCAAGTTCCAGTCCCGGGGCCCTGGCAAGCCCCCACCAAACCAGGATGTTGAACAGAATGTTCAGTGGTCTAAAAATCATGAGGCAGATGAGAGTGTTTTCGGACACAGTATCACAACAGTCTGAGATTTTGTCAGAGGATCCTTAGGTTGAATTTCAGAGCAAGGTCCAGAGGTTGTTTGGGCACTGGAACAGGCTCTCCAGGGCAGTGGTCACAGCACCAAGCCCGACAGATTCAAGTGTTTGGACAATGCTCTCAGGCCCATGGTGTGGCTCTTGGGGTGTCCTGTTTAGAGCCATGGGTTGGACCTTATGATTTTGATTGGTCCCTTCCAACTCAGCATGTGCTGTGATTCTATCATATTCTATGATTCCTGCCTGAATTGCAGCAAATTAATTCAGAAATTAAAAAAAAAAAAAAAAGTTAAAGGAGGGAAAAAAAGGCATAGCTAACTAATTGTCCAAACGGGTTTGCTTATTTTGGCATACATGTTGAACTATGATTTTTTTAATAATATGTTGGTATTACTCTAGACTGGATATGTATTACCAACAACAAAAAAAAAGGTAAAATATTCTTCAGATAGCTAAGATAATGTGTCTGTTTTTCTATATTAAAACTTCATTAGACTGAAATATCTTCTGATAAGAGGAAATTGTCATCCACATAAAAGTAACAGTAGAGACAGTTAAAAAAAATCAGCTTGGAGCCCTGAAAATCTTTAAATAGTCCCCCAGAGCTTTCCAGGTCACTGTTTTGAAATCTCAAAGGGACCATTTAATGAGTAGAGATAATCTGATAATGAACTTCTGACCTCTTTTTCATTCCATGACACATCACATCAGGGTATCTTCAAAAAAAACCTTTCAGAATTAAAAAAAAAAAAACCAAAAAAAACCATTAGAAATAACCCATAGTGTGCTGAACAAGTTCTGGGTAGTAAAACCTATGTCAAAGTCTTTGGGAGAACACTGAAATATTTTGGATGAGTAAATATGTGAACAAAACCTCTTTTATTGGCCAGAAGGGATGAGAACCCTTGGTATCTGGAACTTTTGGGAGCCAAAATTTATACATATACTGAATATAAAATGGTGGAATACACTTACCTTGGTGTTTTTCTTGACTTGTTGGTACTTAGCTGGACTTTTTAAGCATGTCATCCATTCTTTGATGAAAATGTTAAACAATTAAAAAGAACTTTCTTTCAGCAGATAAGCAGATAGTAAGTTTGGGCCAGCTGCCAATCTATGAGATTTCATATTGGCAGATTTTTCATATTTTCAGATTTGCTGTCACTTTGTGTGAATTCCAGCTTCCTCTTTGCTGCAAAACATCACTTTAAAAAGTACACATAAGTAAGCATTAAGAAGGTTGTCAAAAAGCATTGTGACAGGTTTTCCAAATCAAGTAGAATATCAAAAGAACCTCATCCAGAAGCAAAACTGTATAAGATGATCAATACTGAGTAAATGCACTTCCCTCTTCTATATCTAATGTGTTAGTTCAAGTAAACTTCAGTAAATTAAACAGATTTGTAAATCAAAACAAGAAACCCGAAAAAAATAGCAAACTCACTAGTTTAGTGAGAGAGATATAAATACAAAGTTAACTGTATCAATAAAATTATAACTATTTCAAGTTGTCATTGCAATTTATTATTCATGATGGATTCTTTATCTGAAAACTATGTAAGTACTACTATATTTGGTTTTACAATGTTATTGTTCAAACTTTTACAATTCACATTTCATTTCTCACAACACTGACAAATTATTCCCCACACAACATCTAATTCAGTCAGGTTTGGTTTTATACTACAACCATTTATCTCTGTCTTGAGAACTTGACATCTATGTGCAATTTACCAATGCTTTTAAGCAGGTTTACTTTACAGTACGTTACTGAAGAGGTACTTGCACAACTGATTTTGAGATTCCAGTCCTTTTATTGATATCCTAAACACAGCATTGTCTTTCAAAAAACGAAAATCTGCAGGTATAGAGAGTATTTGCTAAAATTATCAACTATAGCTTCAGGTTTCTTACTACAGGAGGAAAAATGGTGTCAGTAGGGTCACAGAAGATGTTATTTGTATATTTTGTATCACTAGTTGGTGCTTCATGTGCAATCAACCGGCTCTAGCAATGAAATCTGGGTTAATATTCTTTGCCTGTAAGTAACCAGGCATATGAACCTGTGACATCATTCTGTACCTTTCATTCCTTATGGACATGTCTCTTTTGAATATCCTGTTTGGTGTTTCATCATTGTGCATATTATAATGCATCTAATCTTTTCAGCTTTTTGTTAATTGTGCTGATGTAATAAAATTATTTCCTTTCATGGGGGGCTGAACAGGAGACACCTGCCTACAATATATACACTTGCACAAAAATATCTCACTAAACAGAACACAAAGGGTGCTCAATCTTTTGTTTGATTTTTTTCCCCACTACTAATATGCTTATAATTGAGACTGGTAATCAAAGAATTTGATTTCAATCATGTTTCATTTCTGCATAATTAACACTGATCAGTGTGCCACTTTTTGAAGTTTACTGAAATATTAATTTAATTTTCAAAAGGGATGTAACTGAAATAAAGGTTTCTAATTAGAAATACTGTAATTTTGGAATGATGTGGGTTCCTCCAGAAAAAGGTATTTAATCAAGACTGACATTTACCTTATTCAGGACAATTCTGAAAGATCTTGCAATTTAACTAAGAGGATCATAATTTTTGTGTTTTGACATATTCAACATTAAAAAATTTGCCTTTCAGTTAGAAATAGTATTTCTTTTGGATGCTCATTAATTTTAAGTGTTTTATTTTGAAAATTAAAACTATAAATTAAATAAATTTGTTCACCAGTTCTAATGCTTTGAATTGTATTTGCATTATAGTTCAGTCCCTATTTTGTAGATCTAGACTGCAGAAAATAACTTAAACATGTCTATGAATACTGCATGACAATAGTTAAGTGTACCTTAATACAAGTCTTGCTTATCGAGAGAAGATTCTGCATTTTTAAACCCAAATACAGTCACAAATGTCTATTAAACCTTTCTGTAGAAGTAAAAAATACTCTGCTATTACACTGCTTGAATTTGTTTAATTTGTTTAATATTTGTTAAAATCCTCTTTGTGGTGAAAAGTATTTGTCTAAAATTTACTTACAAATAATATATGAAATTTAGCAGCCCATGTGGTCCATATTATTAAAATTTTCTCGAAGTGCTTATGTAAATAAAGAATACTCTTGAAAAGTTTGAATATGAAAAAAATTCATCTGCTTTTCCTTCAGGAAAAATTTTTTTCCACTTCAATAAAAAGAGAACTTGACACTGAACCCCTTGGTCTAATTGTTTCTTGTTAGGAGAATCTGGGAATTATTCCATGGTCTGACCCTTCCTTTATACCACCAGCATCTATCAATGCTGTCCTAAATTCACCAGATCTAATTCTTTTATGTAAGAAAATTTACATAAACTTTTTTTTTTCCTGTAAAACAAGGAGAAAAGATTATCAATTCTTTGCCCACCCCTAAGATTTCCTTCAATGATAGTTCTCATTTCTGTTTGAAGATCCAGAATAATATAAAAACACCAATACTGTAATAGGAGCATGCATTTTTTGCAGAGAGACCTAATCTTCTTTGGCTTAAAGAGACTGTGAACTGATTAATTATCATATTCAAAACACAACTCCTTATACAACTGGAATAAGCACAACCTTAGGATCAATGTATAGATCAAAAGGAAAAAAAACTGATTAATTAAATAAATTACTTCTTTTAACTCAAAATCTTTCAACAGTAGACATGTAACTAATTATAATTTTAAGTATCATTTAATGTATACCATTTGTTTATATATGTATAAAACAGGTAAACTTTATGTGTGAGATGAAAAACTAGACCAATGGTTGTTAAAGAAAAACTCCCTATTTTGATGAAGTCTTTTGTTTCAGACAGTTTAGTCCAGTCCAACAGGGTTTTCTTTATGAACAGAATTTTCATGAAAAATGAGTTGTGTACATGAGTTTGCAACAGTTTTCTGCCTTTTTCAAATGAGATTCTAAAATTTTTACAATTCCCATGCAAAACCTCTTATTTGCAATCAGATTTTTCAAGGCCATAAAATTATTTCTGGCTTTGGGTAAATATAGAGCTCAAAAAATATACTATGAAATGCAAGCCTCTGAATTTCTATTTTTTTAAATTATTTTTTCACTTTTTGTGTTATTCTGATTCTATGCAAATTTGCTTAAAATTGAGCCAGATCTTCACCTTGTTGGAAATTTAATATGTGGCAAAATCCCAGCCAGATTTTATTTTCAAAAGGTGATTTTCAAAAGAAAGGCATTTCACAATGATGATGTCCATCAAAAAGAGGGGGTTTGCCTTTCTTTTTGTGAACACAAAGAAAAGCTGTGTCAGAAACTGAAATTTGCTAGGAAGATAAGCATTTTTTTTTTTGTGTGTCTAACTTAGGATCCCTCCCAAGAGAGTCAGTTATCTCATTTCTTTTTCCTCTCCTTTTACCTATTTTTTTTCTTCCTTTTCCTATTTTTTTTTTTTTTACTCTATCAGGAGCAATATCCAAGGTGTTATGTGAACCCTGTAGTGTAGCATTAGCACAAGGTTTTATTTTATTTTTAGTTAGTTACTTTTAGTTATTTTTAGTTTATTTCATACCACAAAGCAGTGCAACTTTATTTAGAACATACCTTTATTACTTTACTACATTTGCTTTTGGCCTCATTGGAAAAAGGTGCACATATATAATTTTGATCTGATGATGCAGACCTATCACACCAGAGTAGAATCAGCCATCTTCAATTCAAATCCAGGACTGAAGAGATTAATATATTGGGGAAGGCTGAGGCAACCCATGGGGAAAAAAAAAAAAAAAAAACACAGCTTTTTCTTTACGGTTGTTTTCAGTAGTTGAGTCTGAATCTTCATAATGATACAGAATTTTAAATTATAAATAATAACAAAAATACTAAATTATTTTAAAATTAAATACTAAATGCTAAAACACTACCTTCAATGACACTGGTCATTTTTATATACCTCTGCAACTTATATAGTATTATATAGTTATATAATAAATAAGTCTGTGTATATACACATTTATATATAGATCTAGTTTTAATGGGTTTACCAGAAATGGGTCGAAACCTGAAAAGATGCAAATTTAAAGTTTTTAACAGTTCCTAAAATATCACCATAGAGAGAAGAGCAGTAACCTGATGCATATAAGAAAGAGTAAAATTTAGTCTCTTTAGGGAGAACAAGGATATATCTTGTCATAGTAATCTTCAGGTTTTTAACTTTTTTTTTATTATCTGCCCTACTCAAGAAAATATACTACTATACTGCCCTACTCAAGAAAAAATACAAGTATATGCACATAATTGTCTACAAATCATAACATTACAGATAAGAGGTGGATAAGCTTTTTTTTTAAAACTAATGATGTCTTTCTGAATCAAAAGAAAAAAAAACAGGTAAAATTCTTCTCACGTGAAGCAAACCACCAACATCTTCTGTCACTAGTCTGGAATAATTCTCTTTGCTTTCAATTTTGTTCATTGATTTCACTAGGAGTGCATTTACTCACACTATTAGGAAGTATGTCCTTGCTAATTTTCAAGAATTTGGACTGCACTTTCAATGCTGTGAAAAATTGTATCATATAGGAATCTGAGACAACCCAGGATATGGAATTTAAGCAGGTATTTCTTCTAAGAAGAATATGTTTCTTACACTATTATATTCATAGAAACTGACATTTTATTTGATTGCTGGAAAACATGCAAAGAACTTCCTGTGAAGTTGCATTAACAACTGTAATTAGGAATTCCACCACAGAAAAAAATCACTGTGATCATTCCTTCTGTGGACATCAAAGTATCTTAAAAATGGAGCATTTAAGACTGAAATTCCTGAACAACTTGTCAACTTAAAATGCATAATTAAATTGCATTAAAAAAAAAACTCACTAACAGCAAAAACATAAAATTGAAGACATAAAAATGTATCATTTAAAGTAAATTTTATTTTAAAATTTGTTATGAAAAGCTTAATAAAGCATTATTCTTTGGAAATTGAATTTGTCTTACTCCAAGTATGTAATACATTTTAATATACAGAAAGCATCATATGCTATCTAAAGGATTCTAATTATCTGCAATTACACACACACTGTTTTTATCAGCTTAGTTCCATTTGTTCCCTAATATCACTATGCTCTAGTCAAAACATACCAGACAGCTTTTTAAAAGAACTTTTCATCAACATTTACTCTTTCGATTCATTTTTTTGCCTAGTGCAGAATTTAGTGCCCAACCATAAGATTAAACTTGACATTTTTCTGCTTAGTGGTGATCCATATTATCATACTTGTTCTCCTTTTAGCATTTATAATTCATTTAATAATGAGTTGAATTTAATCCTCAAATTTCTTATGTAATATTTGTCTCTCTGTGGTTGCTCAATGAATGGTGTAACAGGAAAAACAAATTGTGATGCTATTGGAAGACTCAGTGGTACCACAGCATCATTGACTGCTAAGACCTGTCATCTTTGTTCTTATGATCTGTTGTACTGTAGAGCTTGTAAATTAAGCAGTAAAACAAATTCCTTTTGGAAACAGGAAAGAAAAATCAATTTGGTTTTAATAAATTTGAAAGGAGACGACAAATGTGATCACTTGCTGTGTGATGGCATTCACAATGATCTGCTCCATAATCTACCCCTGCACCCAGGTCAGACTGACAGGTTTGTAGGTATCAGATCCTCCTTCTGTTCCTTCTTATCATATTTGCTAACTTCCAGCCAAGTGGGAGCTTTCTGCTTAGCTAGTACTGCTGGAAAATGGACAGTGGCTTGGCAAGAATTTCTGTCAGATCCCTTAGGAGCATTGCGTGGATCATTGCAGGCATCAAAGAAACTAAAACTATATAATCCAACAAGAATATTCAAAGATATGATAAGCACTCTAAGAGTGCATGCTGGGATACTTGCAATAAATAGGACTTTTTTTTTCCTTAATTAAAGTTATTTTTCTGTCTCTGGTTCCTCTCACAAGCCATTCTTTCTCTATGATGAGCCCTTACTCTAAACATACAACTAAAAAAAAATATTTTATTTTTCATTTATTTATTATCTTTCATTAAATTACCT
Organism: Motacilla alba alba; assembly: GCF_015832195.1. NCBI lineage: Eukaryota > Metazoa > Chordata > Aves > Passeriformes > Motacillidae > Motacilla > Motacilla alba. Next base: position 65,554,179 of record NC_052046.1, on the reverse strand, counting down.
TTGTATTTACTATTACCATAAATGACACCATATTGATCAAAAGATGTTGATCACCAATTTGGAAGATGAAGGGCTAGTGAACAAAAAAGTTGCAGTTTGTCCAGGAATATGCATTAACATGAACATTTTAAGTCATACACAGAACATCCGTGAAAAAGTTTTTCTCCGAAATTTTTCTAACCACGTGAATTCAGATTTTGTCACACATTTTGGCTGCTAACTACAGGACAGGTGTGCTTGTATTAGCAGGGTCGAATTTGAGTGCGCAACAAAGGGGCAGACACACCTAAGAATATCAGAATATCAGTTACTTGCTTGAATTCATGACAGATTGAAAAATATAGTGGTGAGAAGACCATCAGATGGTAATAAAGTAGTAAGAAAAGGACAGGGAACGGAACAGGAAAAGTTTACTACCTAGCTTTATCTGCTGTCCATCACTGTAAAGGCTAGAGCTCAACAGAATTTGAGATTATTTATTTTCTTCATATTACCCACAGATGCTCGAAGCCTTCAAGAACACCAACACTGGTTTCTATTAGCAGAAGTTCTCACAGACACAATCTTTTTTATCTCATAACCATACCCTTATCTTATGCAGATGTACTTGACTACTCCTCTCAGGGAAGAGCCAGACAGATAAACTCTGTCTTCAGTTCCAATTATAAATGGAAACCTGAAGAGCTGAAGGGGTGTATTTATGCAAGAAAACATAGCACAGATTAGAAGGAAATAAAAAAGGGACTTTGATGCATTAAAAAAATCACAAAAGTTCAATGGCAATAAATCTCTCTTTTGTAGTCACCTTTCGTAACAGAACAAAACGGCACTCAAAGTATTAGCAAGTAGATTAAGGGCAAATGAAAAATATATTGCTTCTATGACATATAGTAATTGCATGGAATTAATGGGCAAAAAAATCAAAATTAAAAATAAATTGTTAATTAAATTAAATATTTAAAAATTGTATGTGGGTTTTAAATTAGTTTGTGCTAAAGTAACTGCATCTGGTTTTCCTGCCATAAAATCAAGTGAAGCCACACAGGAAAGACTAAAGAATTTCCTGACAGCCATGTGGACATCAGTTAAGACATGGATAGGAAATAATTTCATCCATTTCCAGAACTGCACAATTTTCTAGTGGCTATGGGAAATTTGTTTTGGGACTCTTTTCCATAAAAAGATAAAGTTCAATAGCTTCAAATTTCTTCTGGAATCTTTATTGCTTGCCAATATGTTTTTTGTACCTCTTCTTTTTCATCCAGATTAATTTTAACTAATACCAGGTATATATTTTGAGATACTTAGAATTTTTTTGAAACTTGTATTCTGAGCTTTATTTTTCTTCTTCCTTGTAGTTTCTTACTTTCAAGGAAAAAAAAAAAAAAGAGAAAAAAAAAAAGAAAATGAAGACACTAAAGCTCAAATTTCAACCAGTCAAGCAAAAAATCCCCAAGTACAAAAACATAAATTTGAAAAGTGCACAGAATTTGTTACTTTGACACTTGGCTGAGATGATCATTTTAAGTGACTTCTAGCTGGCACTGTTTTGGTGTAGCCTTGCCTAGTCTGGTCTAATCTAGTTCATGTTACAAAACACTGAGCCTGCTGCCAGCAGATACGATACCCCTGCCTCAATGGATCTTTGTGCAGGAGTTTGTCAGGGCTCATTGAAAGAGCATTAAACTAGATTTGAAGAGAGAAGAGCTAGAAGCAGCCTTGCTAGAGGTAACCCTGGAGGTAGTACATAAAAATCTGAGGTCTGCTGTCAAGGTTCCTTGGTGTGTTGTGTCATGTGCTGGGTACACAGGAGCACATTTGAAACATCCCTTTACTCATGTCCATAGCATCATAGTCACCTCAGTGGAGCTAGGGAATGGAGATACACAGACAGCAGAGATGTAATGGCTGCTGATGTGTTAGAAACCACAGAAACAACTGAGAATTTTCATATAGGAATTAGAGCTTCTCCTAAATATATGGTGGGATCAAAAACTCAGCTAAAGTGAACCTACCATAATGCATGGCAGCATGGTCAACAAACAAGAGAAGTTGAAATACACTATGCAGCAGGAAAACTGTGATATAATTGCAATCACAGAAAAGTGGTGGGTGACTCGGGAAACTAGACTGTTGCAACAGATGGCTACAAACTCCTCAAAAGGGACAGGGGAGCTGTTTTTTATACTAGGAAGAGACTGTTTTGAGCTTGGAAATGGTGAAAATAGGGTGAAGTGGTTAGAAGAGCTGTGATCAGCCAGCAAGGCAGATGTCCTGGCTGGAGTCTGTTATCAAGCATCCTACCAGCATGAAGAGACAGATGGAATATTCTTCAAGTAGCTGGTAGAAATCTAGCTCTTGCCCTTGTGAGGGTCTCCAACTTATCAAATATCTGCTGGAAATACAAAACACTTAGGAGGAAACAATCTAGAAGGTGCCTGGAGGGAACATTCCTGTGTGAGAGATACTTCCTGACACAGCTAGTGAAAGGAAATCTATAGATAGAGCTCCACTGGACCTGTTGTTTGGAAATAGAGAAGGATTTATAGGTGACATGGTTAACTGGAGGTTGTCTTGGGCATAGAATCGAAATGATTGGAATTCCAATGGCCGGAGGAGTAACAACCAGGATCAGCAGAAGTGCTGCCTTGGACTTCTGGTGGACAAACTTTAGGCTATATAGTGGCCTGGTTGATGAAGTCCTTTGGGAGGCAGTCCTGAATGGAAAAGCAGTCTAAGTTTAGACATTCTTCAGGAAGGAAGTCTTCTAGACTTTTATCCTTCTACTCAGCCTTCAAAAATTGCCCTTGATATCTGCCTCTGGGAAGGACAAACTACTTGATGAGTTGTTTTTGTTTTGACTCCTGCTTGTAGCTTCCAGTCTCTCCACTTACAAGTCACAACAAAGAGCTCACTCAGTTTCTTTAATTCTTTACCCTGCCTTGTAAATGTCTTTAAGTCTTAAGGACTCAGGCTAAGGTCTGAAAAGAATAATTGTGACATCATGGCTTTAGTATGGTGAGTGAAATCTCAGTAGCTCGATTTTTTTCCTTTAAAAGCTTTGTCTTCCTCAGTCTTTGATTTCCCATTAATGGAACACCAAACCATCCTCTTTCAATTAGCATTTTGGAGTCAAGAGTAAAATCATCATGACAAACAAAGAACTTTTCACATTTAAAAAGTAATAATGAGAATTATTCTATTACAGAGGAAAAATTTGGAAAGTCTATATTCAACCATAAGCAACCATAAGCAAGTCAAATTTTAGTATTTCAGTGAGGTCAGGTAGAGAAATTTTTTAAAATGTTGTAAAAAAACCACTCTGTCAAGATATATTAAAGTGCTAAAATGCATATTGAAGGACGATGCTGGTAAAGCAAATCAATTTTGGCATTCCAGGACATTTGAAATGTTTTGATTCAGCATTTGACTGAGTACAAAGTAAACTTCTTCCCTGTCTTTGCTTAGTGGAGATAGTTAACTTAGAGCATATTTGCCCAATTAAGAAATAAATAAAATGTTCAGGAAGTTGGTATCTTGAATTTCACTCTTTGTTTTTCCCTGTTTGTTTGTTTGTTTGTTTTGGGGAGGGGGGTGGTGGGAAGGTGGTGTTTGACTTATGACCAGAGGAATAATAAAACAGTAAAGAATTTAATGAATATTCATGGCTATTTTATCATTGATTGGCTAGTTTGTTCAGGCTGTAGAATTGAAAGCCATGATTTGACTATTATTATTTTTTATGTCATTGACACAAATAGAAGTAGTGCAGAGTGATATTTAAGATACACTGTTTATCTGTATCTGTGATTATTTATTAAATTAAATAAAATACTTCTATAAATATAAATGCATTAATTTTTTTAAAATCCAGACTAAAGTAAATTAATGAAACAGCTGTCAATGTTGCTTTGTGACTTATCTTGCCATTGTTGAAGATCTCAGAAACAGCAGCATCTTGCTATTGCATTCAAGTTCCTTAAGCATATGGAAAAAAAAAACTTTCAAAACTTCACTTAAAAAAAATACTGAAAAAAGCAATTGATTTGTTGTGTACAAAGCACTTTGGTATTTCTCAGCATTTTGAAATTGCTTTCTAACAAATTGCTAAGAAAAAGTCCTAACCAGTATAAGAACAATTATTTGTGTTTGATATGGAAAAATCTAAGGGACATGGTTTGGGTGAGTAGTTGCAAGAATTATTCAATTTTCATTCAAATGCAAAATATTATTAATTATTGATTCAGTTTGTGGCATTCAACATTGTCCTTCTCATCCATTAGGTATTTGGAATTAAACTTCATAAAAATTACATTGTAGTTAGGTAACTTTCAATGCAACAAATGACAGTATTGATGCCGTTAATCTGCTATGTGTTTCAAACTGTGAGAATATCTGCAGTAGTTCATAACCTGATAGTAAACAAGACTTATGCTTAGTCTGACATTCTAGTAACTCTCTGTGGCCACAAGGGACCTTCTTTACAGCTTGGTAATCTAAACATTTGATTTCCTTCTGAAAATTGTGACTTCTGCTAGAAAATATGTTGGTATCAGTCCTAGAAATTCAAAGCAAATTTGCTTGACTTCAATTTTCTAGGGGGATAACACAGGAGAGCAGAGCAGGGTCTCTGCCAACAACAAATGTTTTCAGCAGAGAATGAGATTTTTACAGTGTTTGGAAAAAAAAAAAGAAAATAAAAGAAAAGAGAAAAAACACTAAAAACAAACAATAACAAAAGACATACACACACACAAGTAGAAAGTACAAGAACAGAAATGTAACAAATGAAATTTGACCACTGCTAAGGAGTCAACAAGATTTTTCAGTCTTCACTAGACCTACTATAAATTAAGACAGAAGACATTTATAAACATTTATTTTCCTAAACTGTTCCTTTTTTTTTTCCTTTTATACTGAATCTCTGTTTCCTTTTGCTCTGGTCCAGAATCTAAAAGCTGCATGCGACTGGTAGGTTTCTTAATATAAATACAAAGTACTAAAAATGTTGATGCTTTGTAAAGAAATTTCAATTAAGTTTCTCTAAACTATTTTCTGGCTTTAAATAACAAAGACATTTGAATTATTCTGACATTTTTATGTTTGGACTTTCATTTTTAGATTAGCTATTGACATTAACACTGGCATCAGTAATTCTAGGAAGTTGAAGTTTATAGAACTAAAAATAACTACTGGATTTTTTTTTTCAAATTCCAGTAATAAGTTAATCTTTACATCAGCATTCCCAGTTATTATTTGAAGTCACACTGTCTTGAATTGAACTGTGGACTGAATCTAACTAGCATGTTTATTTTATCATTAATCTTGTTGGTCATTGTATCACTTACTGTTCATTATAGCAAGAGATAAATTGCAGAAATGCTTAATATTGTTAGTTCAGCTTGGCTGCATCATTTACTGATGGTAATTCTTGAAAAATCAATGTCTGATGCATGATTTGTATTAAATTATGCTTGTTATATGATTGAATCAACACTACACAGAGTTTTCTCAAGTTAATTGATCAACTTCTACAAAATAGATTAATACGATACATCAAACTTAAGCTGAACTGTAGACCAGAACAGAACAAATGAGCACTGAATAAAGGCCTCACAGGTCCAAGTAATCATTGTCTTTTTCTTAGATGGGATTAGGATGCTACATTTTTGTCTTTTGAAGAAAATATCAAAATGCAAGTTTAAAATGGGATTCATCAGCTAGACAGATTCTGAATTACCCTACTGAAATGGAATGCTTTTTTTCTGTTTGATTTTCAAAGTTTTGCAATTCAGCAGAGTAATTCAGTGTGCATATAACTCAGCCAAGGACTCATTTAATTTTATGCCAGACAGTAAGCATAATTTCACTGCTTTTTTATTCAAATATGTTTAAGAGGAATTTAACCATACCTCTCTTTCTATCTATTTGTGACTTGCTGCTTGTAAATTCCTGATTGATGTTCTGGATCTGCTGCTTATCTAAGTCCTTCCTGTTTTGCCCATCAAAATGAGTCAGGTTAGTTTGAGCATCATTTTATGAGAACTTTGAGCAGGACAAAGAAGGAATAGCAGTTCTTGATTGTGTCTTATTCCCTCACAGGAGTCGAAGCGGAATTTGAGAGTCAGTAAAGATGTTTTTCTAAGGGGGCTAATGGTAGTGGAAAGACTTAACTGTTCAGCCAGCTGTTAACCTTCCCTTTGACTAAGTCTGATCATGGCTAATATTTTGTTGTCCAGGCTGCAGACAGGTAGGGGGCAGGAAACATTCTTTCAGCTGATAGATAATGCTTCCTAGCAATCATAAATAATTTCTCTCAGGCTTCTTTCTGATTGCTGGTGTCTCTGTCTCAATTTATAGCATGGCTGTGAAGACTTTTCATGCCACAAAGAGGGATTCATCTCACCAACCTCTTGACATCTACAATGCAAGCATTTACATTGAGTCCCTGATTTATTTACCCTGGGCTCAACTTTGTAATCCACAGGGATAAATCATGAACTTCTGGGGCACATATCTTTTGACCCATATAAGAAAATTACATTAGAATGAGACAAAATGCATATTGAAAATGCCTGATTCTGTTCCTGGAATATTTGGGGGGAAATGGCTGAAAAGCTCTGAAGTTATTTTACAGAGGTAGATATACTAACACATATTTTTTCAGATTTCTTTTACTCTGTGTGACTATCATCTGATCTCAGACCTTGCTGGTTTAAAATGCTGAACCTTAGTTATTATTATGAAGATCCCTGTTCTGGGACCCACTGGTGGCAGGCTTTTACTACTCCAGTCTACTTTACACATATTCTACATGTCAGGATGTGCAGAAGTCACCAAACTGGAAAAAAACGGGTTTCTTTGTTTGTTTGTTAGTTTTCTAACAAACAAAACATGGAACAAAACATAACGAACAAAAGTCTAACACAGGATGTACTTTCAAGTCCATGAATCCTTCATATCAAAGTGTAGATAAATAAGGGCCTGACTCCCTTGTTTTGTGTCTATAATCAGCTAACAGACCCATTCACATGCAAACATTATATGCAGTATGGAATTGTCTGACCTTTACATTTTCACACTCACCATTTGACTTATTTTTTAGATTTTATTTTTCATTGTCCAGTAATTTTGGTAAATAATTAAAAATCTCCAAGTAAATGTGTAATAGGTGGACTGTGCTGAATGTCATATCTTCTTTATTATTGCCTTTAGTAATGACGTTATACGTGGACCTTGAAGATACTCTCAAATTGTTAGAAGTCAATTTTTAAAATTTGCCACACTAGAAGATATTACATGTAAAGTGTGAATTGGGCTTTATAACACTCTCTGGGTCCTACTTTATAAATACTGTTTCAAACCATTTGTGCAAGTTGTTCATGCGATCAAACTTTAAAAAAAATGTTATCCTTTGCCGTTATTCTGTTACTCCCACACTTAGAGGTTTAAAACACCCATTAATGATTTTGATTTTAAAAAATTACAGCAATGTGAAAGGTAATGGGTCCTCCCATCTTCCACATCTCACAGGCCTCACAAGCTTAGTTACATCAAGGAGAGTAACATAAATGACACTATTTATTGATTTGATGGCCCTTATTCTTGATTGCCAAGTATTTTTTAAGTTATATGCTGGTAGGGTATCAATCAAGCTCAGAAGACAGAGAATCTAAATGAATACTTTTCTCCTTTTTTTGGGCAGGTGTGGTGAGTAGCCCTGCTGAATTTAATCTACTGCATGAAATATAAGCAAGCAACAGAGAAGTGGAGGAACAGATATTTAATGTCTTGATAATAGATTCCATGATTTGAAGATCCTGAGTTCATGTATTTATTAGCTTTAAATGAAAATTAGTTCAGTGGTATTGGAATAGTCCCCAGTGAGTGTCTGTCTGAATTACAAAGGCAAAACCTGTTTTAGTTTGCAAGCATTTACTCTGGAAAAGCCTAGCAGCAATGCCACAAATGTAAAATAAGATCTGGGTTATATTTACTGTTTGCTGGTGATCTAATAGGCACCCTGGCTCTTATCAAATCTTATTTATAATGCTAAGATAAGATAAGATAAATCTTATCTTCTGAATCATGAGACGTTATATATATGGTATAAAGGTTTACAGTTAATTTATTTTTACATTCCAAAATAAGTATAATTTAATAAATGTGTAAAAGTTAGTTAATTCCTGACAGGTCATGTCTCCCTGTGTTTCAGATCTGCTAGAAATTTCCATATTTTCCTCATTTCTTGTATATCAGATTGATATAAGGAAGTGATGCACTCCAGTCAGGAATAAAATTTTTATGGAAATCATAGTACCTAATGTCTACAGTATTTTTAAAGTATAAAATTCTAGGTTCTTTTTTAATTTCATGTACTACTTTTTATGCTTCCTGTGATTTCTATTATGTTGCAAAATCTTATCCTGCCAGTCTGGTTTTGTTTTGGGGATCAGATGTTTAATGTATGTTGAAGTGCTGATTTACATTTTGTGTTCTGTGATTCATGATAATCCTTGCCCTGAAACTGATACGATTTCTATAAGGTTAATGTAGCAGTAGATTGATGAATAATGAAGTAAGATTTAATCTGTCCAAAAGCTAATTAGATGGAAGATAAACAGGTTTTAACAGCTTCTTGAGCTAGTTTTTGTGTTAATCCACACATTATTCAAAGTATACCAGTGATGTGTAATAAAAGCAAAACTATTTCTCTTCAATTCAACTTTTGAAATAAAAAGCAAAGCAACATGTTCTCAGATATTGGGTGAGTCACTTTTCGTATTATTTTCCTGCATACATTAGACTTGTTTAATATGTTTCAAATATACATTATCTATAACTGTATAAAAATATCACACATACATTTTTAATTTGTGTATTTATAAGAAGAACAAAATATAGAAGAAACATTATTCTAACTGTAATGTGTTAATTAGCAGAATGTCAATTCTATTTTTAAAAATGTAGTTTAATGTTTTGGCAAAGATATGACAATATTTTTAAATACTTACATTAAAAATTTTTCAAATGACATGGTTTAATAATATTTCTTCTAGATATGTTGAGAAAATTTTACCTATACTGAATATTTTTGTGTATTGTTGATTGACCTCTGATGCATCAGTTTGTTCTTAATTTTCATCCCTCAGACACAGAACTAGTGATTAATATCTCTTGTGTTACCTCAGTAGTTAATGAAAAACATTGTGTGTTCCTTTGACTACACAGAGTGCAAACTCACACAAAAAAAACACAGGTGAACTCCTTATGAACACTTCTGATTGCTTAGGCACAGTTTGAAAAGCTCAAGTAATTTGCCATTAAAATAATGAATAGCATAAACTGTAATTTTTCATAGTAATTAACTTGTGTCAGCACCATTATTTTTCATTAATTATAAATGAAAAAGAATGAAAGATCACCTGCAGGAACAGATGTGTGAAATTGTCTCTGAGGTTTCACTGCAGACTTTTTTTTATTCTTCCCTCCAACAAATTATACTGAGAGTGGGATCCAGACATACAAGAATGCAGGTGGTAGAGACTGTCCAGGAGAAATTGGCCAAAAGGACATTTAATAAAGTTGTTGTCTGTGAAGACTGATATTTTAATGAAAAATGCAACTATTAATGACAAAACAAAACAAAACAAACCTGCAAAAGATTTGAAAAATTTTGTCTCCTACAGCTTTAAGAAGTTAGGAAAAACAATCTGACAGTAAAGCTAACTGGATTCTATTTTTGTTTTTTGTTTTAATTGGAAAAGTCTGTTTGCAGAATTTGGAGCTTCATGTCTCAGCTTATTTAAAGACTATTTCAGGAAATATTTATTACCTTTTCAAATATTGTGGCGGTTTTCTTTTTTCTTTCTTTCTTTGGTTTTCAAGGAGATTGATGGCAATGATGAAGGAAAAATCATTTTGCAGATCTTTAAATGTTTCCGGTGTTGTTCATATATTTTCTACACATCTCTTATATTCACAGAATACACAACTGAAAAAGTCCATTTTGACTTCTTTGAGGTCCTGCTTAATTGTTAATGATGTTCTTTTAAAAGAACATACAAACTTCAGTCTTGTGTATACCATTGTAGCCACAGCTTTCTCCATAGAGAGCCACAGGCACAACTTTCCCAGGCATTTTTCTGGGGAAGGCTGTGAGAAGATCAGAGAAAAGAATGAGAAACAATTCTTATCTTCACTTGCTGCACCTGTTGTTGTGCACATGTGGAATGTGTTATGGAGACTTGTTTAACAAAGAGTGATTTCTTAATTGGACACTGGTGATGGTGTTTGGATATGATTGACCAATCTGGTCAAAGTCTTTATCGGACTGTCTGCAAGGGTGATGAGTTTTTTCTTATTAGTATAGTATAATAGTATAGTATAATATAATAAAGCGATTGAACAGCCTTCTGGAATCATGGAGTCAATGCTAATTTTTACTCTGTCAGGTCTGCCTTGCTATGATATACCTTCACAAAAACTCCCTCATCTATTACATTACCAAACCACAAACATCTACTAAGCTATCGTATTGATAAAATGGGACCTTTTCTACTTGGGATAGAATGATAAAAAGATTTATGTTGTAAATATCCTGTGTAGGTTCAATTCTCTGTAAAAACTGGAGTTTCCTCCAAAGTTGGAGCATTATGCTCCAGACTTCATCCAGCTGAATAGTGGATGGCTCCAAGAATAAACAAGCATAAAATAAAGATAAATAGATGGCAGATTTTGCATTGTAGAGGACATTTGCTATACACTTTGTCACCGAGTATTGTCAGTGTATTGTCACGGAGTTGGATACTTACTATAAATTTCATATATTTATTTCATAAATCCTATATATAGGAAGTATAATAATTCTTTTACATATTTTTTCTTTATATTTAACTCCTGTTCTTTTGTTTTTCCTCCAAGGGTTTGAAATAAAAAAGGTCAATAATGTTATTAACTGGAATGAATTAGTAAATCCTGAGTATAAGTTTGAAAATGGAGTCAAGTCATGTCAGGAGATTTTCAGTAAAAATTGTATGCAATGTTCAACATAAATTTTCCCAATTTGTCCTTTTTGAGGTGTCTGCCCTTTTTAGAGCTAGGAGTCTTATGAAACCTTTCATAATTAGGGAAAATTTTGGAGTTGAAAGTATTTAAATTATGCTCATAAAGAAATAACAGTTGCTTATTTGGAACATGGACGAAAAGAATTAATAAGAAATAATCCAAGAACAAAGATAAAAAGGCTTATGAGAATGAAAAATAGCATCAATATGTCATTATTTGCCTTTCCCATGAGGTGAAATCATTACTTTTGCTTTCATTGCTTCAGTTTCTGAGTGGTTAACATTTCATTTCCCAGTTACAGCAAACCTGAATATTCACCCTGGCTTTACCTTTCATAACTCCAACTATCAGATATCTTTTGATAAGAAATACAAATTCTTTCATTCCCAAGTTGCTATCAGTGGGAGAATATGTGGGGTTTTGCTGCAGAAAACCAACACATTGACTGTAACTCTCAGAGGGGTGAGGTAGGGAGCACTGATGAGAAAGGTATGGCAAGCAGCTTCTCTTGCAGAGCTTCTCTCTGCTGTTATGATAATTTTCTATCCTGCTGACAAATTATGTAGGATCAACTGACCTCTGAGTAGCCATGGACTCCTTCTCTCAGTTTGTGTACTGCTGAGTTTAAAATGGTTGTAGCAGGGTAGTTTGATCTTATGCTTCCTCTGGAAACCAGCACTATTCTGTTTCCATCTCCAAGCTTCCAAACCATTCTGCACAGCAAAAAGAGGCTGGATCCTTCCTAACCTTTTGTTACATACAGTTGAATCCCATTTTGTGACAGTGAACACATATTTCCATACAATAAGACATAGATTACAGGGAAAACCAAACTTTTTTTATTGAGCAGATGTGTGTAAATTACACTTTTAATGATCAAAGTAAGGAAAAGAAACTTTTACTTTCTAAAAATTACCTGAATGATCTTGCAATAAAATGACTCAGAAATGCAGAGGAACTGAAAACAAATATAGTTTTAAACACAATTAGCTTACATATTTGCTTTTCTTGACAGATCACTTGCAGAGAGTAGCTGGAGCAGAATAGCTTCTTGCTGGTTTTAATGTGATACATGATTTTTAAACTTTAGAACAGAAGGAGCAGTTTGTTTTCAGTGTTTTGAGTCCATATCATGTAAGATCATGTAAGATTTTTCAGGTCAGTATGTAATCAAACTGAGAATATTGAATCATATTTTAAGATTTCATCTTTTATACACCAATAAAAAATGTGAGAAACCAGAGATTCATTAGATCTTTTTTATCATATGTACCACAGCTTTTCCCAGTGTTTTCTCCGCCACTCTTTATTTCAGTTAATAATTGGTAAGTAAACCACATATTTTTGTTTGTATATTTGTTTCTTACTAGTAGTTCCAAAAAAAAAAACCAACATTTTTCAGGGTACAAAAAAATAGAGGTATATTTCACATCATTTAATACCAGAATGATGACGTGACTCTTACCTAAATTAAACAGTTTTTTTGCATAGATCTCCATTATTCTGGTAGATAATATATTTTTTCCTTGAAAACAAGCAAAATCATTGTAAAATCACGTATGCATTGAATAAATTTGCTAAAAGGAAACCAGGATGGCATAGGGCATTTCTATAATTGCTCAATCCCCAAATGCAGATGACAGCAGTCAGAATACTTACATTAAAAAGCTGTGAGAGAGGTAAATGAATCAGCACTAAAATCACAAAGGATTATGCTGAAATTATGACATTATTACATGTTAAATAAGGACAGGTGTCAGAAAATGGCAAAAATGAAAATGTCCATGAAGTTGTATATATATTTTGAACAGTATTATTCAGAATTTAAATATTTAATTTAACCTAGTGTTTCAAGTTTGGTAGTTTACATCCATGTACTCAGCTCTTAGTTGCTTATGTTTGTTTAGAACCAGGATTCTCAATGGCTATATACCCTTATTAAGTCAGAAATGCATTGGAAAGAGGACAAAGAATACTTTCTTATTCATAGTCAAGTTATGGCTTTGCTAAAAGCTTACGGAGAAGAGGGCTCTAGTATCATGTACATAGCCCAACAGCTTCAATGAAGACACGTAAAGGCACTTTATAATCCTTCTATCAATTATAGTGACATATTCTAATTCCTTTTTTAAATTAATTTAATCCAAATCTATTTTCAATATATCGCAATAAAAGAATCTGAGGAATATGGAAAAGACACAAATTCACATGTTTATTGTGAGGCATCCTCTGGTTTTGCAACACATGTCTGGTGATCAATATTTTTTCTAATAAAACCAGTGCCAAAACATTTTGAATGCAAGCAAAGTATAACAACAAAATTTTTATTATCAACAGAGAATTCTTCCACTTGTTATGGAAAATGTAATTTACTGCCACTTGTATCAAATTTTGTTGTGAAACATAGAATACTCATAATACAGCACTTCGAGTTTTGATAATAGGTCTTGTAAGAATAAGATTGAAGCTAACAAGATGGTGTTTAAGTTTACATTGAAGTCACTGTTTTTAAAGTGCTGCAGAATGTTCAAAATTAAATAGAAAAGTTACGATTATTGATTTATAAAAAATAATTTTACTTTATTTGGAGAAATGGCATTTATTCATATTCTTCATTATAAAGCCCAAAGAACCATTATAATGTATTATTTGTAGCACAAATAAGCCCCTCAAACTGAATTTTCCCAGCAAACTTGCACTACTACTTAAGCTGCAACATTTTAGTTTTACAGTTTTTTTAAAACAGGTATCTAATAAAAAGGACCTCTTTCTAGAATCTGCATATTCTTATGGTGGAAAGACTTGTAGCTTTCCATGAGCCTGACAGATTAACCTACCAGAAGAACCAATGCTAAGTAAAGAAGTCCAAACCAAATGTAAATGCTTTTTCTCATTATCCGAATTCTAGGTCTAAGAAATTAGTGTAATGTCTTTTCCTGAGTAAAAAGTCTTGGCATAGAGAAAAGAAATTGACAATGGTAAAAGGGGATGTCTGAAATGTTCAAAAACATGAAAAATGTACAAGACTGTGATGTGCACCTTTCAAGCTGATTTCCAAGAATAAACTTTTAGGAAAACTATGTTAAAAGAAATGGGAATAAGTTTACTATGTTATCAGAAAATCTACTTCAAAAGAGTCAACAAATATCAATATTTAGGAAAACTCTAGAATTATCAGGATCATTCTAAAGGCACATTTTGAAAAAAGACTGGTATGACATAGTTAAATAACAATACCTGTTTCAATTACAAAAATATTCTGAAACCTCCACAAAATCAAAAAAAGGATTTTCAAAGACCATAAACTGTTCCACAATGTATCTCACACTTGGAAATTAAGATTTAATCCTTTAAAAAAGTTAAGTGAGAATAAAATCTGGACTACAAATCCAAGGGGGAGAATTAAGTGTCTGATTCATATCTGACATTAATGTGAGATTGTGAAAGGGATAAATAGTTTCCATAGATATGACCAAAAAAAATTGTAAAATTGCCTGAAATCAAGGCTATGTCTATCTATATACTACTGATTTTATGAAAACACTAATAATCTGACCACCATAAGACATGAAAGTTGATAACACATTTGTTTACTTGAAGGTACTACTCAAAAAAAACCCAGTCTATGAAGCTATAACCATATTAAAAAAACACAATTATTTTTAGTTAACCACAGGCTATTCAGTACATTTCTGGAAGTTTAACATTCTTAAAAACTCAGTATTAAAATTTCAGTAACAGTGAGAACGTGAAAAGAGATATTCATCAAGTCCAGTAAAGAGAAGGAGTAAATGCAGTGAAATCTGTGTTATCTGCCTACATAGTCTTGTAGTTGTTTGCTTAAAAAGATCCAGAATTTTTAAATCTCTCTTAATGCAATTTCTATTTTGTTTGAATTAATCTTCCACACAATTCTTGTAATACAAACAGTACCACTTAAAAAATATTACTCCATACTTGATGATAGAAATACTCAAAAAAACAAGAGAAGGAGTGCCATGGAAAGGAAAATACATAAAAAACCAAGATGGTCAAAACAGTAATTTCCAGTGCTTCTGTGTATCTTTTAGAACTACTGTGTATCTTTTAGAACTACTGCTCTGCCCTGATCGTCTTATATCATTACTTGATATTCCTTTGCTTATCCACTTATGTTTAATTATCTAGCAACTAACTGAAATATAGTGTTTTCTTTCATACATCCCCCTAGGTATTTGTAGTACTTGAGATTTTTTTTTTCCTTAATCCTTATGTGGGGATTAGCAAAATGGAAGCTTTTCTGCTTTCAGAGTCTGTGGTTATTAGTAATTCAGCCTAAAAATCTTACCAAAAGATACCGTAAAAGTAATGAACTAAAACATGACACGCAAGCTCTGTGGAACAGAAAATGAAGGAAACATCAGCAAGGAAAAGATGTCTTATCTGACTGATGGGTCTCTAAAAACCCCACAAACCTGGTCATAAAAATGATCTTCCAGCAGATCCTTTTATCAGGAAGGGAAGAGGAAAATAGACTATTGTGAGGCCCTTGAGGGCTTGTGGACTGTGCAAGACTTCTTCCAATGTGTTATGAGGAAATCATTAAATGGAGCAGTGTTATAGGATGTTTATGGGAAGGACCACAACTGAGAAAAAGAAGGGATCATGGTTGATCAGGGAGGAAAACGGAATGGAGTGGATTTAAAAGAGGTCTGCCTTGTGAGTAAACATGCTGCTGGGTGATCTGCTTGTTTGTCCAAGCCCTTTGCTATGTCACTGCACCCTATTTTCAATTTAACCCCAATTTAACTCATTTCTATGTGAGTCTGCTCAGCTGTAAGAGTGGTTTGTGAGCAAACTTCATCTGGATGAGTCAGCAAGAAGGAGAGAAGCAACACTTTTCATCTGTCAGGATTTGAGCTGGGGTCTGTTTAAGGTGTTAATTCAACATGATTAATAGACAGAATGAATCATTGTGCACATCTGTGTGTGTATGTGAATAAAAAGAGCAAAAGTGTGCATGTTTTTCAGTAGGAAAAGCCAGTCCACACCAGAAAGAGGAGAAGGAACTTGTCCTTGTGTTTGGGTTTCCTCAGGGCTGGTCAAAATGTTGCTCTCCACACATTTGTGTAAGTAATGACACCTTTGGGACAGCTGCTCAGCCTCACACAGCAGAGCAGCATTGAGAAGAGCTCGTGCTCCATCCTAGAATGCTTTGGAGCAGCTGTCCTTAAACCTTGAGTTTTCTGCTTCTCTAAGAAGCAGATTTCTTCTGCTTCACATCTCTGTGGAGATGTCAAACTGAGTACCTTCATAACTTTACATAAAACCATAGAGAAATACCTTTCTTTTATTTCCTTTTTTTGTTTTAGTACAAAATGTCTTCCCCACCTCTGTGTAGAAGTTTATTGCTTTTTATGCCTGTAATCATAAGAAACAGTGGTAAAAATTTTAGAGTAGCGCTCTGAGATTATATCAAGATTCCACTTCAAAAATTTCATTAGTGGAATTACCATTAACAATAATTGGTTTTTAAGATCAATTAAATTAACTTATTTAAGATCAAATAAATCAACTAATTTTAATTCCTTATAGCACTTCTTCTCCAAATACTTAAACACAGTATGGAAAGTACTGAGGTGATTTTAAATAATTCCACCTGAATTATTCCTGTTTGAGAATGTCCCTAGTTTTGATATAGCAAAAAAACTCTATCATAAAAATAAGTGAATACATATTCTTGATTTTTAAAAAAAAAATAATAAAAATGGATTTTTATCAGAATCTTATATTCTATAGCAATCCAATTAATGATTTCCATTTCTCCTATAGTTATGTCATATTATTTTCTTCCAGTTCTACTATAGTTATGTCATGTTATTTTCTTCTCGGTGTGATATACTCACTTTTGATTCTCATTTGTCAAATTTTTGTCTTTAGTGGTTCTAAATTTTCATTTTACCTTCCCTAGTTTTCAAATTAAATATTCATTTACTGCTGTAATCATACATAGTAGTCCATTTTTGCTAATTGTATTTTCTCATGTGAATTGAGTGTTTACAAGTAGGAAAAAAACAAGAATTTTTTACATTTTAATCTATATTTTAAATTGCTAAAATCTACAAAAAATTGTTTCAATGAAAATGTAATTTTCAGTCCTCAGCCAAGTTCCACCATCTTTCTCTGAAGCAACCACTTTGGGCTACATCAGTTTTGTCTGAGTAACATCCTTACTTGCCATCTGTAAAAAAGAAAGAAACAATCAAAACTAGGAAGCAAGATTTTTTCAAATTATTCTTAAAACAATTAGTAGAATAAAATTCAGTTGGAAATATGGGATAAAAAAAGCTTTTAGAAGCATTCAGTGCTCACCTGTGTGTTCTGAATGCTTTTCTCAATAGTTTTTTGTTTTATCATCAAAGTTTCCATTTCACCCCCTGGTGAGCTAGCCTCACCATGAGAAGAGATACCAAAATCCCATCTGAAATTCTGACCACTCTGCTGGATTATTTACAATTTTATTTAGGAACTACTGCGTAATTAGTTTATCCTAATTTGACCTATTGATTTCCAAATGTAGCATTTATAATTGTGAGACAGTTGATTTCCTAACAAGTTTTTTGCTTGTAGAGTATTAACACGCTATTTTTAAATCACCACAGTAAAGAGGACTGTGTTTTAGTCCACTTTAAATACAAATAAGGATATCTACTTACATCCTGTAAAAAGTACAGATAAAGAATTTAGAAGTGCCTGTTTAAAAGGAAGAAAACTGAGTCATTTCAGTATGGGTGTGTGCATATATGGGTGTGTGTCTGTGTTGTCATATATGCATATATGTAACAGGAATTTTATACTATCATCCCTTTATTACAGAAGTTTCATACCTTTTTGATGTTTTCTGGTGAGCAGCTCCTCTGAGCACACCCTTTCTCTCTCACCAGGGGTAACCAACTGACTCCAGTTCCCTTCCTACTTCAGGGCATGTTCTCTTAACAAGCCAACCCACTCTTTAATAGCTCTTGTTTTTCTTATTAGTTACAGCTGTGGCCTGTTGAAGTTAGGCCTTCTCCTCATTTTTGCTAATTGGCCCAGCTGCAACTCCTTTAGGAATAAGATTACTTTCTATACCATCTCCATTCTATCCCCCCACATGTCTGTATGTTATACATGTGTCTGTATGTTATTTTCATTAAATGAGCTTATTAATTCCTGGGAAAGTTATTTTTCCTAAAGAATAGGTCTCCATTACAGCCACATATGAAAATGACAATAACAAAATAACTTTTAGCAAACCCTGGAATACCTCAGGAAGCTCAACTTCATGGTGATAAATATTCTACTTTTATACAGACCTATAGGAACCTTTAAGAAATTACTCTTTACAGCCTCAGTAGTCTTCACAAGTTCTGTATTGTAGAAGCAGGACACATTTTAATGAACTGGTCTTCAAAGCAGATAATAGGCTTCATAGAGAATACTAATCAATATGTGCATTTTGACTGTAACCATTGCCAAAGGAGTCTTTGTGAGAGCAGCCTTGTCTCTATTAGGAAAAAAGTTTTTTAAAAATTGAAATGTCAAATCTGAGTAGGCAGTGTATGTTCATTATCTAGTATTGCAATTTTCCCTTCTAGGGTAGGGAACCAATTTATTTTTACCAAAGTTCAACTCAGAAGTTTTATACCTACATGACTAAGCAACTGATAGAAGCAATTAGAGGAAAAAGTTGCACAGGCAACAACAATCTAAAAAGCAAAGAGCAGAGAAAATAACTGGACACAAGGAGAGAAGAAAAGAGAAGGCAAAAATGAGTAAAATAATGATTTCATTAAGAACTCAAGGAAGGGAATTCAGTCCTAGAGAGGGAAATATTTTTATGCAGACAAAAGAATAGCATCTATTATCAACTGCCTATAGTTAAACTGGCAGAAACATATGGAATATATCTCAGAATGTCCTTCTAGAGCATCTGCTGCAGATGCTCCAGAAGGAGCATCAGTAGCCTCTCAATAGGTTTTTGTAGATGAGCCAATACCAGGGCAAAAATTTCCAATATGCAGTTAGTTCACTACTTCCAGCAAAGCCACGCAAGACTTCAATTATACAGCTGAACAGGGCATTCCAAACCATGATTTTGTTCTGCAAATAATATTAAAAATATTTTACTATTAGCATTTTCCTAACAATTCAATTGCTAATAAAGAAAAACTATTTTAATAATAAAGTCTCCCAGTGGGAATTTGAATGAAATCATTACTGTGATTTATGAGCACACATTGATTTTTTTCTCCCCATCAAGGAAACAAATGAAATTTTATTTGATTTGCCTTTTTGAAAAAAACGAATGAACAAACAAACAAAAACAATACAGAGGGGGGAAAAAGACCAGAAATAAGTAACATTTTTGTCATTTGCAATAATACTACTACTACTACAAGATGAAATGGAAAATGCTGTGAAATATTTAACACCAACTTTAACTGCTAATTCAGCATGAAACTTTAATTGGAGCATAGATATATAGTGGTTAGCAGCTGAATGAGGTCAGACCTTCCTCCAGAGAAGCTTTAAGTAACTTCTTTCACTTCATCTAGTTTTCCAATGGCACAGGAAAATACTAATTCTATTCCCTATCCTCTAAAAAAGGAAAAATTGCCAATTGTCAAAACTCACAAATGAAAAAATGACAAAGAGCTAGGAGAATAAAAAACAAAAAGGCATAAAGAAATCATAGGGAAAGAAAAGACACTGGTTTTTGTTTTTTGGTTTTTTTTTAAACAATACTGGGTTAGTAATACCTACTGGCTGATAACTTAGTTCTTTGTGTTTGAATTTGTGTCAATCAACAGATACTTCCATTGCAGAAGTTTGCATTGCACACTGTGCCAGGTAGAGATCAGTATAGTTTCATATTTTCTAGGTACCAAGAAATGCTAGCATTTTGCCACTACAAAGAGAGGTTAGATGGTGACAGGGACAGTGACAAACTCCCACTTTGAGCCCGGCTGAATCCCAGCTACCAGTGACAGTGCAGCATAAACAAAAAAGCAGCAGCATGGTTCCTGGGGTAACTTTATTGGATGGTAAAACTTCCCCTCTTCAGCATCCCAGGACTCTGAACTTGGGTCAGACAACAGCTTATAAACAAGGGGAGAGCTCAGGGGAGGATACAATATTTAACTAATAAGGAGAACCAGAGACAGAATACAAGGTGGGCATACAATATATACACCAATGAAAAATTTCAAGGGAGAAAAACAGCTTCAGTGAACAAATGGGGTTTGGAAGAATACAAAACTGACAGGGAAGTTTGTAGGCAAAAGGCAGGTTTGGGGACAGATTGGCATTTCATGGAAGGAGGAGTAAAGAAAGCTCTGGGGAAGGGGTATGGATAGGAGGGGTTTAGAACTTGGCAGGGAATAGCTAGGTAACAAACAAAAAACCAGCCACTTAACTAAACTAAATAACATTAAAAGGTAAGTCCAGTTTTAAAAACATAAAATACAAAATGGGCGGCCTGTGCCACTCAAATTTTAGGAAAAGAACAGCATAAAGAAATTACAAATCAAACAGTAATCATACTAATAAATCAAAAACACAACAGGGTGTGTCACAATGCAAAAGCACAACAAGTGATAGGCAGATCATGGTTAATGAATCTGTAGATGCTCTGATACACAAATTAACTGTCGCTTTCCTGTCAGCAATCTGGTAATTTTGAAATAACAGGCTTAACGACTATTTCAGTGCTATCCACTTTCACAAGGAATAAATCATTCTCAATCCATCCTTGAAACATATCCAAGTAAAATTCTTTTCTTTTTGTCTAACCTTCAAATTCCCTACAGAAAACTACTCTGCTACTTTAGATAATCAATATGTAATTCAACAGGAATATAAAGCTAGGGGCAATGCACGATGTAATTGAATTAAATTAGGACACAACCTCCATTTTCAAAACCTTCTTTGTAGCTATAAGGAACTTCAGCCTGCAATAGTGGGGTGTTACGGACTTCAGAACTCTTAACAAACAATTCAGGTTAGTTGTACTGCTGCAGAAAATATGGGAGCCTCAATTGCAGCAGGCACTGACTACAACACAAATAAGTTTCATCTGTGCTTGTAATAAGCATTTCTGTGGAAGAAAAACATTAAGTGGTGTTTGTGTCCTTGACACAATATAAAGTGAAATTAAGATAAGCTTCTCTGTGGGTGAGTATAAGAAGAGAATTAAAATTAAACAGGTTTTCATACAACTTTAGATGCAGTAAACTAACAAACATTAAAACCATGATCAGTTTGACTTAAGAGGAAAGATAATACATGCGTTCCACAGCTTTTGTTTGTGTAAGCCTATTTAAAGGCCCTTCTCTCTTTTTCTGGTGTGAGTAAGGCACCTTGGAATATAATCCCCTAATTTAGACAGATGAAATTTAGGTAAACATGTTGGTTGTAGTTACCAGATGCACTACTGCCCTCTGCCAATTAGGGACAACAGTAGTGTTTATTTGAACTACACTGAAAAATCACAACTCCTTTCAAATTTATAAAATATTCCATTAAGTTGGAAAAGGGTAAAGATTTAGGGTAAAGATTTTAAAGTATAGGAAATTATGAATGTATAAATGAAAAAGTAATTATTTACAGCATAGCAGAATATACCAAATACAATGTCTTTGTCTCCCTTTTCTGTGTAAAAGTACTGTGGTGACACAAAGAAACTTTTTCATGCCTGTGGCTGGGCAGGAGTATGCCACAGTATATGTACCCAAGGAAAACCACCATCTCCTACACAGTCCAGGCACAGATGCAAGAGACATAATTGCAGCCACAGGGAACAGAAGGAAGAGCTGTGACTCATAGCTCTCCACAGCTGCCAAACCCTGGTCCTGCAGGCTTCCCATGCCTAGGGCATGTTGGCAGGCAATCGGAAAGGAACAGACTTGTCTAGTAAACCACCAGTGAGAGCAGCTGGAGGACCAAGCAGCCAAGCATGGGGTGCAGAAGTAACCTAAGCTTACATAAATAATATCAGGAGCCACTTCCTTCCAAAATCAATAAAGTCTGAAGGGGCAGATCACATGCTGTCTGCAAACATCCCCTGTGTCTCCATCGGCAGTGTCTGGATGGTGCATGCTATCACCCCTAGGTTTTAGCTTGTGCCCATCCCTCTGAAGGCACCTGATCTTCAGGGATGGGATTGCCCTGGCTGACTCCACCTTGCCCTGCTCCCAGCCAGTCTGAGATGAGGAGGACTGTTCTTGAGCACGGTACGTCACAGTAATCTCACAATTCAGTGATTATGTAATAAAAAAGGAAAAAGAAAAATTTACCATACTATCCTGATTGTGAAAACGCAACACTTTACTATGCCCTGAAGCAGAAATAATCTTCAAAAATAATGATGTAAAAAATGCCTTTCATGCAGATGTAACAGAGATGTTTCACAGTCTTGTACCTTCCATGGAAGTAACAAGATTTTAAGAGAGATTCTCCCTCTTCCTTTTGTGGCAGGAACAAATTTTAACAGCTGTGGAAATGTGTATTTCTTGTTCAGTCACAGTATAAAGTAGGTACCAAAATGAATGCAACATGGAGACCACTCTCCTTCTAAATTTTAAATTCCATAGCTGAGTATAACATTCAGATTTCTATTGGTGCAATTTCTGGCCATGATAATTTTGTTTTAATACTTGAGATATAATTATTCCCTCATACGTTTCTCAAATCACTTTTACAAAGTATGATCTCCAGTTGCTAAAAACATCATATTATTTGAAAAAACAGAACAGATTTTCTATCAAATATGCTACTACTTCAGATGTACTACAATGTTTTTTGTGTCCCTGTGTTACAATATCATTTTTATCAGAGGTTTCAATGTCAAGCAAAATTGAGGGCCAGTGTAGAGCCATACAGAATATTAACTGTATCTGTAGAGGAATTAAAAAAGGAATCATTAGAAGACTCAGCCCATAACAAGGAACAAAAAATTTTAATAAGGGTATGGCACTGTCCACAACTGGTGAAGTGTGGTTAATGAATTTTTAGAGCCATGGATATTTCCTTTTTTTTTTTTTTTCCCTACTTGATGAACTTAGCAGACCATTTTGATTAATGGAAAATCCGTTACTTGTAGGACAACGGAATAACTGACTTTCCAACACAGCTGCTGTTCCCATGCTACGTCTATTTGCACATCAAAAATACAATAGCAACATTACAAATCTTTACGATGTTATTTATAATATGAAATGTTATAATGTTTATAATATTAAACATAATAATCTTCCCTAGGACTTTCCAGCCTGAAGTTATCTCAATGCACACAATTTGCAGGTTAGGCTGGCTAGCCAGTTTCAATAAACTGGTCACAAGGTGCTGTTAACAGCCAACATCTAAAGAATATGTACTGAGAACAGTGATTAGAGTCAGAGTTGTTAAATGCTCATGTGAGACTACATTAAAAAGTGAAAATGAGGAAGCTTGATGCTAATGGCCATCATGTTGAAGACCCTAATAAATTTAACTGAGTTTCACAGGAAAAATTTGGCAGAGTTTTTCAAGCAAGATATGGGTAAGAAGCAATCAATATGGTTACTTGCACTGCATGGAAGACAGATAAAATATCAATTCTAATAAGAGAAAACTCTGCAATAGTATGAAAGCCGTGTCAATATGGCAAGGAATTACAAATCCATTTGGTTGCAATGGAATCATTCAGTTTACATACACTGCTTGAGATTGGTTATAGAGGCTGTCACTATTGCTGGAGGAGAGTAAGGAAGTGATGCCAGCAGATGCCATTATGCCTGTGCTATCTGCCATTCAGAGGTAATTAGATGCCCACTCCAAAGATGTTTGAGCTTCATTACAGATATGCAGCTCCTGTTGAAGATAATGAGTAACATTTACAGGTAATACAACCTCTTTGTTCAAGTGAAATCATTCCAGGAAAAGAATGGAAAATCAACAAGCATATTTGGGAGGAAAATGGGTTTCTATCAACGTATTGACATCATTATTGTTCTTGATGACTAGATTCACTTCAGAGTCATTAAAAGCCCTTCCCACAAATACATTTAAAACATAGTTGCAATGCAATCAAAACAAACCCTGTGGTTTCACAATATTCTACAAGTAATTATATAAATTTAGTATGATTCCACTGCTTAAACATAAACAATTAAAGCCATTTCAGATTCCTAACAATGTCATGGCTATATGTTAGAATAGACAAAAAAAGTATAATCCCATCCCCATAGATGTCTGACAATGGAGAATATCTGGCTTCTTATGCTAAACAGCTGAAGATCACTCAAAGTGTTCTCAGGGATCAGTTTAAAAGTGCAAAGATACTCATTTTCATAAATACTGTGTTCCAGGGTCAGCAGAGATGGACTGGCCTATTGACATTTAAGAATGGTCTGAAAGGAAGAAGGGGCACTAGCTGGTAGGGCAGAATTATCCCCAAAGGCCTGTGACCTAAATGCTATACATATGCTGGTTGGCTCCTGAGCAAAGTGAGTGCTCAGAGTTTTCTTTTTTACTCTTGAAAAACCATTTAGTGATGAAATAAAGGAGCAGCATAAACATATTATACCTATTATTTTCTACATGACCTTCTTTTAATAGTAGGTTGCAAGGTATCAGAAATCTGTTTGTATCTCTTGATATTCCAGCAGCTGCTGCTACTTGAGCACTGACAGAATTCTAAAAAAAAGTGATTGCAGAAAATTCACACAAGAAAAATGATGGTAGGATTATGATGGTATTTGCCCCAAGTTTTATTTTACCCCAAAATGATCCAGTTATCTAACTCACAGATTTGTAATGATCTTCTTTCCCCAAAAACAGCAAGCCTTTCAAGGCATGTTTTACAAGCTGTACAGCTACAATTACCAGTAATTCTCAGGTGAGGGACTGCCACAGATTTACTGCCACATAAATGGATATCTATTAGTATTGAAAGATTTATTCTTAGATTTTTTTTTCCTGCCAACCACCTGACTTTGTAAGTTCTCTTCCCCCCTGCATTGAAAATGATGGGTTTGCCAAAATTCATGGTCAAACATCTACAGATCAAAGTGTAAATAAGCAGTTTGGGATGTGACAAAAAATACAGAGGTCCTTAGTAAAAATTCACGTATAGGTGATAGTTAAAGTTAAGATTTCCCATTCATTTACAAAATACAAATAACCCTAAAACAACACTTATTTGTTGAATCCATACAGGCAGGAATTTCAGATATTATAAATTGACCTGTATGTGTTCTATGCACTGAAAATACATCAGCAGTATTTTGTGGCACATAAAATACTGGTGATTTTCCTTGCCAAAGAAAATTCTTTTTTTGTTATGGCTTTTTCATAAAATATTAAAAAGTTATACTCGAAGCAACAGACCTCGGATTCAATATACTTTTAGAAAACTAATCTCCTTAAACTCAGAATTTAAATACCTGACATTTAAAACCCAGTAATGTTTATTTGATAGCATAAAATCATTTAAACATTTATATAAAATAGAGGTCTTAAGTAAATCTCACTCTTACTAATGACTTGGAATTTTTTCAAATATATAAATTCCTTATTCAGATGCCTGGAATGTGAGTCTTTAGAAAAAGACTCACATTCCATAATTCATTGTTAGCTGAGACTTTGTAGACCACTTGCAGGATAAATTAGATAATAATTTGTAATAATTGTAGTATAATTTGAATTTTTTTGAGATAAATTTAAAGTTCCTGGCATTATAAATATTGTTTAAATTAGTGAATAATACATGACACAACTTGCATGCATATTTACAATGAAAGAACTGAGCTTACAGTCACACAAATCTTAATATCTATCTAAAACTTTTCCTTGACATAAAAATACTACATTTTCTATTGCATGTTTCTTAGAGCTCAAAAGGTTTTATGTGATGTCTTCACAAAGCCTTAAATATCATTCATGTGTAGCATCTGAGACACAAGCATGTACTATTAAAATCAGCAGATAAAAGATCACCTGAGAAGGTTGCTTTGCCTGAGCAGCCTCAGCAAAGATGAAGGTGTTATCCTGATATTATAGGACATAATAAAGAGTTAGCTAAATAAAAACTCATTCTAGTTAGTCACATAATATTTTTGGGAAAAAGGAGAATATGATCTGCTTAACATAAAATATAATAATAATTTATTATTAATGCATTTATTTCTGAAGCCAGGGCAAAACAGAGGGCTTCCTTGAATGGTTCACATTTCCTCTGTGTAAATTCCCACACCCGAAAGCCTACAAACTCTGAAATATGACCTCCTTAATCACAATTTTTCTTCTTAGTATAAATATGCTATTTTAATTCTTCAATACGGTATTGAAGAATTGAACAGTTATTTCTGTTCCTTGCAACCACATTGGTTAAAATGTACTCCCAGATGAAACAACATTGTTGGATGGTGTCACGGTTTGACACTGGCCAAATGCCTGGCACCCATGACAGTCACTCACTCACCCTCCCCTGCCACAGCTGGGCAGTGGAGAGAGAAATTTAATGAAAGGTTAATGAGCTGAGACCAGGAGAAAACACTCCAAGGACAAAACAGTCTCAGCTTAGAAATACAAAGCGAATCTATTACTAAAAAATGAGAGGAAGATAATGGGAAGTAAAATAAGTCCTTAAAACACGTTTCCCTCCCTGCCCCCCCCGACCCCCAAACTCCTCCCTCCCTTCCAGTCCACGGGTTTTCCAGACGCCTCGCTGTCCTATCTGGGGTGCCAGAACTGATGCCTAGAAAGGCTGATCAGGAGCAGAGACTAGACAGAGCTAAATGGACAAAATAGGTATTTATTGAAAGGCCTTAAAAGGATACCCCTTGGGCAGCACAGGAGCCTGGCCAGGGCTACATCCTCGTTGAATCCAAGATGGATCTGGGTCACAAGTTTTTATACTCTTATAAGTTTGGGTTCATCTACATACTGGGTTCAATTGTCCAACTACATCTCCAGGTCATGAAGTCTCAACCCCCTGGCTTGCCCCCTTCTCTCTGCCATTGTTTATGCTTTTTGGGTAATAGTTGCCCTTGATTCTTAGCTGGGAAGGGATTGTTTTGCCTGACTACCCTGTGAAGAGAGCTTACAAACACCTAATATGAAGTTTCAGAGTTACATACCAGGCAGCAGAGAATCTGAAAAATATAAAAGCTAAAACCGAAGGTATCACCCACCAACAGCACAGGGAGACAGGGCATGGGGGTTTTGATCAGTTCATCACTGAGATTTTGTTCTGCTGCTCCAGAAGAGGAGTCCTTCCCCTGCGAGATCATGGGGCTCCTGCCATAGGAGGCAGCTCTCCATGAACTTCTCCAGTGTGGGTCCACTCTCACTCACACCTGCTGCAGCATGAATTGCCCCTGTGGGCAGACAGTCCTCCCAAAACTGCTGTGGTATGGGTCACTCTTTCCACGGGGTGCATTCCTCCAAGGACAGGCTGCTTCAGCCTGGAAGCAAGGGCCTTCTCTCCACCGGGTCTCCCACTGGATCACAGCCTCCTCCAGGCATCCACCCACTCCAGCAAGTGTGGATGTGGGTGGATGCCTGCGTTCCCTGTGCATCCATGGGCTGCAGGGGCACAGCTGCTTCACTGTGGTCATCACCACAGCCTGCAGAGGAATCTTGGCTCAGGTCCTGGAGCACCTCCTCCCCCTCCTTCTCCACTGACCTTGGTGTCTTCATGCTGTTTTCCTTCATATGTTCTCACCTCCTCCTCTTCTCTGGCTGGAATTAACACTGCTCCCCAC
The DNA here is from genome assembly GCF_015832195.1 of Motacilla alba alba. Lineage (NCBI taxonomy): Eukaryota > Metazoa > Chordata > Aves > Passeriformes > Motacillidae > Motacilla > Motacilla alba. The sequence goes on along the minus strand of NC_052046.1, from coordinate 65,526,346 downwards.
TTTGTTTTGATTTTCTTCCTAAATATGTTATCCCATAGGTGTTACCGTTATCTCAAATTGGCCAGCTTTGGCCAGCAGCATGTCCATCTTCAGAGCCATCAGGGATTGACTCTGCCAGACATGGTGGAAGCTTCTGGCAGCTTCTCTCAGAAGACCCCCCCCCCCCCATTTCTGTGCCTGCCCCCCTCTCGCTACCAAATAACCGGGCCATAAAAACATAACATAGATAGTATCAGCTTCCTGTGCTTAGCTATAGATAACTCCACACCATGATACATTAAAACAGTTGCATGCTCTCGAGTGACTGGAACAAATTCTGGAAAAATTTGGAAGGCTGAGGAAGAGTAGCCCTTGAAATAAAGTTCTCTTTTTTTGACCAGTTTGGTTCACTTAGTTTTCTCATTCAAAACAGCTATGAAATCAAAATGAAAATAGTATAGTTAAATCAGTCAGTCATTGTGATAAGCAGGTCCCCAGCAGTCCTGGTAGGAAAGCATCAGGGCAGCAGAGAGACCTGCTGGGATAAGGAATCTTTCAGGAGGGACACTGATGAAAGCTTGGTGCTGTCTAGGGGACTGCAGCTGACCCCACTACTCTACAGAGCAGCTCCAGAAGCACAAATGACCAGGAAAACTGTGGACAGAGCAGTCTAACAGGGCATGGCCCTACAGCTCACAAAGGAAGGTTATCGTCACTGCACCAGGCTGAAACATCTATTCAGTTGGTCATCACCCTCCCAGAAGTAGCTCAGCTATGATATCCACATGGCAGAGTACATGTCTTCTACACTCATCAGAATAGGTGTGGCAACCCAGCCAGAGGTCCCATAAAAACATGCTGCTGTTCATACCTTCAGGCTGCAGGGTGTGGAGAGCTTATCACTGGTAACTGACCGTAGCAGTGAGAACAGCTGTGTGAGGTGTGACCTGTGGCTTAAAATTTATTGTCTTGCTTTATGTTGATATTTCCAAATATTCATCTCTTGTATTCATGATAGACATTGTCATATTCTTGATCTTCAACCTTCCTTTTGGAATTTTTCTAACTTTTCTGTCTGAAAAAATAGAAGTCAGTGTGAATGTACTGGGTGGAGCAAAACAGAATGCTAACTCATCTAGGATCCATGAAGCCTCTACATTTTCCTTCTCCTTTGCCACATTTATTCTCAATGATCTTTAAAGAGCATTAAAAATTTTGGTCTTTGCTAATCCTAGACTCTCCCATTACTCTCTCCTGCTTCCCCATGTCTTTCTGTGAAGTAGTCCTGCCAGAAGTTTACCTCAGAAACAAAACAGGACAAGTGGACAAAAATAGTTGACATGCAAGAAGAGCTGAAAATCCTGAAGAAGTTAGAAAACTAGATGGGTATTTGACACAGAAAATCAAATATTTTGTGGCAGAATTTGACTGAAATGGTAGTAATAAGCATGAAAATTAGGGCTGATTTTGTTCACTTTGTAAATCAGTGGTTTGGAAGAGATTATCTTTTGTGCCTTCGTAGAATTTACCACACTTAAAAAAATGGAGCCAGTGAATATAGAGGTGGAAACAGACTTCAAAAAGACTCGGAAAAGCAGCATCTTATGCTGGTAAAGAGCTTTACTGAGACTAATGTAAAACAATGAAATTGTTGAAGGATAACTCAGAAATAAATATGCACTGAGAACTGCATTGTGACTTAGTGAAACAGATGAATAAAATGTAAAAAGACCAGTACAGTGGTTTTTTGTTTTTTTTTATAGTAGAAAGTAAAATTTGTAAAGTTGATTAGTATACTGACTATAATTTTAAGTGAGAAGTGTTAGATGTGTATCAAGATTAGCATCTCAGCTTGTTTGGAATGGCACTGTGTATGTCTTCCAGCAGGAGGATACTTGTTTCATACATCTCCTTCAGCTACACAGTGCCATACAGAAAAATTTATCAATCATATCTCAGTCATTAGAGATAATACTCCGTATTCTTTAGAACAGATATGAAGAAATCACAAAGGGAGATATCAAGATGAGGAAACTTGGAAGAAGGCAAAGTGAACAAATTTTTCAGTGATAAGTCTATTAAAATGTTTCATATATCCTAGTGTATTATTCATTTGCCCTAGTGTATTAGTAATCTTAAATGTAGCCTCATTTCCCTCTGCCAAAATAAGATGTATGCACAAGTTTGCGGCAGCAATGGTAGAATAACTAATTGTTTGAAAATATGATTGTAACATTCATTAAAAATCTTCACAACATTTGTGAATAGTGTTAATCAGTTTTATTTCCTTGAAGCCAAATTGTGTCCATTTTCCATGTTTCTTCACAAAGAATTACCAAGAGAAAAGTACCACCAAGAAACAAAGTATAGATCTCTAAGACTCCGCTTGGCCACCCACCATGAAATTTTTCAGAGAACTTAATGTAGCCTGAATATAACAGTGGTCCTCAGAGGGCTCACTGACACTTGAACAAGATACTATAACCACAGCCTCACTATGCCTCTTTACTTCCTTCAGCACAACAGGTCACTCTGACTTTGGAAAGCCATTCCACAGGTACACCTGACCTTTAAAAAAATCATTTTTTATACAAACAGGAATTTGGCTACTTGAGATATAGATAGATAGATAGATAGATAGATAGATAGATAGATAGATAGATATCAAACATAGCACACAGTGACAAAACTTCTGTAAAGCCTTTTTGCAAAGTTGTCAGTAGTGGATGGGCAAGGGGCCTTGTTCTGCTTTTGCTGTTGAAGAATGCTGAGATCAGCCTGATTCACCAGTCCCAAAGTTAAACTTTCTGAGGATATGAAGAATAGTGTTTCCTGACAGAAACTGGTATTGGTGAAGATGTGGCAGACAAAGTTCCTGATAAAGTAACCAAAAAGTGATAGCAGCTAAAGCATCACCAAAAAGTGATGAGCTAGCTAAAGCTACTGATCTGATGCTGCTAGCCTGGAGACATCTGACTGTGAATCACTTTATACTACAAAAGCCAAGCACCACTTTTAGTTTCTAAAACACCCTTTCTAGCAGTCTGTGCGAAGATTAGTCCCTTGAGTGGGATGCCCCTCGAAGTTACTCCTCTAAGCGGAGTGAGAGGGATTTGCCCATAGTCACTGGTATGGATAAGTAACAACAATTGCCTCACTAATAACAATTTTGGAATTAAAGAATACAAAGCCGTGCTCAAAAAATAGCACTGTAAATCTTGGTAATCTTGTAAATCTTGGTGCTGCTAATCCACATGCCAGTGCACAGTTTGTGAGGTGCAGTTACCTGCTCTTAATTTGAGAATGTTATTAACATAAAAAAAGAACAATGGGAACAATGTTATAAGTTTTGTTGGATTTTACAATTACAGAGATTCTCTAAGAAAGCAAAAAGCCTATTTAATATTTTTCCTTTTTTCCTTTTTTTATTGTTCCTGTTCCTATTATTACTTCTTAGCCTAAAGTATAAGCAATTTGAAACCAGTGTTTCTTATCTGTGTAAAGCTATGTTAATAGATTATTGACAGATTACTCAAAATCAGATATTGCTGATCACACATAAAATGAGCACATAAAAACTGAATTATGGGCAGTGTCGAAACTCAGAATGTCTCACAGACATGTTCGGATGTTCCGGATCCAGGTCAAAAGCATCTGAGACCCTGGCATGCAGCCAGAGACCCCTGTGGCTTTGAATCTGACTCATAGAACAGTTTACTAACTTTGCAGGAAGAACAAGAAGTCACAAAAGTTTAAATATTGTAGTAGAAGTAGTCACGAAGTGAAGAGTAAGATTTTTGAGTGCTGTACAGGGGAGTTTTAAGCCTTGTACGCAGGGGTCCAAGTTTTGTACATGGGGGTCAGGGAATTCTAAGATAGAAGGATTTGGGTGTGCCCTGTCCTCTTTCTTTCTCCTTCCCAGCCTCCATGTCTTTGGTGATGTTGGCACTCACAGATTGGTCTAGAGTAGAAAGTCACTATTCAATATAGATAGTAGGCATTGGGGAAAAAGTATAAACACGTAGTATGTAATATATGATATAAAAGATGGCACCAGCCCCCTGGGAGGGCAGTGTGCCTTTGTCTGAGCTGCTGAACGGGCCACAGCAGTTCAGGAGAAGAATCTTTTAGATAACCAACAATAAACTACCTTGAGAACAGACAACAGAAGACTACTGAGTCTTTCTTCGAAGGCACAGTTGGAAGAGGGACTTTTCCATCTTTCGAAGTCACCCCAATCCGGGGGTGAAACCCCACAGGGCAGCAAAAGTATTTTGCTACTACTACTAATAATATTACTCTGTTCATCATTCTAGAGAACAATTGAGTGGTTTCATAATTGTACAATAATAAAGGGTATTAAGACTGCTATATGTCAACAGGTGTCTTGAGGGTATTTGTATTTACACTTTCTTTTTTTTTTTTTTATAATTATGGGTTTAATACTATTTAAATTTTTGAAGAGTTTTCCCCTACTCCAGACCCAGACAGTGAGCAACTGATCAATGCATGTATCTTAACCTCTGATCACTTAAATGAAAATTTATGGCAATGAGAAATAAAGCACAAATAGGAGAAATACAAAGTAGTTAAAGTGTTGCTACTTCATCAAAATAAGCATTTTTAATTCTTATCTCTTATTTAATCAGAGTGTTCCACAGAAACATTTCATCATAACCATTTTTAAGTACAAAAACCTTAATGAATTCTTTCTGGAGAATCAAAACATGCTAGAAACATTAACTTTAAATAATAATAATCATCATCATCATCTTCATCATCATCATCATCATCATCATCGTAACTGACCTTTTTTCCCAGAAAGTGTGTATACATATGCAAAGCAGTAAAATATTGTGAGATCATAAGTGAGGACACACAAAATAAATGTAAGATTTGCAGAAATTGATGAAAATCCAGCTCTGAAAAGGATGAGAAATATTTCATCTCTACACTGATGAGGCACAAATCCCTTCCTAAGGCATTAGTGGGTGAGCAGAACCCTCGAATTCTTTTTCAGAAGAGCCCATTCAAACCCTTCCAGGAAACCTGTCATATTTTTGCATTTTGTGTTTCTCTTAGCAAATAATGAGAGGGAGTGGAAAGAAATGCTCTTATAAATAAGGGGAAAATGGAATTGCTTACAGCTATTGTTCAATCTTGTTTCACACAGCTCTAATACATTGCTGCTCTAATCTTATTAATTTCTACCACTTTGTGAAATCGTTATTTAAATATGCACCAAATATATGCAGATATCTATCTATATGTATGTATCTATAAAGCAATTTTTTAGGTGGATTTTCATGAGGTTTTTAAAGGAAGGCTATTAGATAATTTCTTTCTCTCAACCAAAGAGTTCATCTGAATCTAGTTTGCTGGATATGGAAGCTGTTAGGAACAATAAATCATCAGAGATATTAATCCCACTAGCTCAAGATTTCAAGACATTTTGTTCAAACAGTAGGTTACCTTTCTCAAAGAAAAACTCTGCTTATAAAATGTGCAGAAATGAATCATTAGAAATTCATCAGGAATGGGTTCATTGGGTGGGAGGGGAAACCCTGCATCCAGTTCTATTGAGCTTTGCCTTTCATATTTCAGATACTTAGTTCAAACATAAGCTTTGATTTTAGCAAATACAAGTACTTCAAAACTTTAGATTATTTAGGTTTAGTATTCTTAGAAAAAATAAATCAGACAAGGAAATCTTATAATGAGCATTTTCCTGTCAGAGTTAATTCGCTCTAAAAATATTTCAAAGAATTTCCATCTATTAAGTCACAGACTGCAAAGTAAATTTCTTTATTCTAACTATTTCTACATGCCCAAACTCTCCATTTTTAATAGCACCCACAAATCTTTAAAATTATGGGACAAAGGTAGAATTTGTTATTTTCATGTCGAAACTATTTCTGCTATTCCTTTGTGTCCTGAAATTCTAAAGACACTAGAAAGTAAAACTGATGTCTTATTATATTATCTATGAACATTCAGAGACTCTTTATACTGAAGATACACCTTTGATCTCAACTTTTTTCTTCATGGAAAAATACAAAAAAATCTATTCATTTAATATAGAAAATGTCATTTCAATACTTTTTATTGAAATTCAATTAGTCAATTAGAAATTTTTAAACTCTAAATATAATTAAATTAAAACTTTTTCAACTCTTTCCTCCTAAGGGATGAAATGATCTATTGATTTCCATAGATCAATAAGTGTTTATTGATGGTCACATTATTTTCATGTTTGTTTCACTAATTTTGAGATTAATTTCATTTATTTAGGAAACAGTTTTGTCTTACAGTCATTTCAATGGTTTTAGATCCTACCCACCACATGTTATAGTCTTCAGATTTCAATGGGCCTAACATTAGGCTGCCTGCTCTTCAATGTCTTCATAAATTACTTGGATGAAGAACTGGAAGGGATACTGTGTTCACAGATTATATGAAACTGGGAGGAGCTATTGACTCCCTTGGAGGCAGGGAAGCCCTGCAGAAACAGGGCTGGGCAATCACCAACTATAGGAAGTTTAACGAGGTAAAGTGCTGGATTCTGTACTTGGGATAGGGCAACCCTCAGTGTATGGGCAGACTGGGGAATGAGAGGCTGGAAAGCAGTGCCACAGAAAGGGACTTGGGTGTCCTGGTCAATGGCAAGTTGAATCTGAGTCAGCAGTGCCCTGGGAGCCAGGAGGGCCAACCCTATCCTGGGGGGCATCAGGCACAGCATCACCAGCCAGGTAAGAGAGGGAATTGTCCTATTCTACTCTGGGCTGGGAAAGCCTCACCTTGAGTGCTGGGAGTAGTTTTGGGCACAACAGTATAAGATATTAAGATATTAGAGAACATTCATGTGGAGCATGAAGACCTTTGAGGAGGAGCCATATGAGGAGTGACTGAGGACACTTGGTCTGTTCAGCCTAGAGAAGAGGAGACTGAGGGGAGACCCTGTTGCAATCTACAACTTCTTCATAAGGGGAAGAGGAGGAGCAGACACTGATCTCTTCTCTGTAGTGACCACTGACAGGATCCAAGGGAATGGCCTAAAGCTGTGTCAGGGATGGTTTAGGTTGAACATCAGGAAAAATTTCTTCACCCAGAGGGTGTTTGGGCACTGGAACAGGCTCTAAAGGGCAGTGGTCATAACACCAACCTGATAGAATTTAAAAAGCCTTTAACGACTCTCTCAAAAACACTGTAATTCTTGGCGGATGGTGCTGTGCAGGATCAGGAGTTGGACTCAATAGTCTTTGTGGTTCCCTTCCAATTCAGCATATTATGTGGGGTTTTTAAATTAAAAAATATGATGCAGGCTAATTAAAAGAAAAAATCTGGGATTATGTGTAAGTTTTGTCAAGCCATGTTATCTGGTGACCAAGATGATTCTGACATTATTTTGCTGTCTACACTTTGTTTTCCATCTGGAATGAATCTCAGGTCAGAAATAAGACAAAACCTGACATCACTCTCTACATATGTTAGAATTTTGATGTGAAGGCACTTTACAGTAGACAGACATAATTTATTTTTTACCTTATTCTTATTTAATTAAAATGAAATTTAAATTGCCTGGAGCTTACCAAATGCCTTTTTCTTCATTTATTCCATGAGATGTGCTGACTTCTTAATGCCAAGCTGGAAAGAATCTGTGGGCTGTAACTTTGAGAAGAACCCAAATAGAGTCCCTTCTAAGTTCCAGATTTTTTTAATCATCTTTTTTTTAGAGCAAATGAACAAGGCTGTTCTATGAATAACTAAGCCTTAGTTATACCCTGAGGGTGCTAATATTGTTTCTGCACTCTTTTGGTAATTGAAACCACTCTCTCCTTGTTTATACCTTGAAATGATCACATTTCCTAAAGGTTCACAATGAGCTCAAGCAGTGATTCTAGCCTAAGCTTTAATAAATGCTCTCTTGAAACTAGTATTCCTGAAAAGAAATCCTATTAAGCTTCTGAAATCTAACTTATGTCACCTCTGCATTTCTAATGCAGCATGTGACTGGGCAGTGATTCTGGGTTGGGTGTTTTTGAGGCCCTACTCAGTATGTGATTGGTCATTTTTGATGTGGGGAGGTTTTGAGGCCCTACTCACCTTCAGACTTTAGGATCCTGTAACATAAGATTTTTTTTTCATTCAAGAATTGTTTTTTCCTTTCAAGATTTCATTCTTGACATTATTATTTTCTGTGTCTTATGTAAGAATGTTAGCATTAAGTAGTATTATTAGAAATACCTGAATTGATTTGTAGGACAAAGTAGTCAATCTGATACTTTCCTTCTTCATTAAAAAAATAATTTTGAAAAGTGTATCTGTCTCTGTATGTTGCTCAAGTTTTGGGAAAAATCATTATACTCACACATACAAACATAATTGCAGTTGGTGTTTGACAGGGTTTCTATACATAAGCTATCAAACAGTAAAGTAACATCTCTTTTAAGCTCAACATTACTTTTGTTCACTCTTAGTAATATTGCTAACATTTCATCTCTGTCCTGTTGATCTTCATATTTTAATATTTTAGTAGCATTTTTGGCTTCTATCTCAGTCTATGTTCTCACAGCCTAAATTAACAGGCTGTGTTTAAGGCAGTATATACTGAAAGGGAGAAATTCCCTTCTATTAGTCTCTGTTCTTTTCTGATACTCATGAAGTCTGCTCACTTACTGATGATATTTACATTATGATCATTGTTCATCCTACAAAATTATAAAAGCAAAGTGTCCCTAAAAACACTTTTAGGGCCCAAGACACCACTGTTTCTATCAGGCTAATATCTAATATCTATCAGGCTAAAACTATTAACAGCATCTGGTCCAGCTGCAAAAGAGCACAATTAGAAAAATAGCTTAACAGAGTCACTTTGACGGCATGAACAATGATTTTGCAGCATCTTATTTGTGACTTTCTATAGCACCATCAAAATTTTAAAACCTGTGGCATGTAGGTAAATGCAGCAGCAGCAGGTACAAAAGTTTCAATATCTGAGCTCTAGATTTCCACAGCCACATCAAATACCTAAGTTTAGTAAGGTTCTATCTTAGTTAAGCCCAAACAGGTTCAAATAATAATGATTTTGGAATTATAAAAATAAATTGAGGCAGATAGGAGGCTCTAAGCTTGCTGTACGAGATCATCTGTACTATTTTCCCCAATCTAATAGTGATATTTGAGTAAAAGGTTAAAAAGCTACTCATTTGTCTTGGGGTGATCTAATGATAATATTGAATTCCCCTATTGTCTGTTTTATGCCCAAAAATGGTTCCCGTACCTTTCAGCTGGGTCCGGGAGAGGGGTGGGAGCCGGGGGAGCTCTGGCGAGGGCTGTGTTTCAGCACTCACTCCTCTATGTGCTCGGTTTTGCGCAGGGAGAGAGTTACATTTGTTTGCTTTTACCTAACTTGGTTTTATTAACTGAGGGAAGAGGTTTTCCTGGGTCTGCTACAGCAATCCTCTAGTGACTTCTGTGGCTTCCTCTGGAACTGTTCAGTTTGGCTTCGGTCCTAGAACCAGACCATCGGTGGCAGCCGGACGCTGCTGACCAGCAGGGAAGTTGTGGGACACCTCATCCCGGCTCCGGACCTCGAGAGAAGCCCAGCCATCTAAAGAACTCTAAATACACCAGCTTACTACGCAGCGAGGAGGTTCAATATTTAACAGTTATTCATTTTTTTCCGTGCCGCGCTGGCACTTTGGTTGTTAAATAAACAGGGTTTTTTCACTTTGATCCAAGAAAATCCTTTCATATAGGAGGGAAGAGAGTGCCAGGTACAGAGAAAACGTTTATTCCAGAGTGTTTCCTCCTAACCATGACATCACTTTAGGCTACTCATATTGTACAAAGAGCATGCAGGATCAGCAATTTTCATTGTTTATACACTTATAGCCCATGAGAATGTATCATACTACTTTTTAGACATAATTTTAATTTCACAAACTTACCTACTATCTCTATTTGTGTGATATTTTAAGGTCATACTTATTAGTTCCTGTATGTCTATTTCTATTTTCATAATTCTATTTCTATTATTCCATCCTCCAAGAATTCCATGAGCCCATCAAAAATAGCTGAAAACAGGGAAAATCAGCACCGCAGTAAGTACATGAGCATAGAAAGTTCATGAAACAAAGTCTATTATTATGGTGGCAGATGAATAAGATTCTGGGAGCAGAGTAAGAATCACTGGAAATGTAGGTAAATTGCATACCAATTGTAAGCCATATGTGGGTGAATCCTGCCATGGTTGTATTATTTGTTTGCCAATATATTTTTGCTTTGTTATACTGAACTGGAAGGTGTGAATGATTACAACCCAGCCTTTACAAAAGTAAGTTATGCTTTGAAAAACAAGTAAGCAACTAGAAAATTTTTGGTTAGTTTTGTTCAGTTGTTTGTTGTGGTTTTGGGAATTGTTGGGTTTTTTGGGTTTTTTGATTGTTTATTTTTAGGGGAATATCTTAAGAGTTATTGTCTTGTTTCTGAGATTCTTACATGGATGACACTTGGGATTTCATTAAAAAATACTATTTTCTCATTTGGGCCAAAATTTCAAGTAGGCTGCATAACCGTGTTCCTACTTATATGAAGGTAACAATTGTCTATTGTTGATATGTGATAAACTGAAGATGCGTTTTTCCTCCATGCAAAATAAACTGTCACTCAAAAATGTTCCAGGCAGGCAATAAATTATTTTTATTTGCAAAACAGTAGCACAAAGCATTTACTAAATCAGATTATATCTGAAAGAGGAAACAACAGAAGATGGAACTATCATCAGAAGATTGGTAAGGAAAAACACAGTGTATGAAAAGAGATCAGGTGATCCACCAGCCTTAATTATCTGCTGGGTACAAAGTTGGAGGGAAAAATGTAGAAAGTGTTCAACAAACAAAAAAAGAAATTCTAGTTCATCTCTATCAAAATGTGGAATTGGATAACTTGCGAAATCTACTAATAAATTCCTATAGAAACTTTTGAGAAATGTTACTGTAGGCAAACAAGCCTAGTAGATTCAGAAGTGGCAGGTTCTGATTTAGCTATCAGAAGAATTTAGACCACTAGGTCCATATAAAGTCTAAGATTTTTTTAATCCTTACAAAATCAAAGGCTATCACTGCAATACCCCTTATCTGGTGATTATGAATGATCATTGAAGATCTCAGTGTCTAAAAGTTCTCACTACTTTTTCTTACTGCCACAGTTATTTATCTTAGTATCATATTCCCCTGTCTGATGCACATTTCTAAAGAGGAAGCATTTGATTTCTGATCAATATTATCTGTGGATATCAGTGAGTTGTGATGCTTGGGCAGCTGGAAATATATGCAAAAATTTCTCTTTTTGTTTTGGAAGTACACATAATCCCTCAAAGTCTGTTTCAGCCCACATTACCAAAGAATACATGGCAATATCGTCTCACACAATAACACAGTAACCACCTATGCAGACTTACGTGCAATCAGCTTCAATATTTTGCAATGTTATGGAATTCTTTACTATGCATTACTGTATTAATAATTAATTATATTAATTATAATATTAATTTCCAATTAATTCTTTCACATGGTAATCATGTTAGGTAATTGAGCCCACTTACTTTAGCCCCTGTAGCTAATAAAATGGTTAAGATAATCACATAATAACTCAGAATCTGGCAACCTGTAAATAATGAGCTCTTGGAAACTGTTCTCAGATTTTGTAAGAAGAAAGCATTATAAATGATTGCAGCTTTACCTGATGCAATTTAACCCTTGCATCAGGGTTAAATCAAAACAATATTTGTCATAACCCTCAGCCAGAGAGTTTCATCTCAGAAATATAGAATTTCCCAGCTAAGTTCTTTAAAGACGGCACAGTCAGAAACTTCACAGTGTGATTCAATACCTCCATTGTAAAGGCATTTTGTTGCCATGGGATGCTACTGTTTTGCACCAGGAAAAAAAAAAAAAAACAAAAAAAACAAAAAAAACCACAGGAGTAATTCCAGGAAACACCATACTGATGGGAAGTTTGTAACTGAATAATAAGTGGGATACAGGAGAATATTGAACTATTAATATACTTGTGCGTAACTATGAACAGATCCTGAACTGTATGGGAGAAAAGTAGACACAATGCCTACTGCTGCCCATTGTGTGAAAAATGGGAGGGCAGTTCAAAACAGGGAGAACAGAGATAAGTCTGAATATATTGTCTGCTAAATGTGATACAGACATGTTTTAATAGTAATACAGCACCTTCCTAAAACGTAAAGTTTCTTTGCAGCTTATTCTTCTAAAAGATGTAGACATAGCATTGCAAAGACATAATAGAGCAGGTGACAATGTGACAGACAGACCAAGGTTATGCAATTTTCTCTGTGGTTATTTCAAGTTAAGGTTTCTTGTTACTGTTATAGTTTCCAATTCCCAGCACAGGACTGGTTGTGTATGTTTATGGAATCTCAGTGTCTCTGGAGACAAATAACATACTGGGTCAACTTGACTCTACAAAATGATTAACAAGGAGTTAATAATTTTCTTATTCACTGTTCCTCATTATCACATTGTATTCCACAACAGATTGTAACATACCAAAGTGATGACACTTTCCTATACCAACACTACAAATTATAAAAACATAGAATATCTCTACCCTGGGATTGGGAATGTGAAGAACAGAATGAGGGCAGGGGTCCAGTTTGAGTGTTGAAGTGCTATGACAAATAGCTTAACAAATCTGAGCTAATGAGGTAAGCCTGTCTCCTGGCCAGCTTGAATGAAAGAGTTGTTTTGCAGTCTAGTTAGTTACTGCAAGGTGAACTACCCAGAGAAACCATATATATCTTGCCAACAACTATATTACTTCATGGGTAGAGCACTGAGACATTACTTACTTTAGATCTCCAATTTTATTCTTTTTTTCTATTTAAGGTATATTCAATAGTCCAGATTGTTTATTGAAACATAAACAAGGAACAGTTGAGAATTATAAGAGTCTGCCCACAAGGTGCTTTTTTTTAACTTCTGATAAGCCATGATCAGCCACAGAGTGCAGTGCAAGTGCTTCATAACGCTAGCAGCATTTCAGTTTAAGTATTTAAGTCTTCTCACCCATTTGCTGATACCTGTTCTATTACAGAAAAATAGTACACTAGCTTTTAATTTACATACTTAAGAACATCATCCAGCACAACTAAGGCAATATCCATACTAAAAGCACCTTCCTTGTACACTTATAAATCCCATATATTATGCAATGCTGCTGTTGTGGATATGGCTTAAACCACCAAAATTTTACCATTCTTTACAGCATTCTTTTGTAAGGCAAAAGAAAAAACAGTGATCAAATAAAGTTAAGGTGTATACTAAGACTACATGCTGTGATCTGACCATATGCTTCAGGACTTGACCTCTAATTAAAACAATGTGTCGTGACATGTCCCTGATAGTCATTGTGTATTCATCATGCTGGAGAAATTTTCATTCTGTCTTAATATTTTTTATGGACTTTATTTAAAAACATAAATTTCTAGAAATTTCTACTTTCATATAGGTTTTTGAATCATATTTTTCTCACTGTAATTCAATGAAAATCTTTATGCTATTGCTTATATTTTTAACTCTGTTTATTTTTGTGATTTGAGTAATAGATTCTCAGCTAGAACTCACCTACAGTAAATTTAATTAAAGTACTGCAAAGGCTTTTTAAAAATTAAATTTCATGTAATTCAGAAAGACAAGATTCACCTTAAAAGACCAAGTCCACTGAAATCAACGTATCATCTGACTCCAGTTTAATTTTCAGATCTTAATCCCAATTCTGCAATTTTCTTAGAATGTTTTTTCTTAGAGTGTGTTTTCTCTCTATTGTTTGTTTCAGCTAGAAATAGTTCCTGTGTACATGCTAGTAAATTTTGCATTAGCCAGAACTGTGGTTTTAAAGCAAATTCTGATTGTCAAAATGTATGTTTTAAAAAGATGTTTTCCTTTGAAACTGAGCCAACCATTGTGGTTCATTTCAAATATTCACTCTCTTCTACTCCAATCTACATGCTGAAAGGCAGAAATTGTGAGCTACTACTGCACTCTTTCTGAAATGTAGAAAAAGTTCACAAATCTGGCACAATCTTTATTATCACAAAAGTAAGGCTGATAAATTTATAAAATTTTAAAATTATATAAATTAATATATTCTACTCATTAGAGTCATTCCTTAATTACTATAACCAAGGGCACTCTGAAAATTATTTTGCTTCAAATGTATCTTTTCTGTTGGCAAGGTAATGTGTACAAGATCCCTTTCCAAAAAGGTCCTTTGGAACCTGAGCTTAAATCTACTTAAGTAGAAATTAGTACGCCAAAATCGTGAATTCTTTTGCATAGGTAGGGCTATAATGCCAAAGAAAATGTCATGCAGGATGTATGAATTAATTTTTAGTATAACTAGCTTGGAGACTAAAAGAAGCACGGTACTAACAACATGATTTCAATTATTTGATATTTATCAACAGTCACTGTAACTTTCCTGGTGCTGAAACCAAGAATTTGCAGAAGGGATAGGACCAGATCATGAACCTGCTGCAATAGTTAATATCTGTTTGTCGTGGTTTGAGAGGAAATGAGTTTTTGGGAGGTGGTAGTGGTCAAACCAATAGGTGCCCAGATGTGGATATTGGCACCTGGTTTGACCATTGAGGATGTGGATCCGCCTCTGAGAACACAGGGGTTAAAAGCGAAGAACTCCCAGGGGAACTTTCTTCTTGGTTCCGGTGGATGGAGGAGTTAGACCTCCCCTGCCCGGCTTCGGGCTGGGCGGGGGAGGGGAAAGCCATGCGGCCGAGGGAGGTGGGCCGGAGCCTTGGGCAGAGGACGGGAGGCGATGGTTCAGTCAAGAGTGAGTTCCCCACAGAGACGGAAGGGTGGAAGAACTCAGAGAGGCAGTGGGCAGCCCCCCCTCCTTGGGAGAGAGAGAGAAGGAGAGAGGTGCCAGTGCTATCTTGAAATTTGATAAGCACTGGCCTGGCCGAGGAAGAGAAGGGGGGGCCTACAAGGGAAGAGTGCGGAGCGGTGTGGGAGTTCGAGATGAACAGAGACTGTGATTTTAACCCTTCTGTGGGACGGTGGAAACCTGGCAAATGCTGATCCTCCGGGAGTCGAAGGAGGAGAGAAACGGATAAGAGGAAATGTGCAAGTGTGATGAGAGCTGTGCAAGTGAAGAAGGACTGAGAGATGTTGAGAAAATCCTAAGTGGAGGAGATGATGGAGTGGCTTTTGGCTGGACTTTTCTTGTATAGCCATGGACAGAACCTTTTCCTGTAATACAGAGACTGCATTTTAGGGGGAAGCGGTGCCAAAGGAGCGATGTGAGGGGAGACGACATCGTGATGTCGAGATGTGATGGTGAGACCCCTCGGCCCCAGGGGGTGAAATATTGGGGGGGACTGGTGTCCCGAAAAGAGGTGAGAGACTGTCGTTCTCTTCTGGAACTGGGCAAGGCATCCTTGAAAGGGGAAACCCTAAAAGCAGCTCTGGTCCATGTTCAGTGGTGAGAGCACTGAACATGGAAGGAAGAAGTCACGAAGGCGATGGCTGAGTGACAGGGAAACACAGCTGGATTCGGCCGTGTGTTTTTCCAGGGGAAACCTGTGGCACAAGGAGGGCTCCTTCTCTCCTTGATGAAATGAGAAGTGATTGTCGGAAGGGTGGAGATGGACTGAGTTGATTATCTGAAGGGTGATGGACTGGGAAGAGATCTAAGGTTTTGTGTCATTCTGTGAAAATTGAGTGGGGGGAGGAGAAATGTTTAAAAGGTTTCCATTCTGCTCTGTGTGTTAATTTTATTGTAGTTATGTGATAATAAAGTTTTTTTTTCTTGTTTACAAGTGGAGGCCTGCTTTGCTCTGTCTCTGATCACATCTCACAGCGGACACCAGGGGAAGATGGGTTTTCATGGGGGCACTGGCATTGGGCCAGCGTCAAACCATGACACTGTTACTCTCTCTCTTTGGCTTAAACTGGAACAAATACATCCCTATGTCTAAGGGCTGCACACATTCTTTTTTACAAGGGCCTTTTCCTTCCTTAATAGTCTTACAGCCTTCTCTGATTTATATTTCTGATGAGCCTGTAAAACCCTCCATTATATGTCCTCTTGTCTTGCACAATCTTCCTTTCATTTTCAATATACTTACCAATTTTTCAATATTTGAAACCTGAGTTTAATCTACTGGTTTTAGTAGCAGCAATCTTCTTGATTTATATATCCCACATGTCCTCTCCTTTTCCTTGATTTCTCTTTCTCTTTTTAAATATGATGAATCTTAGGATTCAGAATTATTAGGTACCCAGTAACTTATCTTGGTCTACTATTAATTTCCTTTTGCCATTTGTGTGAGACCTCCTGTAGTGTCTGTCTGTATCTCCTCACTCCAATCTATTCACAGCAGCAGACTCTATAATCCAGCCCAAGATAATTTTCCATTGCAGAAAGCTGTCAAAGCCATCTGTCTGGGCATCCTGGTCAAAACACAACTGCCAGCTCACCTTTCTTAGCAGAGGCAGTCAAAAAAATACAATACAGAATAAAACAAACAACAGCATCGAAAGAGCACCTTGTTTGTTTGTTCATTTGTTTGTTTGTTTTGGTTAAGGCATCACACCCGCTGAAGAAATTAAATTATAAAAATCCCCTCTCTCTACTTATGAAGAAATTGTTCCCTTCATTCTGATTCACTTGAATGTGTCTGAATGCTTTCCATTCTGTATTCACCTGGAAGAAATTATTTTCTTTAAGTTGGTCATTCCTTCCTGTAAAAAAATTATGTTTGTGCTACCTCAGGATTTTAGGATTATAGCGTTTCAGCTACAAACTCAAACTTTGAGGTAGTCCAGTTTTCAGAAGAATTTTCAGCATTAAAATAAAACTATTTCCTGAGCTTCTCGACTCATTAAACCACTCAGATATATTTTGGAATAAGTAATTCAATTTGGCTCAAAGACATTTCAAAGTACTTACTTGACAAAATGTGTATTTTAAGTATCAAAACTTCATTCCCCATGTAACTGTGTAAGCCAACTTAAAATAGAAAGAAAATTTGGTTTGGTTTTCCAAATAAGTGTGGTTAAGCTAGAAAACTCACTCTGGCTATGAGATAGTTACTGAAAGATTGTGAAGAAAATCAATTAACTGGAGTGCCAATAACAGAAAACTTATGCATATTTCCTTCCTTCCTTCCTTCCTTCCTTCCTTCCTTCCTTCCTTCCTTCCTTCCTTCCTTCCTTCCTTCCTTCCGACACTTCCTTCCTTCCTTCCTTCCTTCCTTCCTTCCTTCCTTCCTTCCTTCCTTCCTTCCTTCCTTCCTTCCTTCCTTCCTTCCTTCCTTCCTTCCTTCCTTCCTTCCTTCCTTCCTTCCTTCCTTCCTTCCTTCCTTCCTTCCTTCCTTCCTTCCTTCCTTCCTTCCTTCCTTCCTTCCTTCCTTCCTTCCGACACTTCCTTCCTTCCTTCCTTCCGACACTTCCTTCCTTCCGACACTTCCTTCCTTCCTTCCTTCCGACACTTCCTTCCTTCCTTCCTTCCTTCCTTCCTTCCTTCCTTCCTTCCTTCCTTCCTTCCTTCCTTCCTTCCTTCCTTCCTTCCTTCCTTCCTTCCTTCCTTCCTTCCTTCCTTCCTTCCTTCCTTCCTTCCTTCCTTCCGACACTTCCTTCCGACACTTCCTTCCGACACTTCCTTCCTTCCGACACTTCCTTCTGACACTTCCTTCCTCCCCTTTCTTCCTTCCGCCACTTCCTTCCGCCACTTCCTTCTGCCACTTCCGCCACTTCCGCCACTTCCGCCACTTCCTTCTGCCACTTCCTTCCACCACTTCCTTCCGCCACTTCCTTCCACCACTTCCTTCCACCACTTCCTTCCGCCACTTCCTTCCACCATTTCCTTCTGCCAATTCCTTCTGTCACTTCCTTCCTTTCTTCCGCCACTTCCTTCCTTCATGCCATCTCTTTTAGGATATTAAATCAAAACCCCAAATTTAAAATTTAATAACTGTCAGATCGATTATTTAATCTCTAGCAATAGAGATGTATCAGACAGACTTTTCCAGTTATGAACAAACAGCTTTGATATATAGATGATTCTAACTGAATTTTCCTTAGACTGTCAGTCATTTTTAAATAAAGTTTAATTTATTGGAATTTAATTTCAATTTATTTTAGATACTGCAGTTAAGTGAATACCCCAGCATTTCTCTGTTTCAAACACATTCTAGTGACTGAATTTTTCTTCAGATCTAGGAAGCATTTCATGAACACTGGCCTGTTGTTTTTTCTACCATCTTGTAATTTGCTTGAAGACCCATAGATGTAACATCTCTGTGAGAGTCTCTGGTCAAAAATATGTGTGGGACTCTGGCATAAATCATAAATCCTGAAAGATATTTTTCAAGCTCTGAACATTCTATTTTTTCCTGAACTTGAAAAAACTTCTGATAAGCCCTTTGAAAAAGAGAAACTGGGTAGTCAAGGGGAAAACATGGCTGAATTACTTTTCCTCTCAAGTTTAGAAAGCTCCACATTCTATTAAAAAAACCCCAAACTCCTCAGTGAACTATGGGTGGTTCTGAAATAGATTATGAGGTGCTGGCTTGGAGATTTATCTAACACAAGGTCCTCCTCAAAAGAGATTAAAATTTAAGTGAAAGGGACTTGCAAAGTTAAGGATTAATATTTTTTTAAAAGAAAGAGAAACAAATATATTTCATTTTGAGAGGAAACAAAAGGGAAAAAAGTAAAAAAGAGTGAAGGACACAATGAGTGCATGAAGATAATAGGTTAAAGATGCCACCATTGTGGAAGATCAGATAGCAAACCTCTGTACCTGTAAGTATACTTAAGGTAATACTTATCTTGCCTCTTCTTATGGTATTGTGAATATAATTCCTCTGTTCTTACCTTGATAACTTTTCTCCACAGACTTCTTATCACCATAAATATTAGTCTAGTTTTTCACAATAACTATTCAATTTCTCTCAACAACTTATGAACTATAACTGCAGAAAGAATGCTACAAAACTATAAAAATTGTGAAGAAAGAGACTTGTAAGGTTTTATTCACCTAGTTTAATTGTCCAAGAACAAGCAGCCAACACAAAAAAAAAAGATCTGCAAATATCTAATATTTCCCAATATTCATAACTATTTATTATTTAGATAGCTTTCTCAATTTAAAATAGGATAAGCTGTTTCAAAAACCATCTGAAGTGTCTCATGTAACATTTCCTGGATATCTATGATTTTTCTTTGAGAATGAAGTTTGATCCCAATTTGATCCAAGCTTCAGAATTTTTTTCATGTAAGTATAATTTGCAGATTGCATCCTTAGTGTCATTTCTGTCTTCTTTATCTCATAACTTTTGCAAATATGAGGAAGATGAATGAAAAAATTGGGCATTCTGCTTCAAAACTGAAGTTACCATTGAAATAAAATGTTTAGGTAAATAAGGATGGCCCTTCTCTTTCTCTAGATTAATTGATACAATTCTCTACTGTATTTATTGGGCCACATTCCTATGCATAAGCAAGTGTTTCACATACTTTTCAAGCTGAAAAGAGAGTCAATAACTAGAGTTCACAGAGAAGAGGAGATTATTAACTCTTTTTGGGACTTAGAAATATAAAAGTAGAATGTGTTTATTTGCAAAGGAATTTAATAGGTACCCAGGACTGAAAAGAGGTCAAGGGAAAAAGGAACAGATTTTACTTTAGAAGGACTAGAAAATCTAGAGACTACTTTTTTTTTCTATTTTTATAGTTTCATAGCTCTAGTTTTGGGGAAACTTATTCATAATGGTTAATAAAACCTTGGAAAATACTCAAAACACATAGGTCATGACCATAAGTCAATTATCAAAAAGTCTATGCACATAAGTAGCATTTCAATAACAGGAGAATATAGGTTCTGTCATAAAATTTGGTGTTAAAACCTGCTTCAGATATGTATGGTTTATATAAGTGTCTTGTTCTAACTCCCATCCTGCCTGACAATATACGCAAAATTTGCTTGAAAATGCAATAGTTATGATAATGCTTCCACTTGCAAAAGTGATATATTAAGTGCATCTTCCATTTTAATAATGTCTTATATTGAACAATAAATAGCATACAATTTGATCAAAAAATAATTATTTGTCCTGAAACACCTACAAGAATGCTTTTTTCATGCTCACTTTTTGAACTGAAGATTCTGTTGTCATGAAGCTAATTCTGATGGCAAATAATATATTTTTTGTAGTTAGACACAAAAATGATATAATGGTCTCAACACATGCTTCAACACTGAAGTGCATATTACCACTAAAATTGTTTACCTACTCAAAACTTCACAAGCACAGATTTTAACAATGCAGGTTAGTGTTTTTATTTAAGAATTTGAAATACCTTTTTTTCATAAACCGGTCTTCAAAATACAAAAATTGAGCTTGAAATACATTAATTATTTCCTTATTTTATCAGGGAAGGATGGTTCATGTGTAGTGGGAACCCCTTAAAAAATATGGAGCTTTTGCCATTCAACTATTCTTTTAACTATTTAGACATTGTTCAAGTATATTTTAATGAAACATGTAACTCTACATATGGAAATAGTAACCCATATCAAATATATACATTTCGTTGTGGAAGTTCTTACTGATGTGGCCCTAAGCAAAATATTTTTTAAAACAATACTATAATTTCCACACTATAGGTTGTGGAAATTATAGATTCCAAAATGGACTTGCTGTATTTGCACGGAGAGTAAGTATACATGGTTGAGAATGCGCGTAGGTTGTGAACACATTGGGAAATTGCCTGTTGAGTAATCTCCCTTTAGAAAAAGAGCAACCCCTTTGTAACTTTTGATTGTATTTTTAATTATTTGAGTAATTATAGGCAATAGTGACTTTCACAAGCATACACTTTTAAAATCAAAGTCATCCTTTGGGACTAAGCCTATTCTCTGTCACTCTACATATCTTTTCCATTTCTCTGATGCTCTAACCCCATTTCCTCTGGAGGGTTGGTGGCTCAATGCAGCAGTATTCATTTACACTTTATCAAATATCCCCAATGGGCAAACATTAGTTCACTCATCAGCTTGACATAGTGTATTTGGTAGAGTTTGATTATCCATCAAATTTTTCCCTAAAGCTGTAGGGACAACCTACATTTTACAACTCATTCCTGAGAAAAAACTAGTGTCCAATGAAATCTGAAAATGAGATTTATAGTTTAGCATTTCTTGAGAGACATGCATTTCTGTCAGGTTTAATTTCTTTGCTTTCCTTTCTCATCATTTTGAGAAGAGAAATAGTTTGAGTTTCACAATGAGAAATAGGCTCCTTTTTATGTTTAGAAACTTTTGCATTATGTGCAGTCTTTTATGTTTGTTCAGTTTGAATGAAGAGTGAAAAGTGTGCCAGAGAGACAGAAATCATCTACTGAAAGTGGAAAACTATTATCTTGGACAATATAGTAAACTGAGACTTGATTCTAGGTGCAGTTACTTATAAATTTTAACAACAAAGCTCTGAGCTTTTATACTGGATATCACCGCTAGGAGCGTTCAAGGAGAGTCTTAAGTACAACCAGGGATCACTTATGTCTTTCCATGTTAGTGTTTGGAATTCTACTTGTTCTTCCTGTTAAAATGCAATAGGAGAAGACATGTGAAGAAGGTTCTCTTCTACAAAATTTTTTTGTGCAAGAACTGAAGACTAGTCACTGCATAAAGCAAGTCTCTGTGGAGAATAATACTGGGAGTGCCTGGAATATGGAACACATTTTCTCAGGCCCATCTGAAAGCTGAGACTAAAAGAGAATCATTGCACTTCTGCTGTAAAAAGACTCAGTATCTCCTGCAGATTTTTTTCCTCTCTTTTTGGCTGACTTGCAGCCTTGAGGCCTCAAGAACTCTGTAACTTCCTTAGGTGATGGGTGCATTTCAATGAGCTGAACTTTTGCCCTAGGCAATTGCGAGATGAGAGGCTATTACCTCTGTGACACCCTCAGATAATGAGCACTGAGAATAGGACAGTGCCGGCTTTCCCCGCTAGTGTCATCAGAAGAGCCTGATAAGTACAAAGTTAATAGAATACCAAATTACTGTTGGTTTGAATGCAAATCGGCTCAAGTAATTTCATTTTCTCTACTACCCGCAGCATTTCTCAGACTTTCTGTGTAACAGATAGATACACGTACAATTTTCAGAAGAATCTGGTGAAGTGTAGAAATATTTCGTACCATAAAAAGGAACACTTGTTTATAATGTGACCTTTAAAAATACTCTATTACTTCAAATGTGATTTTATTTTAGAAGTGCTTTCTGATTGGAAGCTATACCATATGTAAATTTCAGCTGTTAACCCTAAAGTGAAATTCATAAAAGTCATAGATAGATAAAATAACCACTTACAGGATTTCTAGGTGTTTGTAGGTTTGTTGTGTTGCGAATTTTTTGTTGTTTTGTTTGGGGTTTTTTGGGTTTTTTTGGGGTGTTTTTTTGGTTTTTTGGGGGGGGGGGGGTTTGCCTGTTTTTTGGTTTGTTTTGTTTTGGGGTTTTTTTCGGGTTTTTTTTTTTGTTTTAATAGTTAGGAACTATCCAGGAACTATCAATTTGCTGATAATGTTTCTTAATTTCCCTTTTTCTTCCACAGAAGAGCATATTAAAAAAATTAAAATTAATTTTGGCCTGCATAATGTAAAGTTATGTCTTTTTAGAAAAACAGCTTTCCTAATCATAAAAAACCCCTAGTATTTATGTCTTACTATTTACTTTAAGAAAACAGGCTGTCATGCTTGCTATTTTCACAACTTTCAAAAAGGGATCAAAACAATTATCCAATGTCTAATTGTTTTGACATTCAAATAGCTGAGCCACACATGGAATATTAGTTTTTTCTTGAATACTTTTTGTATTGCTAAGGTAAGGTCTCCAAAATAAACTACCTCTGCTCCATAATATGAGAGGTGTTATCTATTTTAACATTTAAATATAGCTAAAAAAAAGTAATTTTTACCATCCTTTTTTATTATTTCTGTCATTTTTCTCAAGAACCATGTAAATCACTAACCTGCTTGCAAAATTATATGAATAGGGACCCTTGATATGGAGAAAAATTGAATTAAAAAAAAGTTTATTACATAATCAATTCCACAAACACAAGATTAATTCTACCATTTTGTGCATCCCTCAAGAAATAGAAATTCGACCTTGCAGGAATAGATACTCTGTACTTAAATGCTGATTCCTCTGGCTGTTGAAATAGAATGATATGAAAATTAGTATTTTCATGTTGAAGCTTTTATACAAACACACAGTGACTAACATCAGTGTTGCAGATCTATTGTGACACTCTAATACTCTCTTAGCCTGCTTGTTGTGCATAATTGTATTAGCACAATTATAGTATAAGACAGTAACATAACAGTATAGGGCAGTAACTAAGAGAGAAAAAGTGTATCATTTTACTGAGCCTTTAAAAAAAAACTTAATCTTTGTCTCTAACTGTCATTCTAGTTACAGTTTGGGAGTGGAAGGAGACATGAAGAACGTTATAGCTTTATTATTCATCATAGCATAAAATGAGACATATATGTCTTCTGCCTGCCTTGAATAAGTTTTTGTTTCAAGAACTCTTTTGAAATTACAGTAGTTTGGTTGGGTTGCTACAAAAAGATGCTGTGAGACTGTTCCCATGAATTAACTTGAATTTTAAATATTTAGGGTGTACAATACTGAGGAAGCAAACAATGGATGAGACAAGTTACAGGTTTAAAAGAACACTGCTGTTTTCTGCTACTTTCTACTGCTTTCCATTCTTAGACTATGTTGCTTGAAGGTAACTCAGACTTTCTTTAAGAGTTCTCAAACTCTTAACGGGAGATTCTCTCTATTAGGGAGACCTCCAGGGTGCAAAATTGAACATAGGGCAGAATAAAAAAATATGGAAGTCAAATGGAAGCTTGAACATAGGGCAGAATAAAAAAATATGGAAGTCAAATGGAAGCTCTTCCATTAATTTCAAAGTCATCTGATCTCTCAATGTTTTCCTGTGGGGAAACTCTGAGGTGAAAAGTGGTTCTGGGGCAGTTTAGGAGGGGGACTTTGAGGGGGAAAAAAGGGGTCCTGGACCTTTTAAATTTTGATTTTGGGGGAACGATGAGGCAAAAAGGGGATCCTTGATACTAAAATCCTTTTTTTTTTTTTTTTTTTAGGAATTCTGAGGGGGAAAAGGGGTCCTGGATCAGTTTTGGGATGAATTTAATGGAAAAAGAGGTTCCAGAGACTTAGATCATTTTTTGGGGGGGGATCCTGGAGCTTCTGAATTTTTATTTTGGGGAAACTCTGAGAGGAAAAGTGGTTCTGGAGCAGTTTTTGGGGGAGATTTTGAAAGAAAAAGGGGTTTCTGGACCTTTTAAATTTCTATATGGGGGGGAACTCTGAGGGGAAAATGGATCTTGGATACTTAAATACTTTTTTTTCTGAGGAAATTTGAGGCTTTCTCCAAAAATTCAGAAAATTTGGAAAATTCTCAGAAAATTCACAAAATTTTCAGAAAAACTCAGAAAATTCTACCCAAAATTCCCTGAGATCTCCCCAAAATCCCAAATTCCTCATCAATCCTCTCTGGAATGCCAAAATCCCCTCAAATCCCCCCAAAATTTCCTCAAAATCCCCCTTAAACTCCTAAATTCCCTCAAATTTCCTCCAAAATTCCCCCAATCCCTTCATTTACAACCAAAATCCCCCCAAACTTCCTCAAATCCCCCCAAATACCCTCAAAATCCCCACATTTCTCCAAATCCCTCCCCAAATTCTCTCAAAACTTCCCAAAAATTAAAAAAAATCCTCAATTCCCTTCACTTATCATCAGAGTTGTATATGCCAGCAAATCTTTTGCAAGTTTTCTTATCTGCATATACATATATAGAAGAAACTTTTTTATTCATCAGTGTATCATGTTAAGAGCAAAATTTTGCCACATGCTTACAAGATATAAGAACAATTTAATTATTCTTTGTAAATTACATACACATTAATTCTAGTTCTATACTCCTATTTTTGTAACATAGTCTACTGAACTTCCATGCTATACAATTGAATATATAATTATATATAATTATATATAATATATAATTCAATTCTATATAATTGGATGGAATTTTGCACTTAATTAGTTTTTTCTTTTTGCTAGTATCATGGATGTGAACATAATCCTTTACCAACTCTTCTTGTACAGTGTACTGGCATCATATTTAACCAATATATCATGTTTGGGTTGAATTTTCACAGTTCCTTTTTTCTAAGCATTAGCAGCCTTTTCCGCCCACATCTAGTGTAGGAGCATGCAGCTACAATGATGAGATCATGTCCAGGGAGGCCACACCTGACAGCAGGACAAACAGACAAGACAAGTTTTTCCATTGTTTAGCACAGGAGTCCATTTTACTTCCCCCCAGCCCCACCCCGAGCCAGGGGAGGGAGGGGGGCAGGAGGCAGAGGCCTGGGAGCCCGAGCAGAGCACCAGAGAATGGAGAGCAGAGAGGCAGAGCAGATCCAGGGCCGGGGTTTTATCAGGTATCTGATGGGAGGAGTCTTAATATCAGATTACGGCCTCCTCAGAACAGGAAAACTCCACAGTCTACTGTGTAGATTAAATTTGTAACATACGCCTCTTCTTTTTGGAAAATAATGGTATTGATAATTTTTCATGTTTTGTGGTTAAATGATTAAAAAAGCCAAAGTAACATGCACAGTATTTGACCATTGAATTCAACGTGCTTTAGTAAAAATAATTAGTTTATCATATAAGCTGTTCAAGCAGCTGACTGCCACCAGACACAACAGTCCTGTTTCTCTTTTCTCCTTTTTGTTTGCTGGTACTGAGATTTGTTTGGCTTTATGGTAAGCTTGTTGCTATAGAGACTGGTGAGAATTTGAAGCTATTTTGTGGCTCAGAGACCTGAACCAGATCACTAATAGACAGTGGACACTAAGACTTTTAATGGTTTAGGGGTTTAGAGGGCAGAGTCACACATGTAAAAGTATTTCCAAGAAGAGAGGGAACTTCCATTGTTTTCTTCCTTTGTTTTTTCTCCCCTCTAGTCTTTACCTGAGAGCAGTCCAATCCTTTTATCTCAATAATGAAGTTGCCATCTGGGTCACACCACCTCTTTGAAATTGACACCTGACTGGTAGAAGAAAAGCATACTAATTCATGTTTTACAGGGAATCTTGCTTGCTGAGAATCAAAACTAGCTTAATTTTTTATTGTGGAAACGAGTGACTGTTAAAGTCCAGCTATTAAAATATTAAAGAGAGGCCAAAGGCCAAATTAAGGTGCAAACAAGACCATATGGAAAGTCTCATTATGGATTATATTTAACTCTAAATGTGAAGTACAGAGAGACATAGAAGGAAATGGAAAAATCACTAGTGGAAGACAGAGTGACAGAGACAGATTAAGTAGAAAATATGAATCTATGGGTCATCATAGTGTCCTGTTAATTGTTTTCTTCTAGTATTCTTGGTGGTGAGCATCCCACAAAACACAGAGTTCAATGCATTAGTATAAGTTTATGCCATGGGACTGCCCATGATCCAAACAGACTTTGGATCGGTTTCATCGCTTTGCATCATGTGCAATCGTCTGGTATGAAGTCTCAGCAATGTGTCATGGAGGAGCTGTGGGCATCTTTGATGGTTTTTGGTACCTTCCCAAGTGAATGTCCTATGTGTATGTAGCCTTCCTGGGGTGGGGTGGAGTTTATAACTGAGCTGGAGTTAACTCCCTCTATCTAGAGGTTACATCACATACCCAAAAACTCTCCTCCTCCACCCTGATCCCAGCCAGAGCTGATTTTCACAACACTTGCTGTATTTGGCTTTCTTTGTGAACACAGTCTTCTCCCTACATCTAGTATATTTCTTCCCAGACCTGAGATAATTGAAAATGGTGTTACATTTATCTTATATCAAGTACCCTTAGGTGATGGTGATACATTCTGTAATAGTGACTGGCAGGTCATATCCTAAAGCATTTAATCTACAAATTCATTAATTCCAATCCTTGGATCACAAAAAATTCATCATGGTCATCAGAGAAATATTTGGGATGAGAAGTAGTTATCAGGGTTTTTTTTAACTAATTTTTTAGCTGGTCCTAACTGAGAATAATTTAAAAAGCTGAGGAATTCTATTTCCTCTTCAGACACTAAAAGAGATGTTGCTGATTGTCCCAAATCAAATAGAAAAATGTTTTTTCCCTAGTCACTGTCTAATCCTAATCAATTATAATTGTATGCTTTATCAGGATCTCTTAGACGTGTCCAACTTTCTAAATATAACCATTCATAGGAACAAACTGTATAAATCTGAACACAAATACTAAGCACACGTGTTACAAAAATTAAGATTTTTAAAAGAATTTTCATATGTAAGATGAAATAAAATGGAGATGAAAATTCAGTGTAAGAAGAATGGTGTCTTCAATGTTTTTCTCTGTGAATTCTGAAGCAAATAAAATTCAAATGAATTGGTAACATTTGAAGGTAAAATTCAACTGAATAGTTCTAAAAAATGAATTTTGAAATTATGAAACTACTTTCAGATTAAGCTCAGAATTTTGTAAAATTGATTTTTGTAAAATTAATTCCAGTAACCTATTTTGATTCAAGTAACTCTAATATTGATTCAAAAATAAATACCTCAGTTATAAACTCTAGAAGATTATTAGAATATAACTTTTCTTCAAACAAAGAATTTTAAGAGTGTAGTTCCTTGGTTCCTCCATGTCACAAAATTTTTTTTCCATGTCAGCAATATCTTAAAGTTTTTTTTAAATTTAAACTTAAAGAGTTGAACCTTAACTGTGATCTTTATTTCTTCTGAAAATCAGGCAGTTTAATTTTATGCTCTTGCTTGGCTGTTGAATCTTGCCTCCTAATACTAAGGATAAAATTTGGGTTTTGTAGCATCTATAAGTTTTCTTCAAAACATTTTCAAACTGTTTTATAAAAGGGTAAGTTAGATAATAATTTTTAAACAATGCCTCTGAAGAACTTGTGTACACATGTTCCATTGACACAGTTATTATTAATATGCACTTGGTGTTCTTATGGGCTTAAAGTCTTCAATTTCATTACAAAGCAGGTGTATGGATATTGATATTTTTCATGTTACCTCAGCAGAGGGTCCCTTTTCATTGGAGGCAAGTGCAAATCACAGTGCAGTGCTCAGCAGGAACACTAAGGAACAGAAGACTGGATACTGCAGCATCCAGAGACATTTTTCTACTGCATAGCTATAGGAGATGAGAAACCTTCATGGTCAAAATTTTTTAAGAAAAGAAAGAAAGTGAGTTGTTTCATTAATTGCACTATGATTTGACTGAAACTTACATTGCATGATAGAAAAAACCTTCTCCCCCACCCATGCTCAATATTATTGGTTACTTTGAAATTATTTAAGAAATATTTCTTATGGAGAGAATTTACAGATGAAAAGAAAAATAACGTAAGTTGCAAATATTTGAATTTTTGCATAATTGTGTTCTCTTTCTCTGAGAGAGGCAAAAATTCCTAGGTTACATCTGTATTCTCCTGTGGTATATGCTTTTTAGAACACGTAGATGTACTCCTTAAAGACTTTGTTTTCTCTGTGTCTGTCTCTTGTCCTATACAAAATTATAATAGTTCTTATATATATCTGTTCCTCATCTTGATTTAGTCGACTTTGGAAAAAGTACTTACAATGTAAAAAGACAAATCTACTTGGTTTTATTCCATAGAGTGCTAATACACGTTTAATTAATTGCATGTTATCACATAACCTAAATTAGTCATTCCAGTTGTGAATAGTTTGACTTTTCCATTAAAAATTTTTTATTGTGAAGAAAGAGGTAAGAAAAATATCTTTACTGAATTATGCCATAAATTTTAGCAGAAAGCTGAGGCTTATAAAGTATACGTCTTTGAAACGAAATCTTGAGAGTCTAATGTTTGATACATTATTCTCCATGCTGCATTACTGAACTAAATTAATTACCTTAGAATGCTGATATGGGATATTCTATGAGTGAAAATATTTAAAGTAATAATATGCCTTTTTCCTTTAAGTCCATAAAATGTTTATTCTGTTTTAAAAATAGATATTTCACAGTCTTGCAGTGAAATGTAGCCAGTTGCTGTGAGGTTTATTTATAATGGTAACCCTATAAAGTTTCCACATCTTTCATCATTTTCCGCTTTGGCTTTATGACAAATAGTTTGGTTTACAAAAAAAATAGCAACTTGGTTTATTCAAGCATTCACAGGGATAATAAAATAGATGTTTATAATGTCTCCATTTAATAGTGTAACACTTTCTACATTGTCTTTGTCTGGGGTTCATTTTGTGAGCACTTGCTCACATGCTAAACTTTACCTATTTCAATACCTTGAATTCTTAACTCTTGTTTTGAAGGGAAAGCACACATCATCTCATATCTAAATAAGCAGGAGATCCATTGCTATACTGAAGTAATTCCTGAGGCCTGAGAAAATCTGAAAACAGAATTCTAAAGTTACAAATGTTGCTAATGCTTATATGCAACTACTTCATGGTAGATATGGTGATATAGGGTTATAACATATGCTAAGGTTTTAAGACAATTAGCTGCACGACAGTCTTGTA
The DNA here is from genome assembly GCF_015832195.1 of Motacilla alba alba. Classification (NCBI taxonomy): domain Eukaryota; kingdom Metazoa; phylum Chordata; class Aves; order Passeriformes; family Motacillidae; genus Motacilla; species Motacilla alba. Next base: position 65,496,676 of record NC_052046.1, on the reverse strand, counting down.
GTGTTTATGCTATTTTCTGACTTTACTATCAATTTTGTATGGAATTGATTTAGTTTAGTTCTGGTCTGCCTAAGCTCCTGAGCAAATGGTTTGATTGTACGCCAAGAGAAGACCATTGTAGTCACTCAACCATGATATAACTTAGTCTTCCTTAGAAGCACAACAGTCTTAAAATAAAATCTCCGTGACAAGGTGTCTTTAGAGAAGGTAAAAATACTACTTTTGCACTTTGCTGAAAAAAGGTCAAAAGAGTCATCTGCTTCTATATATTTTTAATGGAAGAATATGCATCCAAACATTTACCACCCAAATGTGTTATCAACTTAGGCATGTCATTCTGTCCTGGGTTGTTACATATGTATGTATTACATTTCCCATCTGTTAGAGGTGGGGAAGTTATCTTCTGTCAATTGAGCAATTTACTTTTTCTCTTCACAAGCCCTCCTTCCTCTGAGGAGACATCTGCTGTTAATGGGCCATTGAGTCTCACCGCATGACTGATAAAATTACATCATCCCATTGTGAGATGCCCCGCCCAGAGGGAGAAGCCAAGCATTCCTTCCTGGATATAATCTGAGATTTGGTACAAGAGAGACAGCCTTTTCCCACTGAATTCCCAGAAGAGCAGCTGCCTTTTGCACTAGATTCCCAGAGGAAGACCAGGCCCATCTACGCCACCACTGGATCTCCAGAAGAAAAATACACCCTTCTATGGGATCACTGCTTCAACAGAACCACACCTGTCACTCCAGGAGGACTGCAGTCACCATTTAGTGGGGCTGCTACCAACACCCTGACCAACAGGGTGTCAGGTAGTATTCTGACTCTATCAGTGGTCTATTTTCTAGGGTTTTTCTGTACTATTGCATTTGTGGTTTTTAATTTTCCTAGGAAAAAACCTGTTATTCCTATTCCCATATATTTTCCTGAGAACCCCTTAATTTAAAAATTATAAAAATTCGGAGGGAGGAGGTTTACATTTTCCATATCAAGGAAGGCTCCTGCTTTCCTTAACAGACACCTGTCTTTTGAAACCAAGACACATTTATACAAGATCATCTGTGTAAACCTTTATGGCTCTGCAAACATGTGCAGTACTTAGTTAAATCAGAACAGTACCCTGCGGTATTGTGTTCTGTTGTGCTGTTTTCTGATTACTGATTATTAAATTGTGTGAGGAAAAAAAGGGAGAAAATTATTTCACTTATTTCACCCCATTTGTACTTATCGTAATCAAACAAATAATTCTTTTAAAGGAGGAATATGTGGATTTAAGTCAATACAAAACAAATACATTACATTAGTACATGGAGTGAAATTAGGAATGATGATCTGATAAAAGAGTAATTAAAAATTTTTAAAAAAGGATGTTGTTAAAACTAATGAGTAAGATACTGTTGCATATAATTCAAAGGCATAATTAATTTGTTGTTTCTTAATTGAGAACTTAATGGCAATTTTCAATTGCTTAGTCTATTTTAAGCACATTTAAGACATATTTAAGCTCTCCAACTGGAAGTAATGATATTGAAATAGTGCTATTTAACCTCTCTGCTTTGATATTAAATTTCAAGGCTCCCATAGAGATAGCAGAAAATTGACTTTCCAATAAAACAATTTCACTGTTCTTTTGGTAAGTTTGTAATAGTTCGCAAATACTGAATCCAAATTGCTTTCCTAATTAAAGCAAATAAAATATAAAAAATTGGCATAGTCTTATTGCAAGCAGTTGCCAAACTGTTAAGCTCAACATATGTTGAATATTTTATTTAAAAGTGATTTATGGGAAAAATTGCCAATGATGACAGACAATATTTTGCTTAAGTTTATTTTCTTAAATTCAGCATTTTTAATGATTCAATATCATTATGTATTCAAGTACCAAGAACATGGATGAATTCAAGCTGTACAAACCCCCTAATTATTGTATAAGGCTGTCAGTTTATAAAATTTGTTTCCAATGTTTCTGTCCATTTCCTGCAAGTATCTAGTAACTTATGTTGCAAATGTTAAGTAGGATGATAACTTAAACTTTGTTTTCTGTTTCTTTTTTTTAATCTAGGGAGGAAAATTTTATCTTCCTCATTTTTACCTTCAGACAATACATGTTCCAACAGGAAGTATTATTATTTTGGCTGTTTGGAGAACATGTCTGGTCAAGAAGAAAAATATCAAACAATAAAGCAAAAGCAATAAAAATAGACAAGAGTTTGCCAAGAACTCATATTATCTGTTGGTTGATAAAGAAAATAGGTAAAAGACAAAATTAAAACTTTAATCTTATGGGGGATTACTTTGTGAGGTGAGGCACTAGTGTTGGGTCATGAGCAACGTCTGTGTTTCTGTCTCCCCTCTTGCAGGGGCATACGAATAGTTTTTAAAAAAAGCAAACCAAAACAAAACAAAAAGAAAACCCCAAACTAAAAAACAACAACAAAAAAAACCAAACAAAAACCCTAAAAAACCTGTTATTCTCCCTTACTATTTCATATCCAATTATTAAAGCTAACAAAAAATCACTTTTCTTTCCTTTTCTCAATGTGTGACCCTATAGTTGTAGAATATTCATAAGTGAAGAGTGTTCTTTCTTCCATACTGGAACTTTAAGACTTGTCTTTGCTCAAGTTGCAGTATAACTATGCATGAAATATTGCATAATATATCTTGTGTCAAGTCTGAGTGATGACACTGCCACACAATGCTCAAGACATGGTTTCACAGAGCATGTATGTGAATACTTGCAACTTACACTCCAACACTGCAGAGAAATAAGGCCCTATTTCTATAGGATAACTTTCCTGATCTTAAAGTATTTTTTCCCTGAAAAGGTTCAACTTTGGTAAATGCACAGGAGGCAACCCCATGCAAGAATGAAATTAAAATTTGAGCTATCAAGATCATGAAGGATGACAGACTTCTGTAAATTAAAAGTTCTGTTTTTTCAGCTTTTGCACTTTATATCTTCCATGACTGTGACTTATTCCACCCCTATTGATATTTACCAATATTGCTGATGGGACATGCCTTGGCTTGCCTGGCCCCTGCATCTGAACCAAATAGTGGTAACTGAGGTGTTTCACCCCAGAGACACTTTTGGCTAGCTAGATGTTGCAGCTGGGCACGTGAGACAAGTCCAGGCATGCTGGAGCTCTGGTGGCGGCAGGAGGGAGCTTCCTCCCTAAGAGGGTTCGCTCCTCAGGTTTTCCTCTGATGGAGGAAAGGGGACAGTGAAGGAAAGGAGTTGGTTCTGATGGAGGGTTTTAATCCAGAGTTTTTATTCTGGCCCACAGGCTTCTGAATCTAGCAACAGCTCCAACAGAACTCTCAACTGCATGGTTTGCTCGCCCTTCTACCTGGAGGAGAAGGGGAGAGAAGGGGTAGGGAGCCCACCAACCAGGTACAGGAGAGGAGGTCCCAAGGGACAAAGAACACCTAGATTATCCAATGCCCCCCGGGGATTGACAGACAGTGCTCGGCAGGGGTCGGGGTGGGGAAAGGAGAGGTGATTGACACACTTGGGAGGGAATCTTCAGGGGAGCAATCCGGACACTGCAGTAAGCCATGAAATCACACCACAGCACACCCCCATGTATAGGCCCTGAGTATACCCTAGTTTCCTAGGTGAGACATTCAGCAGGCTTAAAAAACCTGAGCTGATAGTATAATTTTGTTAAATGTGTTAGCAACCAAGTTAAAAAGATAAATAAAAATACAGCTGCTTCACTACTGCTATGTAAGAGACACATTGACAAATTTACTGTCTTTGATGGGAAAAGAACAAAACAATGAATATACAGTGAAAATATCAAGTATAGGGACTAACAGCCTATATCAGTGTGGGAAGAAATAGAAACAATAGAAATATCTTCTGTTTCTTGGTACATATAAAGCAGGAGTAAAGAATAGCTGTGTAGATTCAACTTACCCTGGATATTTAGCTGGGAGTGTCTCAGTTCTATCTTTTGTGTTATTAACCATGTCAATGTTGTTCTCTGCTTTCTCCATTTCTCTTTAAAATTTATCCTGAGTGTTTTAATACTCACCACTGAGCCTCACCAGGAAAAGTCCAAACAAACAAGCAAAAAACCAAACTACTCTCCCCACAAAACAACCAGGAAGCATCACTAGGTGAAGAATAACAGAATGTCTAAAGAATGTTGCACATAATTAAGTAAGCCATACATTTCAAAGATCTAACATTTTTGAAACCTTTTCCTGTCTTCAGTTTTTATCAGGCCAGTCTACTTTTCTGAGAATTTAAGAGAAAAAAATTAATATATTTATATCCAGTTGTTGCAATGATTTTTCTATTTGATTTTTAAATTCGACAAATTCAGGAAGTTGAAAGTCAAAATAATGTTCAGAAGTCAACATTCATATATTTCTAGGCTTTGTAATATACACTAGAGATGTGACAAATTAAAAAAAAAAAAAGGAAATCCTTTACAGTGAACTTCAAACCCCGTTATTTAATAATTGCTCAAGCCTGAAACTGATGGAGACCTCTTTTCTTACTGTGATTGGACATTTCAGAGAGATGGCAAATAAATATATATACTACTGAGTCAATCTTGCTTGGATCCACAGAACCTAAAATATAATTTGTCTTCAACTTTGACCACAGTTGTCAAATATTTTAGAGATTTAATGTCAAAATGCTATGAATGAAATGGCCACTGACCTAAAGTAAAACACAAAAGTTTTAGGATCTGTAAAAATCTGGTTTTGTCAAACCTTAGTGTTGCAATCCTATGTTATTACTGCTTGAGGTCCCTGTGTAGATAAATAAAAGACTACATAATTGCTGAACAAACTCAGGTAGATTTCATTGAGGGCAAGATCTGAAATAATTATGCAGGATCATCACTACTGTACTAAAGTCCATCTTAATTTGCCAAGCATTACTACAAAGCCTAAGGACTTAATTTCCCTTATATTTAATTTCGTATTTCAAAATGCCTGTGTGACATTTAGTAAATGCCTGTGTAAAATTTAGTAAAAAAAAACCATCTCAGGACAACTCCATCATGACTTTATAAGCATCTCAAGGTAATGATATATGCAAATTTCTAGGCAGGTATACACATATTCTAATACATGTACAAGAAACTGATTTACATGCACAGTGGGATCCCATCTTTTGAAAATGTGTGTTTAATTTCAATATGGTAAAATGCCTTTAGCAAAGTGGATGGTGGATTCTAGTTCTCTGCTCTCTGGTGTCACATTATACAACACAGGACATACCAGCAGTAATGCAGGAAGACAAGTCATTTTTGTGCGTCACATTCTTTAAATACCACAAGAAAGAATGTATTAGAATGTGGAGATCCTTATCAACGAAATCATAATTTTTATTTTTTTGTAGGCTTGAAGGCCACAAATTAGGCTCCTCAAGAGGTCAGTGACTATTTAAAGGAAATTTATCTAAACAGTTATACCTCTCATTTCCTCCATTAAACATTTTGGAGGGAAAAGCTCAAAAAGTCTGTGAAAAGCAGATGCTTTATGTACAACAAATCAACCTCCAAATTCTCCATAGGTTGGAGTCAAACACTTGTTGACATTACTGAGAAAAAACATGCTTCTCTGTCCCATGTGGTGCTGCTGTTTCTCCAAACTGAAAAAAGGTCTGCACTGTAGATGAAACAATGTCTAGTAAATGACTTTTTTTCTCAAGTACAGTCCTATCAGAAAATTGTCCTTTCTTTGATGATAAATTGATTATTTTTAATAATACTCTTTAAACCCCAGAGGCATCAAAATGGCAGAAAAAATAAGGGAATGTCTCATTGAGTTTCTAAGTTGCAGGATACCCAAATACCTGAGAATAAACTGGAATGTAAATCATCTTTCTAGATTCTGTCCGAATAATACCATTTTTTAAAAAATGCGTTAGTCATGTTTGTAAAATAAAAAGGTTAAGAAAGACATGCCATAGACTACACCATTTTAATGACTAGAAAGCCACAGTAAAGTAATTGTGGAATGCTGTGCTGCAAATCAGGTCTTAAATCTCTCAGAAACCATAGTAATTTGCATATTTTAGTCAGTTCATTTTGCCTTGACAGAGAGACAGGGTACATTGTACATGTGATTATCTCCATGCTCTTCTGTGGGTTAATTCAGCAATTTCATTTTTTTTATGTACTCAACAAAACAACAATAACAAAAGACTAGGTATGTATCTCCATACAACCTGAGTGATTTCTCACAAGCAGTATAACCACTGGATATTGAGTCTTAATGACTTCCTCTTCTAGTATTGAATTTTTTGCTAGTTTTGAATTGAGCTCCATCAACTTAGCGGAGTACCACTGACATTCAGTCCTGAACTTTGAAGGTGCATCTGTGCTGATTATTTGGTAAATATGATGTTCTTCTCAGCCTTTAATGAAAAACATATTGCATACTTATATTTGCTCTGGTTTATAGATATACAGTATTGTTCCTCACAGCCAAGATTTAGTCTGGCTAATTGGAGGGTTTATAGCACAGAAGAAGATGCAATAAAGGACAAACAATAATGCACAGAGAAAAAATACATATACACATTTAGTGTCACTTGTTTAAAATTGCTGGAAAAGGTACTTAAGAACTGTACTACTCTTCTCTAACAGTGACAGGAAAAAGATCTTCATCAGCAGTAATGTGTGAACATGGAATGAATTTTATGAATTATGTTTAATGCTTAAAACAGCTATATAAACAATTTTTTGTTTATCTGCTACAATATCTGGCCTAGGAAGTGCATTTTGTGCAGTAATGAGTCTTATCCTGAGGAGGAAAGCAGATATACTGTATTTACCTTTTTTTATTAGCTCTTTCTAGTAACATATCAATAATCTGTTATTTATCATTTCCATTACAGGAATTTGGATGCAACATATTTATACTTTATAAAATATATTCTGGTTGTGGAAAATTAAAAGAAGTTGTCATTAATGAATATAGATTTTCAGTGTGCTATTAACAGAGTCAGAAAGAAGACTTAAGTTTTAAGTATTGAACAACTCAATTCTTTTGGACTTCTCCTTGAGCTGCTGGGGATAAATATTTTTGAAAATATGGATGGTAAAGATGAAGTATAGACATTACAATAATCACTGCTTCTCCAAATAAGTCCTTTTACTGCAAGTTGCATTTAATTTCAGAGGTTTTGTTTCTGTACAATGTTCATCCTAGATTCTTTTGGAGATACATGACGAAAAATCACCATAAGTTCACACCATAAGTTCATTTTACTATAGATTAGTATACAATTTTTTTTCTCTAAAGAAAGTTAGGGGACCAGTGGTCTGATTCTCTATATTAATTTAAGAACTGTCAGTTGTATCAGCTGACTCAACGTGGTGTGTGCAACTTTGCAGTTTGACCCAGTATCTGTTTTAAATTAGGAGGTTCTGGTCCATCATAATCCCAGTAAGAAAAACACTTAGACACTATAAAGTAAAATGTAAAATGCTGTTCAACTGGTTTGACAATATAAAATACTGTTTACTGAGCTAACACCAGGATAAAAGAATAGCATAGATAAGCTTAATGTCCCTTTATATGCTGGGAGTTCTGGGTGAAGAAGCATTGAACTGGATAATGCAGATAAATGGGAAACTTCTTGCTGTTCTGACAGGTAAAGAATAGTTTAACTAGGTCTAACATTCTCTTGATACATAAATTACCACTTAAGTAAGTGTGTGGTGGAGAAGGATAAATCTGCAGTTCTTTCTTGTGATCATCATTGTTATTCTGAATTCCACTAGCATAGCTCTGGTCTGGTATTTTTGAAACACTAGCCTTTTTGAAGTTCTTTCCATCATACTTGATGCCATATGCAATATGATTGTTCAGTGATTAGGAAAGAAAGTTCAAGAATACAGGCCTCAGTTTGCTTATAAAAGAAAATTTGGTAATGCAAGAAGATATCTGTTTTGAAGTTTCAATGCTGTCTGGGTTTTTTTTTTCCCACTCTTTCTGCTAGAACCAAAATAATGCTGTTCGCTTGAACTTGTTACTGAATTTACCTAAAGGAAGCTGACGTGGTTTTTAAGGAATATGTGCACACATACCAAATAGTCATTGCCAGTGCTAGCATTTTGTACTGCTGTAAATTTTTTATTCGAATATAGATCAGAGATTTTCTGGACCTGTGCAGATCCCTAGAATTTTAAGAAAATCCAGAGACAAATCTTCATACGTCACAGTTTTCTGTTAAGTGCAGTAGTAAATTGAGGTGTGTGGTCATGTTCATGTGAGCTAGAGTATTCAGGGCCACAACAGTACCCATTACAGCATTTCTTTCCAAATAACAACCAGTCCTTAAGAAGAAGAAACTTTCACTTAAATCAGCACAAACACATCAAGGGAGACAGCATCTTCCTTCTTCATTTTTAAGGACAGCAACTTTTTATATTGACAGGTATGTTGTGTACCTTACTTCTTTTATATAGGCTTTCCATCTAAAAGAAAATTTAAACCCATTTCTCATCTTTCTTCCAGCCTATGAGAATTTTGAATCTGCCAAGTATGAGTCTGGCATCTGACTTGAAACCCAATGCCTATTGTGCCTGATTATCTTCCAGAGCAAAGGCCCTATTCTCCTGGGCCTTAAAAAGCAGTGATCCATTTCATAGCATGTAGCTTAATTTTCTTTTTTTTTCCACTCTAAACTTTCCTGAACATGTAAACAGCAAAATATATAGGTTATTTGAACTCACGACAACTGCCTGCTAGTCCATTCAATATTTTCTGTCTGAATTATTATATTGCCACAAACAAACATAGTCTCAGTAGACTGTGGAGTTCTTTCCAGGCAGCTGTCCTTTCACTTTTCAATACCTTTCCAGGTTTTATAAATTTTCTACTGTCAAAAATATATTTGGTATAGGAGTCAGAATTTCAAGGAGCATCTCCTTCAGAACATATAATAAAAGAAAACAGAAAATCTAATTCAATCTCCTTAGTGACCACTTATTTTTTAGCCAAAAATTGAGATATCTTTGTGTGTTTAACTTTGGGACAGCTTTGGTAGAAGCATTTTTGCATTTTTTTTTTGCAATGTCTTTGCACAAAGGTTTTCAGCCTGCTAGTGCCTCAACAGAAGCCGAAAAAAAGCACGGGAAACAATTTTGATATGCCCTATAATTTTAATTTAAATCTTCATTAATGCACCCTTTTGAACTTCATGTGTATTGTGTAACAGGTGAGTAATGGAAAAATACATCCTTTTAATGTCATAATCTACTTCATCTTATAAACAAAGTCAACTATGGAGGAAAATTACTTAATTTTAGGAAAATTTATATAACTTGTGGCAGATTTAGTCAATATTTTTTACTAATTAAAAGGATAATTAGGATTCTGTAAATGCCACTTCTTTTCTTTAAATGTTTAGACTAAAAACCTTTCCTTAGAAATATCAACTTCATTTTTAAATAATGGAAGAAGAACACCACAGAAGAATGTGGGTAGAATTTTTGTTTGACCCATATTAGATCTGGGAGCTGAATTTTTCTGGAATTTTCCTTCTATTTTGCACTGTTTCAGAACTTGATTTTCATTTTGCTTTGTTTGCTTTCCATCATGACATTGGAGGAAAATAAATAGTGCAACTTTATATACTGCCTTATCCTTGGATTCATGACGGAGGTATTAAAATTACAGTTGTTCATTATTGGAGGAGATGCATGGACAGAATTTATCTTTCTTCATGAGGTAGGAAATAAAGCTTCACAGGCTTTTAGTGGGAGTCCTACCATGTGATAAAGACATTTCTCACTCCTGTCTGCACTTGAGGCTGCCAGAGAAAGGTCTTGCCTGATCAACTCAGTGATACTGTGTAGATCTGATATCTTTTATTATCGTTGGCAGTTTTACCTCAGCAACAACAAAAGAAATTTTCTCAAGTTCTGTATTTATTATTGTTTTCTATAGGAAATTGATTACAAACAAAGGAATAGAAGAATTAAAATTCAACTCTTACAACCACTCACTGTAGCAAACTCATTCCTCAGTAAACTGTATTTGGGAACCACTGAAATGGACCTCATCTAATAGGTCTGGGAATAGAAACTACAAAAGTTTTGCAGTTGCAGGATGGGGCCTCAAAGAATGTCTAATGAGTGCACACACATGCTCGTCCCTTATTTATCCATAGATTTTAAGAATCTGTCAGAATACTCTCTCCTCCCATCACAACAAGATTTTTTTAAAAGCTTTTAAATAATAAAAATTAAAAAAAAATTAATGCAGGCTGTACTTTGGTATTTGCATGGTTATTTAATCGATCTCCCTCTGGGAATGAATATTACAGAATATTAAAAAAATTATTTTTAAAACTAATTAAGCACCAGAAACTACATATTATATTTCATAAGTTTTACCCTCTAAAATCATAATGCTGATTTACTGCTGTGATCTGCTATTTAAGCATGAATGAGAATTAATGAACTCTCATTCCAGAAGGGATTTTTATATACTAACAGATGTATTCTAACCAAGGAGTCTCACTCTATCATGAAACATGAATCTCATTTCATAATGTGTTTATTAATTATGTATCTATTGAGGTTTCAAAGGTGGGTCTGCTTTAGGTTGAGACCCTAATTTTTGACTCATGTTGTCATCAGCTCTGTACTTGGTTCTGGACACTTTGTCTTCAATGACCCAGCTATAATTATTACTATCCTTTATCCTGTGTCGATAGAAAACAGTCTGCTTCCCTGAGTGTACATAATCTCTTTCTTCTCCTATCTCTTTTGCTTCAATAAAAAATACATTTTTCAAAAAAAGGAGGACACTTTTTTCCCTGCCTCATTTTTCAACAGCAGAATCATGACATTTCAATTTTTTAAGTAAACAAAAAGTCCTATTTTTCAAACTGACAGCAAAGAGCAGTGATGTATGAACCTGCAACTCTTATAATGACTTAGCCATGATAATGCTTGAAGGAGCCCTCACATAATTTTAAAGCAAATCAAAATAATTTGTTTGGCAATGCACAGAAATCTTCATTTTTCTAGCTGTAATATGCTTGGTTTCAATTTTTGTGATGTGGATCTGTCCTATAGATTAGAATTGTTTTGTAAAATCAGTGACAAGTTTCACAAGAAGTGAAGTAGTTTTAAAATATCAACAGCACTATACTCTTTATTTTTGTTTGGGTAATTATGTTCATCCTAAAGTAGGTCTTTTTACTGCAAGTTGCATATTTTGAGATAACTTTAGCAAGCTGATGGATTTGCTTATCAAGCCTAAGTTTTGATTCGTGTTTTTAAGAAATATTCTTGCCTTTATGGTGCATACTGTTGAAAAACTTCATGGTATTTGCCTCAAAATTCAGGACAAAAATGACTCAAGCATATAAGAAACTTGAGTAATTAGATAATGTTCCTCTTTTTAAAGAGTTTGTTATTTAAATTCTTCACTCTTTTTATCTCTCTTAATGCTTCTCAAGAGGACAAGAAGGAGTAAAAGTGAAACATTGATTAAATAAACATAAAAATAAAGGTGAAAAGTGCTGGCAGAAAATCTCAGTGGTACATCAAGATTCAGTTTGTCTACCTGGATCAGTTTTGCCCTGTCCATGGTCTTATGGATTGGTGGCCACACATTCATTTCAGTCCATGGTGTCATGAATTGGAATTTGATGATTTTGGCAGATTTACTCGAGGACCAGAATTTCAGAATGTTTCAACTCGCATGAGGAAAGCAAAGCCTTCATGTGGAAAAAGACTGCAGATTTACCCATGGTCTAAATTAAACTTCTTTTATGCATACCATCATATGATGGTATGGTATGGTATGGTATGGTATGGTATGGTATGGTATGGTATGGTATGGTATGGTATGGTATGGTATGGTATGGTATGGTATGGTATGGTATGGTATGGTATGGTATGGTATGGTATGGCCATACAACCATCTTCAGTCTGTCTAATTTCTAGAAATGAAATAGATATTTCCAAGTGTCAGAGGCTAAAATGGTTCATGCCTTAAACATTGTTATCAAAGAATTTTGCCCATTACAGCAAAATCTGTAGAAAGAAGCTACAAACACAGAAGCCCACCCCTCCTTGAAGATGCCCAACTGGAACTTTGGACTGTGAGTGAAGCCACGTATATAAGATAAAGGGGACACAATTGTTCAATCATCTCAGGTCTAGGGAGAAACAAACAAGGCTGAGGGAAAGAAATACATCTACAAGAAAGCCAAACGCAGAAGAGAATCATCACTGGCTGCGTTTGAGGTGGGGAACACCACAGCCCACAGAGGCCAGGTTTACACAGATTCCCTTCGCAAAATGAGGTGGGAGGCAGGAGATTTCAGGTGTGTGGTGTAACCTCTGGTTACTGGCACTGAAGGCACTGAGGCATTGAAGACCCATCCTCTCTTACACAAACCAGCCCAGCTGTGAAACCCCAACCCCAGGAACATCATATCCATGGGACATTCCCACTGGTGGCAGCTGAGGGGGTGTCATCAAAGACACCTGAAATGGTCCTCAAATTCATTCCTGAGGTCTTGCACCACAGGACTGCATGTAATGAAAAATGATGCACAGATCCAGAGTGTGATGCAAGAGACTGTGTTGAACTGCACCAACACCACCCAGGGGAGGTACCTGGGCATTCCCACCTGGCCTGAATGTGTATTAATCCATCAAGTTCTGTGCTTTTGGGGGGACCCTCTACACCAAGAAGACCAGCTGGGACACCGGTGGGATCCACAGGATGGTGATATTGTCTCTGTCACTCTCTTTCTGTCCACCCACCTTTTTTCTATTTCTTTCTCTTCTTTCTCTTCCTTTATCTTTCTTTCTCCCTCTCTCTCTCTCTCTCTCTCTCTCTTTTTGTCCTCCCATATTTACTATCAAAGAAAACCCATACTTTGACTTTGGCACATGGTCTGATTTGGCCCTGATTTGCCCTAATTTGGGCAGAGGCATTTCTAATAATTTAATAACCAGACTGTAACACCAAGATATGTAGATAATACGTCCAGTCTTTAATGTGCAGTATGTTGAGCACTTCTGCTGAATACTGTGAATGAGTAGACTGTTCTTTTTAGACTCTTGTAAGAGAGGAAGTGAGCACCTCAGTCAATATAACCTCTTGGTCAGGTGGTCTTTTGGGAGGCAAGGCAAGCCATTAAGCACCTCCCTTCTCAAGAGTGGATGCTAGCCGATGGGCAGGGAAGATCAAAATCATTGACCAGCTATGCACTCCTGAATCCCACATGAACATATCTATGCCCTCATGTAAAACAAAACTAAGCTTAAAAAAAATCAGTTCCATAATCAAAGAGGTAATTTTGAGACAGATATCTTGAAGTCAGTTCCTTCCTTAGCCTCACTATTAGTCTCCTGAGTCTCATTATTAAAGAAAAATTAAGAGACAGAGATTTAATAAAGTTTCAATTTCCTCTATAAACCAGTGTTTTCTGAAAACAAAAAGAAAAAAAAAGAATGCCTCAGTTGGATTGAGGTTAAAGGTCTGTGGGATGAAACTGAAAAACGAACATGGACTGGAAAGAAACACAGAATTCACACTACTCATAACCAACTAGAAAAATATATATTAAGGATTCCCACAAGGTCTGATTAAAATCTGTCTTACTGCAATAATTATTAGTTGTTAAAGTCACATGGAATATGAGAAGTATCAAGGACATTGGATCTCCTACTCAAGATTTAGCTAGATCTGTGGAACCCAGATTCTAGCTTGCCTTTGATTGTGGAGTACTTTGTATTCTTGCTTGATAATGGAGGTGTGGAGCGATTTGTTGCCAGAAAATTTCCTGCCTCAGCTTTGAGGGGGTCAGTTGATATTAGATGTTTCAAAAGATATGATATAAATTACTTAAAATTTTGTGCAGAGAGGGAGACAGGGAAGAGAGAGGCAGAATAAATAATACCCTGACTCTCAAAATGTCCAAACAAACAGAAAAATAATTTAGAAATTATTGCTTTGAGTTATTACACAGGGAGAAACTAAGATTTCTGAGGCAGATGGTCCTACACAGTCCTATGTCAATGCAGCTGTCATCAATGTTCCTTCTGTATGAAAGGTGTATCAACTGTGCAAGAAAAATTCATGTCACAGCAATTTCTAGGCTGTCTTGGTTAAGAAGGATTGCACTTGTCTGAAGTTATACAAGTGAGTGGTACATCTGTATTACAGCTTAAACTGTGTGGTACCTGCAGAGCAACCAAAAGCCAAGAGACCTCAGTTATTCAAAAAGAAAAACCGCTTCACACTTAATGTTAGTTTTGGTAAATATATGAACAATTTACTATGATTTTTTTAATACCTGTGCAGATAAGTGAGTTACCCAACAATTAAAGGAAGCAGTATTCCTACAACTATATAGAAAATGGCAGGTACTAGTAGGGAAATGAGAAAACTCCCATCTGAAATAATGATAGAACTGAAGAAAACAATCAATCATTTTTAGGGAGATTTTTTTTCAGTACATATAAGCACCTGTTTCACTTGTATATAAGTAGTTCAAATGACTAGAAACTTTGCTATTCTTTCATAGCCAAAAGGAAATCTTAGAGACAGATGGTTTTGGGGTGGACTTTGGTCGCCAAGACTTCAACCAACAAAGGGAAAAGAATCTGGGAAGGGAAGCTAGCAGGGGAACTGGTAACTCTACAATAACATTCATGGAGAGGCAGGAGCTAAAAGCAGCTGTTTACTGGCTTCCACTAATGGCAAGTTCACGAGCCAAATATATCATTTCCCAGTATAAAGAGTTAGAATTTTGGTCAGTGAAAGCCATTCTCTAAAACTCCTGATAAGTGTGTAAGAGATCCTTATATTCATTTCACATGGACCCTGGACAATCTAGGCACGGTAGCAGACACTAGGTGGTTCGTGATACCATTTTATTTTTTTTTTTCAAAGACCTGCACCATAATATCTATAGGAAATACCAGATAATCTGTAGAAATAATTTTGGCATAACTAAAAGAAATTTATGCAACACTGTGTTTCTTCTTATATTTTAGAATATATAGTGTGCTGACTATGCTTGAAGTAGTGCAGCAATGGTTTTTTTAAGTGGAATGACAAGGATCAATAGAAAAGACTATGAATAGAAATTATCCTTTTTAAAATCAGATTCCTCTAATTAAGTAGGGATATTTGCATAGGATTTTTCTGCATTTGTAGCCTTTAGTCACTGTATAAGGATAAGGACCTTCATAAACCTCATTGCTGGCACCAAAAGCCAGCAAATTTTTATTGACCTAGGAATAAAAAAGCTTTTTAAAGAGGCAAGCCATTTACCACTTCCCACACCCACCCCAAAATAAAAACAAGGAAAGATAACCAACCAATAAGGAAAAGAAAAGAAAAGAAAAGAAAAGAAAAGAAAAGAAAAGAAAAGAAAAGAAAAGAAAAGAAAAGAAAAGAAAAGAAAAGAAAAGAAAAATAAATGAAATTAAATGAAAATAAATTTAAAAAAAACCAAACAAACAACAAAAGCCTGGAGAAACAAGCAAAATCAAACCAAATCCCTTAGCACTGCATTTATTAGATGCCTAAATACACACAGATTTTACTCAAAAAGCAGAAAAACTCTACATGGCCCTTTGTTTGTCTGGTGCTCCTACACAAGCACTTTGCTTTATTCCTGAAATTTTTAATGCAAAAACCAAAAACCTTTTGGACATATCCTGTCCTACGTTGTACAATCTATACTTATACTCCAGTGTTAAGGTAACATGACACACATAATGTTCTGAATAATAGATTAAAAAGCTCAGAGAACTCTCTTTCTAGTATGAGTATGAGAAAATAGTTGAAAAATAATTAAAAAGCACTATGTGCAAGGCATAACTATTTCTATTATCACTATCAAAAGCAAAGCACAAAATTACATAAATATGTGATCCTAAATAGAACAGAATAGAAAAGAATATATTGGAACAGAAAGAGTCTGCACATTGTTCTTATAATGACTACTTTTTCTCATCATCTTTTATTAGAACATATTTCAAGTATGGGTGCCTTTATGTTGCCTGATACCAAATATAAAGGAAGCAAAATGAAGGAAAGCACCACTATTTATATGATGTCAACAAAATTTATGAATAACCCACATAGTGAAAAAAAAGTATTACCTGGGACTTAAGAACTTATTGATGAATTCTAAGTTCGTCTAGAATAATATTTCTTAATACACTTAGCAAAATTAAATGATTCGGGGTGCATTGGATGGAAATGACAACTCCTTCCTAAAGTAACAACTTCAGTGTGTCCTTTTGAAGCACCGAAAACTTATACATTCCTTTCATATGCCATTCCTTTCCTTTACTCTTAATTTTATTTTCTTTATTTGTTTATGAGAAGGAAAAGATTGCTTCCTATAACTAAGCTGGCCTTGAAAGTGACCCATGGAGTAAAGTTCATTGTCAAATCCTTGTGCTCAGATTCTGTGAATGAATCTCAAACACAGCGAGAAACAAGGGACTTGGCTCAGGGATTCAGGAATTCTTTTTCTTTCTTCCTCCTGATAGTCTGGAGAACAGAAACCATCACACATTAGGTCTGGGGGAAGGTGAAGAAAAAGAGATCGTTTCTCTACACTGTCCTTAGTGTTTTCTATCTTGTTAGAGACACTTTAAATGGGTGACAGGCCCTATTCCACAAGGGAAGCAAATCACCATCCATCAAATGCAAAGTCAGATTACATTCCTAACTGTTACCTGCTACCACTACTTATATCTTTTCCTCTTTCTAGCAATGAAGGTGTCACTTGAGAAAGAAAGCAACATAAATGCGCACTTCTGATATTAATGAACAATGCATTGATTACACTCCAAAAAGAAAAAGGAAGAGGATGAGATCAGAGCACACTATCACTGTGTGATAAAAAACATCTATCACTGTGTGATAAAAAACATCAATAACTCATGCGGGAGATAAATTATGATTACAGCAAAGAAGAATCAGAATAAACTTTTAGGCTGTTGCCACTCTTAGGTTACAGAAGAATTGACTAATTTTTAAAAGGTGAATTTCTGATCAAGGCTTTCTGATATATATTATATAGGAAATGTAAAAAATGTATATTGCCTGTGAAAGAAAGTCAGGAAAGGAAGAAAAAGAAAATATATCGCTATGCTGAAAGCCTATAGGACAATCAGATGGTTACATCTGCATTTATAACATCACTTTTTATGAGAAGAATTTACACACAGCTGCACTAAACCTGGATTCAGTGCAGCCTCAGTTCAGAGAAACAGAAGACATGCTGGACTTCAGCAGTGACAGCATCTCACCCCTCTGGAAACTGGTTCATGAATGAAATGTTATGGAATTTTGGTTGTTCTTTCCTTGCTTGAGTTGCCACCAAGTGAGTCCGAATAAAAACAATTTTTTTAATATCTTTATGACAATTAGTTCCAATAAGGACTGAAAGAAGGATTTTAATTTCAAAATGCAGTTACATTTGGAGACTAAAAATTAAGTTTGTGTGGTGCAATGCACACTGACAATCAGATGTTTA
This sequence comes from Motacilla alba alba, assembly GCF_015832195.1. Taxonomy (NCBI): domain Eukaryota; kingdom Metazoa; phylum Chordata; class Aves; order Passeriformes; family Motacillidae; genus Motacilla; species Motacilla alba. The sequence goes on along the minus strand of NC_052046.1, from coordinate 65,479,161 downwards.
AGGGTGATATAACAAAATCTATAATAAAAGGAGGGAAAACCAAAGAACAAAGGTAAAAGTTGAAACACAGGAGTCTAGCTACTGACACATGGTAAGCTAAGATAATGTAGAGATAATGGAATTTACATCTGTAAGTTATCCCTGCTGCACAATGCTATCAAAAGAGGATATAAATTAAATAATACTTATTTTCAAATGCTATAAAATATTAAAATGGTGAAGATCAGTTAAAAATAAAAAATCATCCTTATTGTGGAATAATTACATATTAGAAACTAGACTATTAGAAAAACAGTTTGAAAATCAAGAGCCTATCCAAACATATCCTTGATGTATTCAGTTTGTTTCATCTTCAGCTAAAACAGGCCAGAATTACTTTGTACAAATTGTGCATTGTTAAAATGGCCTATCTGTATTTTTACAGTCTCCTTCATTCTAATTTCTCTGAAACAGTACAGAAAGCAGAATAAAGGGATGAACTAGACAAAATAATACTGTGTTCAAAGAGAGAAAAATTCTTTAAAAAAGACAAGCATATTGCTTCAATGTTCCTTAAACATTTTAAATTAGTTGCAGCTAATGCCAGATAAAATGAAACAAAACCAGAAGTGATGAAACATTATTTAGGATCTTAGAACAACTCTCAGAAATAATGACATCATGAAGTTACTGTGATACCAGCAGTTTGTGACCTCTGTGTTTTAATACAGTGTGTCCTGGACTCACACTAAAGAACAGGGCTCTCACATTAGCCTTGTCAGAATGGTGGTCTCTCCAGGTCTGTTAGCCCTGCTTTTGGGATAGACGTATTTCTGCAATGTGCTGATGATATTACCAGAAGTTTCTCTGTCTTAGCTCAATTAGTAAATTTTAATATTATTTGGATTTCTAAACAGTATTTTGATCAGTGCTTATACACAAAAATCACCAAACTGACAACCATTTTGCAATAGAGCAAGTGTTTGTTTTTTTTGGTTTTTTTTGGTTGGGTTTTTTTTTGTTTGTTTGTTTTTGGTTTTTTGTTTTTTTTTTTTTTTTTTTTTTTTTTTTTTTTTTTTTTTTGTTTGGTTTTGTTTTTTTTTTTGTTTGAAAGTTGTCCAGTTCAAAGGTTAGATGCTTCCAGGTACTCAGTGCCACATCCATCCTGATCTTCATTATTTTCAGTTATGGGTCATTCACAATTTCTCTGTGCAGTCTGTACCAGTGTGTTACTGCTATCATGTTAAAAAACATTCTTTGTTATGGCCAGTGTAAATATACACAGTTTAATACAGTTTAAACCATTGCCCTTTACTTTGTCACTGGAATCTTTGCTAAATACCTCTTATAATGCTGCCTTATAATGTTCATTTTATATATACACATTAAGAGATATAAACTGAATATTATATTCTATACTAAGTAACTTAATATTCACAGTCCTTTAAAATTTTTCCATTTTTTTTCAGTGCTTGTTCTGTTTTTCCATTTAAACTATCTGGCAAACTTCTGAAAATTTTGAACTGCCTTTTATTATTTTATTTTTTTATTTAAAATGGCTGAAACAGTTTTCCTACTCCCACACTGATCATATTTATTTTTCATGTGATGAAGTACTTGTCTCTGTTCTTTTTGATTTCTTTCAATTCTTTCAGTCTCAGAGAAATGTTTTCCTAACACTCCTCTAATTTTACTGGGTGAAAAATGCTTCAGATCTTCCTTTTTCTGTCTGAAAGTTCATTCACTTCAAGCCTCAGCTGAGATAAAATCTGAAGAGGAACAGGAGACCTTGGGTAAGGTGACAACTTCAAAGAGCAGAACAATTTCATGTTTTTATTGCTTTCTAAGACTGGTTTTTTTTTAATAGTTGTCAATGCCTCAACTGACACCAGCTCTAGGGTGTGCCACCAATATATATTATTTTAATCTATTTCAATAGTGTAATTGGCAGACAGATATGGTTGTGATCTTTTTAAGGTCTAGTTTAAAGAAAAAGGTCTAGCATTTTCTCTTTTTTATTAAAGAGTTTGATAGTATATATTTTTGTGGAGATCTTAGCAATTAAAATCCTAGTATCACAAACTGTCTTCTCTTTGATAGCATTCTTTTCTACAAATTCATCTGACTTTCCTGTCTTTTGTACAACCTGTTAGAGTTATACTTTAGGAGTTTAGAAGGAATGTTAGCATTTCAGGCTGAAATTGGTTGTTAAGGTTATATATTACATTCTCTGACATTAAACCTGTATATTAAACCAAATGTGAGTATATTGTATCAAGAACTATAAACATTTTCTTTTTTCATGTTTAAGAGTATTCGCAGAAAATAAGTCATTTGGAAGATATTCCTGAGAAATATACTCTTTGTGCATCATTAAAGGAGGAAGGTATGGAAAGGCTAATTGATATATCCTTGATAAGTACATTTGTTGTGACAACATGCTGACATTTATGGCTAAGATCAGCAAAAGTATTCCCCATAAAACTAGACAAGTATCTTAATTTCTTAAAGGAAATACAGTATTTTGAATATGGTTTCTACCTAGGGTAAACTTAGTCTACTTCCTCTGTGCAGTTGTACTTACTCGAAAAAGACCCGAAAGAAAGTAACCAAATAAAATTAATAAAGCCACAAAGGAAAAAAAAAAAAGTAAAATGCCAGAAGCCTCATCTCAGTTGACCTTTCTGAAATGGTAAAGCATAAAATGCTTAAGTGCATAAAACAATATCAAGACATTTTTCAAAAGAGTTACTATGAGCACATTTTAAGGTTAAGTGGGCGCAGCAAGGTGGCAGCATGAAGTGTTTTATGTATTTAATCGTGCAAGTTTAGCATGAGGTCTAGGACCTCCTGAAATTTCAAAGCCACTTTGATAACAAGTAGGAAAGGTTAATTGGTGAAATACTCTATGGCAAATACATTAAAACCACACAAACAAAACTCTTTTTTCAAAACATGAGCATGGTAATACAAAGACCACAAATTTTAAATTAACTCTGCAATTCAATATTGTTCCGCTCATTTCTTACACTAGGAAAAGAATGATTTATATCTACACATGAAATTAACTTTTCACCACAAACTAGCCACCTGAAACATATATTTGGTGTTAAATTGAAGACTGACAGGTGAGGCTGTGTTGTTACATATATCATCCACCCAGGAAGAAAAAAATCCCAGCTGATTTAAACAGCAAAATAAACTCCTGCAATACTAAATCACTTCAACTTCAGAGCCAAAAAAAGTGATCTTCATATCCACATTGAGCCCCATGCAGGACTCAATGCTAGAACATGGGAATATTTCCTGAAGTAACTGCAGCCCATGGAAAGCCAGGGCTGGAACAGGTTTATCTTGAAGGACTACTGTCCATGGAAAGAACCTATGAAGAAGCAAAAAAATAATGTGAGGAGAAGAAGCAGCAGAGAGGAGCTACTACGGACTGACTACAGGCTCCATTTCCCATCCCCCTGTTCCTGTGAGGGGCAGGAAGTAGAGGAATTGGGAAAAAAAAATGAAGCTGGATGTGGTCTGAGGAAGGTGATTCAGATTTGCCTTTTTTACCTCACAATCCTTCTCTATTATAATTGTCTGATTTTCCCCAAGTTTGGTTTGTGTGTTTCAGTAATTTGTGAATAATCTTTCTCTGTCCTTATTTCAGCCCACGAGTTTTTCATCTTATTTTTTCCCCCCTGTTCTGTGGAGGTGGGGAAGGGTGAGTTACAACCCTTTAAACTGAATTTAAATTTTAGGAGAAACTCATGTCAGTATTTACTTTAACCTTTGACGTGGACACCACTGAAGAGTAACAGGGATCTATATTCTCAGCTGTTTAAACAAAGAGTCTGCCCAAAAATTAGGAGCTGGGTCTTAACTCCACACTGTGAAGGTGGTAAAACAGTCCAAAGGGGATGTTTGTTATCATATCTCTGTCACACTTACCCAGGAAAACTATTCAAAACATACAAACATATTGCTGTTCAGTTGTTTACTTTTGTCTGCAAATTTAGCCCTGCTGAATGGAACAAATGTCTCACCTACACATTATTATGTCTAATTTTTCTTCTTCATTTAGCCTCTTACTCCTTGTATATTACTGGAAAATCATGTTTAGCACCAAAAATTACTTAGAAGTTATGCTGTTTTGACAGACTCTTCCAATGTAAGGGGGAAAATTGCTGGAATTGAGTCGTAAAACTCAACTGAACTCCAGCTATGATGAAAAGAGCAGATCAAGGCTCTGGATAGAGTAACAGCACAGAGTGCTTCTGACAGTTCCCACCTATGAGCCCCACTCTGTTGAAAGGTACTGGACAGCCTTCCCTGACTAATGTGGCTGAATCTAATAAGTAATTTTGGATTTAATTAGTTTCTGTGACAAACAAAACAGACTTTACAGTAAGCAAATTGAGTTTCTCTGGTTCAGTGACCACTATGACATTGCTCCTCTCAAGAAGATTTTCACTTTATTGAAGGCTGGTAGGTTTTTTTCCTAAATAGCTACAGGCAGGACACATTGCAACATAACTGATTCCTTGTCTGTTCGCACTTGAAAAAAAAAAAACCAACAAACTGTCTACATCGACCAAGTCACTTACACAAATGTGTATAGACGGCCATGCAAATACAAGGAAAACAAAATGCAAACATTTGCATGAAATTTTATTTTTGTTCCATTGAGACTGTATGCATATATCTGGAAAATTTGCTTAATGGTCTTCTTGAGAGACTAAGCCTCAGTATCTATCATTACAAAACACATTGTATTTTTAATGGAGTGGAAAGGCAGGAAGGATCACCTATCTTAAATACATTTATAAATAGGGAAGCGGGGTGTACTTTGATACAATTAGGTTACAGTAAAATGCCAGCCATATCAGGAAAGGAAATACAAGAACGTCCATAAATTGTAGCTATTGTGATTTTGCTCTGTATTAAATTGTAGCTAGTGTGATATCCCACACTTTGCCCATAGCTGTCACTGAACATAGACTCTAAGTATTTTCTTTTTTTTTGCTAATAGAGAGACTAATACCACATATATATACCATAAAACTGTTATAAAACTACCATCTGTAGAATGTACAAATGCAATTTTTAGGCAGTGGTTATAGAATATATATAATAAATACAGAATAGCATATACTATAAATTCATGCTTTTCACGTGTCTCCATTCACACTGCAGATTTTCCAAATTGCTGTTTATTTTCTTAAAGTCCATTTTTATTCTTCTTAGGGACAATAGAAATTGTTCCTGTCATTTTCACTGATGTTTTCTTTCTTAAGTTAGATTCTTATTTCACGGATTTTTTTTCCCCCTCTGGCTTTTAAGAAAGCATCAGCACAAAACAGAGAATCAGGACATGCAAGTGAATAAGGATTTTTATTATTAAAAATTGTCATGAACAATATAATTTCAGAAGGAAGCAAACATAGAATACCTTCAATGATTTGAGCTGGTCCCAAAACACAATCAGCAATATGGATGAATGACGTAGAAATATTCCACTGTATTTTTAAAAGACATTCAAAAGAAAGAGTAGAGCTCCAACACAATATGGGAAAACACAAGTCCATCAGAAAGATGCATTTTTGCTGTTTCTCATACTAATCCATTATTTAGAGGTCCCTTGTTTCAAGTCATCCTTACAGCAGCAATACCTCTCAGATGAGGTAGTGCACTTGGAGTCCTCCAGAGAGCCAGTTATTATGGTGGCCAGCAAAGAGGTACTTTTTCATTATTGTCTGAGGTTAAGAGGCTGGTTTATGAGGTGGTGAAATAAATAGGAAATCTGACATACTTTAAAAGAAAATGAGACAATTTTTTCTAGAAACAAAGAAAGCACAGGAATATTATCCTGACAAATCTTTCAGCTCCTGTCTTTCAGAAATGATCAGTTGTGTGAGTCCCTTGGAACAGAAAAACATAGACACATTTTAAATGTCTTTAAACTATAGGGAAAAATGAATTATTTTGAGAACTACAAGTTCAAGCAATCAAAGAGAGAAGTTTTATTATCCTATTTCAGTTGCTTTCCATAAAAATTGACATTGGGTTATTATGCATATAATTGAAGAATTGCAATTGAAAATTTTATTGACTCAAAACTATTTTTTGCATATCCACCTTTTAAACACTTGATGACTTTACTAAAAGACTCTAATTTTGTGTTTGCTTTTTTGATTTTCCAGACATGGATAACCTCTAAATAGTCTGTGTTTTTTATTCCTGTTCAGCCCTAACTGCCCCATTGGTGCCTGGAAGGTTGAAAATGTATCTATCAGAGAGGTCCTTATGAGACACTGTATGTATTTCTGTATATATAAGAGTATTAGATAAACTATAAAAATTAGATTGATGACATAGAAAACAGGTATTAAATAATTAGACTTCGTTAAATTCTTACCAACAGTCTCCCTTTTACAGTTGTTATTGCATGGCTTAAAATAATAATGACCTAAGTCACTTCACTTTTTTTTTTTACAGTTTTATTACCTGTGTGTTTAAATAAACAAGTCCTAAGCAATTGTGAAATTTCTTTTTTTTTTTTTTTTATTTTAATAATTTATCATAGCCTTGGTGGTTTTTAGGCATGAAGGTTCATTGCCTACTTTGGGTTCCCATGGGATGTCTTTCCTACCACCACTTCCTCCAAAAATTAATTTAAAATGCTTTATTTTTTTTTTTTTATTGCTGTAACACAAACAGATATTAAAAAGGAATTTCAGCTCTTTATTTTCTACCCTTTCAGTAATTAACTCCATTTTGTGGAGCCATATTTTTTAAATAGTTTTCATGTCATTATTTCTACTTTTGCCATACAGAAATTAATAGAAACACGTTTTAGAGAGGTTTTACTGAGAAGTTGTCTTTTTAACTAAATCTATATTTAGAAATTGTTGTTTTTGTATTGCAAAACACATACATTGTATTTGGACACCAAGGTGCTGGCCACTTTTTCTAATGTTTCTAAGGAAAAAAAATAGTTCAGTAGCAACAAAGTAACAAGAATTCTTTTTAAAAAAAATTTAGTTATTCTAAGACAAAAATACATCTGTTTGCAGTTAATGATGACTGGATACAGTAACTTCACAAGGTATATCTCAGAGAGATCATCCAATGAAAAGGGATCTAATGTTTGAACTAATCTATTTGAATATAAAGGTATTTTTCAGCTTTTGTACATCACAAGGCTTGTGCATCTCTCAGTTTTAAAATCCCCATAAACACTGTGTAGGGACCAATGTGAGTCTGACTGTCAGTTTAAATTTCTTTTTTTCCTATGCCACCACATAATCTGTAAAATTATTTATTTACTTGCTGCAGTTTGAGAACTCTAGGTGAGAGCATTCAAGTTTCTTGTTTCCTCATTTATTCCTTCTACTTTCTCTTCAGGAATTTTTCTTCAGTGTACACCATTCTGTGAAAAAAATGCTCTTCAGCTTATTGTCGCTTCACCTAGAAACTCATCTTTATAGTTCAAGATATCATATACACCTATAGTCCAGGACTCTTCTGTGCTTCTGTCCCTGTTACCACAGTCTTGTCCCAAGTTCTTCACTCCCACTGGCCATACGTGTAGTTTCCTGGCCTGAGGAAACCTTGTATTGACAAAAGTCTCATGGTATGACAGTGCAGTTTTGCACTCATTGAGAAAATTTTTACCTTAGCATTCTAAATGTTAAAGAAATTCTTGGATTGTCTGAGAGGCAGTTTCTGCTATCACAGAAGAAGCAGCCTGTCAGTGACCACATGAATATTTGACCAAAATGAAATAATGGTTGCAATAGTTTTTTTAAACTTTATGGCTGCTTTTTTTTGAACAGGCTGTGCAATTCAGCAGTGTAACTAGAAGTAGTATACAAACCATGCAATTGTCAATTTTTTATGCTTTTAAAGTCAATAAACACCTAATTAAAAAAAATGAAAATAGAACTGTTGAACTGTTGACTTCCATGGTATTTCTGAGCCAGTTATGCATAATCTGGCAGAGCAGGTAACTGAGAGTGTTTAAGTAATTGCTCCTTGTCTAGTGAGCTTAGAAAGAAAGCCTAAACTATTTTTCAAGTAATCCAATGATATTAATTAATTTACAAATAATTTGGTCTTATTGAGTCCCTTGTTGAGAAAATACATTCTGATTTTTTTCAGAAGTGTCATATGTCTGTTGCACTTCAAATTATAGAATTTTCATTAACAATTTAATTGACTAATTTTAGCAAAAGCATAAATTAATAGCATTAACAATTGACTGCAATGGTGTATGGGAAACTAATGTCAGGGTGCACAGCATTCTTTGGTAAAATACAGAAAATGTCCTGGGATAGAAATCAGAAAGTTCAGCATTTAATGCATAGCTTTGTTTTTATTCTCCTTTAATGGGTATTATTTTTTTAGATTACATTATCCTAATGTCACACATGCTGAGGGTATAGATAGGCATGATGGAATCCCTGGAGGAATATGAGTTCTTCTGTTGTGTGGTTGCCATTATTCTTGATTGCATCTGCTGGGGGTGAAATTTGAGGAACAGGTTGCTTTGGGCACTTTTGTTTATTGATTTACATTTTCAATTTTAATTTTGTCCTAGTGTCTTTCCTTCTTTTTTTCTTTTAATTATTTTCTCCTTTTTTTCCCACTTTTTATGCAGATTTCTGTTCTGTAATGCTATCTGTTTTACATGTCATTGTAATAATCACTTTTATGTTTTCTTGGTGCCAGTTTAACATTCTGGTACTGATTAACATTTTCATCATATTTACTGGAGCTCATGCTGTACATATGAGAATACCTCCTTTATTTGTCTCTTAGATTTTCTTTTTCCCTTGTTAGTGCTTTTGCCATCTCAGTTTCAATGTTCTGGCTGGTTGCAATTACAAGTTTTCCCAGCTGGGAGCTTGTTTCATTTTTCTTGGTCTCTGTGACTCATTAATCTAATGGAACTGTAGTTCAAATTGTTTTGTCTCCCTGTTTTGCATCTTCTTTCCACACAGTGTGATGACTTCATTGATATTTCTCTGTTCAGGATTTTAAAGAAAAACGGTAGTTACAAAAATTGGTCCTATTCTGTGACCACTCACATTACAGTGAAATGATTCCCAAGTGGAGTTTGAAGAATAATATCGATGCCTATAACTTTTGAAAGACCTGAAAGTTTGAGAAAGCTAATCTAGCTGTCATGGTAAACAAAAAAGCTGGTGATTAGTGCTGGTAATAAATATAGGTCTAAAGTATCAGAAGTATCTGTGTAGCTTTTGACTTGTACCTAAGTCATATTTTTTATGGCATCATAAGTGAAATTTGCTGTGGTGGTAAGAGCTTTTATGGCATAATATTGGGAGAATACCAACTGCTTTGATGGCATCTGATAATCATTGCATTTGGCGGGCCTTGTTCAATAAACGGCTGTATAATCGGTTTTGTGCTCTTGCTTACCAGTGTGTACCTGCTCTGTTCTATGAAGAGACAGATAGATCTCTGTGGCTTGTGATGCCTTAAAGAACTTAAAAATAAAACAACACTTATTTGAGATAATATTAGTTGTGGTGGTTTTGCATAGGAGGCATTTATGGAAGTGATGCAAAGCTTCCAGCCACTAGAAAGCTGTACTGCCTCTGTAAAAAACACATGTTAAAGACAAAAGAAACCTGGGAACTTCCTCTTTCTTTTCCAGTCGGCAAAGAGATAACAGGGGCCAGGCCAGGCGGCCCCTGCCACAAACCTGTGCCCCCTTCCTGGGGCGCCCGCCGGGCCGACCTTCCCCCACCATCGGCTGGTGGGCAGGGAGAGGGGAGCCACAGGGCTGAGGCCGGGCTGGACCGGGCTGGCCAAGATTCTACCAGCGTGGAGTTTTGCCCACAACCACGGGGCAGGGGGAAGGGAAAGTCCCCTGCCCCGGCGTGCTGCTGGTCAGTTCTGGCCTGGCTGCTGAGATCCCAGCCTCCCCTCTAGCCGCAATTCCCGCAACCTACCCAGCCCAGCCAGGGTCAGGCAACCATCTGCAGGTCCTGGGTGAAATATTAACTCTTTCAGTGTTTCAATCCTCCCTTAAATGAGAGAGAAGAACCAAATTGCAAACAATGTAGAGGAGCAACATGAAGACACCAAGGTCACTGAAGGAGAAATCAAGTCCCAGATGAAAGGGATGAGGAGACACTTAATCTGGGGGCTCAAATCCTCTTGTAAAGCTGCGGAGAAAGATGTAATTGATACCTCAGACTCTGTTTCCCTGTAACACTTGAAAGCATGGAGAAATTAAGGGCTCAATTTGTTATCAAGCAAAGGCCTCCATACCAAAGATAAGCAGATGGTAAAGTAGTTGTGATCTTTGTGAAGTTTGAGCAGAGAGAGAGAAGAGTGATGAAGACCCTCTGCCCCCAGGAAGAAAAGACCTCTGTTCCCAGAGATGAAGATGATTTTAGAGATAGATAATAAGAACCTGTGGTCTTCAGGGCAGCCAGCGAAGGAAGAGACGGAGAAATTGTGACTCCATGTTTCAGAAGGCTGGTTTATTATATTAATATATATATTATATTAAAAATGCCACACTAAAACTATACTAAAATAACAGAGAGAAAGATGCATCAGAAGGCGAGACAAGAATAGAAAGGAATGTAAAACAAAGGCTTGTGACTCCCAGAGAGTCTGAACTAACTGCCTCCTGGATTGGTCATTAAGTAGAAACATCCAACACCGACCAATCAAGGATGCACCTGTTGCATTCCACACTAGCAGATAACAATTGTTTACATCTTGAAGCTGAGGCCCCTCAGCTTCTCAGGAGAAGAAAATCCTGACAAAAGGATTTTCATAAAATATCATAGCTACAAGAACCTTTGCCTTTGAACTGCTCATCTTTAAAACAGTACCCCATAAGCTGACATGGTGCATAAACACAGCTGTAGGAAAAGCTTGAGAAAAATGGGAGGGATTTCACAGCTGCAGATTACCCTGAGCGGCTGCTATTCATGCTATTCATGTTTTCTTGTGGAGAAGTCTCCATAACATTAACAAGAAAGACTTCTCTCCCTAGGTGAACTGAAGAAACATTATTCTAGATGTGGTAAACTGACTGAAATTTTAGCTTTTGTTTCTTTATATTGTCAGGGAAAAAGAAAAGGTTGTAGGGGGAGGAGAAGTGTCCTGAAGGTTTTGTTCTGATTTTTATTACTCTTTCTTTTAGTTACTATTAATACATTTTTCTTTATAGCCTTTTAAAGGTTTGAGCCTGCTTTCCCTTCCTCCTGGTCCTACCTCCAGGAGGAAATAATGCATTCCAGTGAGTTGGCCAGCACTAAACGCATCACATTACTATAGAAGGTAATACAAAGGCTGGTCTTTATTGGAGGCCTCCAGGGGGCAGATATGGAAAATGCCCAAATGCACATCCCTGAATGTCATGAATACAGTACTATAAGTTTTGCAAATTTTCATAAATTACAAAAATCCCCAACTGGAGAAATAAGTAGTGAGGTAATCCTTCCAGGGTCAACCTCCTTCTAAATCCTGCCCCTCAGATATGAACTGAACTGTGTGAATATGTGTCTTGAAGAGCTGTTTTCAGTCTTGGATTCCAGGAAAGAATCAAGATAGGATAAGGGCCTTGTACCCACCAGGGCCTGGAGCTCTGGAATGTGTTTTGTCCTTCTGTCTAGGGAAAAGTACCGGGACTAGCTACAAATACAATAATACACTACAGAGCTGCAAATATATATGTAAAGAACATAGAGAATATATAAAAGCAAAAATCATTCTGGCAACACTACATAGAAAGGTGTACATGAAAGAAAGTGCAAAGCTTTATTTTACAAGGAATGCGGGCTGGCAAGCACTCTTTAAAATGGTGGTATCTATGATTCATGATTCCAGTTCTTCAGACTAATTGTAAATTGCCTTATTTATTTACGGTTGATTAAATTAAATCCTTCCTATTATTTTTCCTGATTGGTTGGCTGAAGTGACTTGTGTAGATGGATATGATATGAAGACTTTTGGGTAAATTGTTTAAGAATCTGCTTCTATGAGTGTTCAAAACTCTGATCTTGTAAAAGCTGTTTTGGAAAACATTAGGATTTTTCCAGAAGCTTCACTATATTTGGACCAGATACATAAACCAATTATAGCAAATATATTTACTGATTTTTAATTAACTAATGAATTAAATTATAATTAAAATGGTTTTAGAAAGCAGGGCAAAAAGAGGTATAACAATATGCAAAATAAGCTAATTAAAAGTATGCATTATCAGGCAATTGATTTATTTATCCAGCTCTGGTCCATGTTTCAGAGTTCTGTTAGATGCAGCAAAATGTAGGCTTTAGTAATCTGTATCAGCCCTGACAGAAAAAAAATACAATTTTCAATAATGAGAATGGTACCAGAGTTGCTTGTATCTGTCCAAATATTTCTGATTTTTTTTTCTCACCTGTTTATCTTGCTGTTGATTTCTGGAAGTTGTGTAATGCACTCTTTCAATGCTATAGCACCCTCCTTTCTAAGAATTGCTTGCCAAACACTTAATCAATTGTGTCTAGATTAAGGTTCAGATAGTCATTATCACTGGATTACTTCATTAATTAAAAAATAAACAAAAAATTACAGTTTTCTAGTTATTTGAATATTGCAATTACAGTAATTTCAGTGTTAATAAGTATTAATACAGGAAGTAAAACTAAATTTTCTTCCAATCCCGTCCTTCTATAAACATAAGATTGTGTACATATGATGAAAGATGATCAGCATTTCCCACTTACCTCTGCATTCATGAATTCAGTTGACAATTTATTTATGATTTCAAGAAAAACATAATTCATTTTACACTTTCTGAGGAATCTATATGAAATTCCATTTCTAAGAGCTAGAATTTAGTTGACTACCTAACTTGAAGTGGATGTAGCCTTTGAAACTGTCACTAATTGAGGAACAGATTGAGTATTGATGCATAAAATCAGAGAATTTAGAGACAGATAACTGGGAGAAAGTTATTTGGATACTGGATTTAGATTCCTGTTTATGCAGGCAACTGGACAGTGTTTCTCTCCCTTAGCACCATTTTAAAACTAGCTGGACTTTCTTTTCTCTGTTCTAATTGAAAGGCTCGTCCTTAATCTTAGTCTTTTAATGGTTAGAAACTTTAAACTAATTTCAATTCTAAATTTATTCATGACAGTTTTATACCCATGTGGTCTTGTGCCATCATTGTCCTTCAGCTTAATTAGTTTTTTGTCTTCCCCCAGTGTTTTCCCTTTGTTTATTTATAACAAGTAATTATATCCCCACTCTGACTTTGTTTTCTTGTCTTTTGGAGCTAAGCTCTTGTCTGTTCTTGGAATAGAACCAATGAAAATCTTCTTAGATAGGTTATAAACTTATGTTCAGAACTTCAGCGTTAGAACATAGGATACAATGTTAGAATGTTGTATAATATGATCTGAGCAATATCATCAGTAGTACTTTTGCATTCAACAGATCAATAGACAAGCTTGTTAATAAGAACCTGTCTGGAGGGTAGTGGAGTGTGAGGTGGTGGGATGGATTGTTATATCAGGAGACTGACAAAGTGATGAACATATTGCAGTTTCCTCATGAAATCTAGAGCTGTTACAGAAAAACAGTTGCTCATTATTGTTACTTAAAAAAAAAAAAACAAAACAACAAAAGATTGTGTCATCTAAGGCATAGCTTTGAGGCAGAAATTATAAATGCCAAACTGTGGCATTCGTTACACAAACAGAACAAGAGTTGAAGCTTGGATATATCTAAGGGAATAATTAAGTACTTTCCCTTTTAATTCCTCAAATTCCACTAGGAAAATGTGCTTTTTGTTGTTGGAAATTATTTATGGAGACAGAGAGGAAGATACTTATATGCATATATTTTGCATCCATGTCTCTATTTGTATACCTATATGTTTTCCACGAATCACTTTTATATTTCATAATTGTAGGGGTGGAGGTCTTTTACAGTTTGTTTGCTTTTAGAGGTGAGAGAGAATAGCAATACCGTGAAAATAGATTAAATAAATAAAAATAATGCCCGCACACCCAATTTCTGCTCAGTCCCCTGAAGGCCAGCTACAGTTAACACAAGATTCAGAGTTGAATTCAAGTTGATGATGTGTTTGTTGCTCCTCAAACTTAAGGGATTTTAAAGGTAAAAACATAAAAATTGCTAATTTAGTTTACTTGTGACATAAGTACTTGATTCAAATACCATCTGGCCTGCAAGAGGGAATCACAAATGGAACTGAAATGGAGATAAAGGATCTCTATGTCCTACCTGTTATAAAAATGATTTTAATAAAGCAATGTATGATAAATTTTAAACTTTATATTCTTTTTTTCCATTTTTTTTTCTCTGCTGCATTTTTCATTTTACTCTCAAATACTTTTTTTTAATCAGACAAAAATAACCTAGAAAATAGCATGTATCTGACAAAGCTGACAATGGTCAGTTTCAAAATTTTATAGCGCTGTCAGTCATTCCTGATGATTCTTCATTGTGACCATATGTATTCATACCTTCTGCACTCATATTTGACATCTCCTCTGTTTCAAATGCAGCTTCTCTACTTGCCCAGCAAAGGTAGCCATGGCTCGTTTTTTTCCTGTCTCACTTTGCTTTACTGTGTCTTTTACTACTTGGAAAAGTAATGTGTTATTTCTTGCATGGGAAATGAAAATGATAATTTGAAATCTCGTCAAATACATTATAGAAACTTCAATTCTGTTTTCTCAGAAGTTCTAAGGGATAAACCCTTGATCTCAAAATCTGGAAAACAATTTGAAAACACATGAAGAATGACAACTTATTGCATTATATAATGCCTTTTACTTACTGGCTTAATTTTCATATTTCCTTTTTCCATCTTTTACATCAATTATATAATATTTAAAAATTTCTTTCTTTCTTTCTTTCTTTCTTTCTTTCTTTCTTTCTTTCTTTCTTTCTTTCTTTCTCTCTTTCTTTCTCTCTTTCTCTCTTTCTTTCTCTCCTCTTTCTCTCTTTCTTTCTTTCTCTCTTTCTTTCTCTCTTTCTCTCTTTCTTTCTTTCTTTCTTTCTTTCTTTCTTTCTTTCTTTCTTTCTTTCTTTCTTTCTCTCTTTCTCTCTTTCTCTCTTTCTTTCTTTCTTTCTTTCTTTCTTCTTTCTTTCTTTCTTTCTTTCTTTCTTTCTTTCTTTCTTTCTTTCTTTCTTTCTTTCTTTCTTTCTTTCTTTCTTTCTTTCTTTCTTTCTTTCTTTCTTTCTTTCTTTCTTTCTTTCTTTCTTTCTTTCTTTCTTTCTTTCCCTGTTTGTTTTTCTTTGGTTTTAAATATTTTTTTAGTCATTAATATCCATGGTTCTAGAGAAATGAATCAGTCATGTGACTCATTAATACCTTGAGAAGAGTGATTAGCACTTAAGAAAAAACTTAAGTTGTTCTAAACTTTTCATGTAATTCGAGTCCCCTGGGTGATTTATAATTCTATTCAATGTTTATATATATATTTTTTTCCAACACACAATTCTGTGCAAAGCACAGAATTCAAAATTATGATGAAATAACTGTTGCTCTAATAATTTCACAATTAATATGAGTCTCCTAATGTAACTATATATAAATATTGGTTCTTGTTGTAAAAATTGTTATTACTGCTAATATTATTTAATGATCCATACAGTGCTTGCCTAAAAAATTACTTGTGAGTAAATTGGATGCTCTCTATTCTTTTAAAATTTCGTATCTTGATTAAAAAAAACCAACCAACCAACCAAAAAAAAAGAAAAACCCACAAAAAAAACCCCAAAAAAAACCAAACACAAACAAACAACCCCCCCCATATATATTTCAGACCGTAAAATCACTGTCTGATATATGTCTTAAAAAGACCAACAGGAAAAGAGTTTGGGAAGTCATGTGAGAGGAAAATGGAACAGAGTAGTGACCTTGGACTATGAACAAATGAAAAAAATCCTGAGAATTTTGCCTCAAGCCTTAAGATCTTCCACTAGTAGATTGTTCACAGTCTTCCAAGGTGAGCCAGTGTTACTTTCTAGTCATTAGAAATGTTTTCATTATGGCCTGAAAAATCTCCTTTGCTGCTGTTTAAGGCTGTAATTGTCATCCCATTAAAAACAGACTGGAAGAAAATACAATATTCCTTCCTTACTGCAAGAATTCCAATGACAACTTGCTTGAAGACTGTTATTTCAATTCACCTCATTGTATTTCCCACTGTGAAAAAAAGATGCCAAATCATAATACAATTCTCAGGAAGATGAGATTTATAAAGTATACACAGTAAATCATATAGGATTCCTCATTAATAAGTACTAAACTAAAACCAAGGACTTCACATTATCATCATCCCACAAAAAGAAGTTCTTCCATTCTCAGAAATGGACTGGCTGATGTGTCAACTAGCCACCGTCCTGCTATTGCCTTTGGTAACTCTGTAATTGCATGACTTCAACCAGTGGTTTGAAAGCAAGAAGCTTTCAAAGACAATGAATATATTTTGGAATTTTTATATTCTGCTTTTAGGACAAATGACAGAAAGACTGTCTGAGCTAACACCAGTGAACTGAAATAACAGTGGGGAAATGGCCCTTGTAGGAAGTCTCAATTTGCAGTTCTGGAAGGAGCAGGACTGTAAGCTCTTTTTTTTGCTAGTAGGTCTTGAATTGGTTGGCTTTTGCAATGGAGTGCATTAAAAAAAGCCCAACAAAGCAAACACCCACCCACCCACCCACCCAACCAACCAACTGTCAAAAAATGTATTTGTGTATGTATAAATTCATATAATCGAACTGGCTCAGTACATAAGCTATCAAGTTACTAAAGAAATACCATTTCCTGTTCAGATAACTTATATTAATACGTGTCTTGCAGTTAAATCCAGTGTGTCATACTTTCCAACTGCTCCAAGCTGCAAGGAATTCCCAAGGAACTGGTCAAGGAATGTGGAACCAGTAACAGAAAAGTATATCATAATGTTATTTTGAAGTCTCAATAGGACTAATACTCATAAAATCCTGCAGGTAATTTAAGAAAACTTCCTTATATGTAAATAGAACAAAGTTGGGATTTTTTCAGTGTAAGAAAACTACATGAGAATTTGAGATGTGAAAATTTGAGAATTTGAGCTGCATGAAAAATGCAATATGACATTTATTTTAAAAATTAATCTGTAGCTCCACCAAGATTTATAGTTACTTTTATAATTTATGGCTCATAAAGATCTTATACGGTTGGATTTTAAGCAAAAAAATACATTTTATCATCCTGTTTTCACCCACATGCATCTTGAACTAAAGATGTTTGTATTTTTGGCTTAAAATCCAACCGTATAGGATCTTTATTAAAAAAAAAAAAAAAAAATTCTATCTCCTACCAAGACAGACCTTCTTCATTTTATGTTAATTTTGTAATACCTTTTTTCTCCTTAATACTGTTTGCAATTCTGAGGGATAAAAATGGCAAATTTTTCCATCTTTTTCAGATTATATCAATCACTAGTGTTTTCAATATCTGAGTCTTCAAAAATCTGGCAGACATTTCTATGATAATGCTATGTCTCATATACACATATCAAAAGCTTTGTTTTGAATTTCAATGATTTTCTGTCATGTTAAAGAAAACAGCAAGAAATAGCAGGAACAAAATATGCATATTCTGTAACAAACTGTAGCAATATTCATAACAGTATGGCTACTGGTTTGGCACAACAAAATTTAAGATGGAGTGCACTGAAAGCAATATACATTTTCAGGCTACATAAATCAAAAAGTCATTTTTCAGAATGAGTTGCCTTGAAAGGGCTTTGTTCCTTTTTCTGAAACATCTGGCATGTGCTGTCATTGAGAGAACATTATTGTCCTGGGCAGAACATCTATTTGCTCTGATATGGCATTTCTTATGTTCATATACAGCCCATCCTTATAAATGATTGCTATTTTTTGCTGCAAAAATAAATGGCTGGACCAATATTGCTGTTGCAGGCCCTTTTCCTTTTTCTTTTCTAATTGTATTCCTTGCTGTGTCCTAAATGAATTATTTTTTTTTTTATTCTTAGAAACATGAACATTCATGTTCAACATTCATGTTCATGAACATTCATGCAATCATTCATCACCAAATGCCACGAATTCCCGTCTTCCATTGTTCTATTTATGAAGAATATTAGTAACATTCTTAATCTCAGAACAGAACAAAGCAGTATATTTCCAAAGAAGCATGAAAGCAAGTCATTTAGACATAGGAAGTCTTCTTGAATAGTTGTAGCTTTAATTTTCAGAAAATAACTGTCTACTTTGCTGTAAAAGAAACCCCACTTTTTCATTACAGTCCATGAAATTTTTTTTTGGTTTCTAGTTTGCCTTGGATGTGGACTTGAGTGAAATACCACCATTTTGATGAGTTTTGTTTCCAAGAAAGGAAGGAAAGTGAAATGAAAAGAAAGCATATATTCATTGAGAATTACAGCTAAACACTTAAAGCTTAATAGCAAATGATAGCACTGAAAGAGAAAATGATTATTTAGGCACATTCTCCTGAGCAAGATCAACAGTTTAGAATTTTTCTGAATGGGGGAGAGAAAACACTCTTTGCAGCTTTTTGGCCTAGAGTGGCAGCAGCCTTATTGACTGCCTGAGATGCTGCTGCTGTGAAGCTGTACTCTGGTTCCATATCATCATCAGGAGGCCAGGGTGACCATTCACTGTGGCAGGCGCAGGCCCTGCAAACCTGCCTTGGCGTTTGGAGGCCTAAGACAGGCAAAATGCTGAGTCATGATGACTGGACCTTAGGAGCCCCTCTCTCCTGCTCTCGGACCCTTGCTTATCTCTCTGTAAGGCTATAGGTCACTTTCCTTTAACCCTTACCATTGGACAATCCTCGATCCTCCTTTGCCCTATATAAACCCCTGTTTCTGCCTGGCTCATTAGAGAAGAGCTGTCACTGAACCCGTTTGCAGAAAAGAAGATAATAAAGGACATAGCTGCACAATATTTCACACAGCCTCTCTCCTCTCGCTCCTCTTGTCTTTTCCCGCGTTAGCCGAATGCCTGCTGCATGCCCCAGCCGAGCCTAGCAGGGCCAAGAGCTGAAATCACTAATGAGCTGAAAATCACTAAAGCTGAATATCCCTAAAGGCTTGCTAAGGTGCAGGCTGGAGGCGCTGCTAGAGCTTGGGAGGACTAGCTCTTTTCAGAGCTGAGCTATCTGGCTTTAATGTAGCTACCTGGGAACACCCCGTAACCCAGCCAGCGGCATAAACTCACCATGGAGAGAAGCATACCTATTGCTGCACTTCTGGTATACTTTGCAAAAATATGAGATTCTCATCCTGGGCAGCTGAGGTGACAAAGATCCTTGAAAATCTGAGTCAAACAAATTAGAACTTCTAAGTAATAGATGTATTTAAATAAATTATGAATGAATTCAAAACATACCTCAATTAATTGTCACCTGTGTCCAGAGCTTTGGTCTAGATGGCTCTAGTGAAGCATTTAGCCCTAAGGTTCCAGCTATTTTGATTCAGACAGCTAGCAGATAGGTGTTAGTGCAATTGTCTATGAGTGCATGTATGAGCGTGTGCAAAGTACCAGTGTGCAAGTACCAGTGTACGCCAGGCATGGAGGCCAGGGCTTAAACCACTATTAGGCACAAAAATTAAAGGCTCTAGGCAATGGAAATAGTAGCAGCACTACCTGTCTTTCCTATGCCTGATAAAGGCTGGGGGTAGTTTTTTGCCAGATGTTTCCCAGAAGCTCTGCTTAAGGAGTTAGATTTTAATTAAACCACAAAAGTTTCCTACCCCAGTCTCCCTGTCTGGGTTCAACTATGGAATCTCTAGTATGTGAAAAGTGTATAGATAAATATGGGTTGTGATTGATTGAAGTTTGAAGGATTCCTTTGATTTGAGAAGGGACTTTATGCAAGAGGGACTATCATCTGCTAGAGTAAATCCTTGTGTCTGAATGATGAATATGAACAAACAGAATTAGAATATTTAAGCAAATTGTGAGCATTGCTGTCATAATGTTCAAGATTAGGAGCTGTATTTCCCTCCATTTTTGAGTTTGTATGCAGAAATTTTGTTTTGTTTTCTTAGCACCATCTGGATTATTTGTCTAGATTAATTTTTATGTTGGCAAAGAAGGAGTTATGCATCCAGTATGTGATTTGTCTTGCACCTCTTGATAAATTAGATTTTGATGAACAGACCCTCAAATAATCTTCTCATTTTCAGTCTTTAACAGAAAAAAGAAGCAATGCCCTTTCTCCTACTGTGCAACTTTTACTAAAGTGTTAGATAAAGCAAAGAAAACAACAAAAATAGGACAGTGAACTGATTGTAATGTATCTACTAAATCTAAATGAGTGAAACTAAAATTTAATACTGTTACAACTTTACTTCTTGGTCTTCCTACTCTGTGCTTGGTATAGCATGAATTTTTCACACAACAAAATACATTAAAATTGGAAATTCCTACATGTAGAAGTAGACAGTAACATCCTTAATTAGTCTTACTGAGTAGACAGAAAATACACTTTTGACACAGCTTCTACACATAGGCGAGGCAAAAAGACATTTAGAAACCAGAAGAAAATGAAAAATATTGATCTTTGAGGAAAGATGCCTGTGAGAAAAGGATGTAGGATGAAAGACTTCAACAACACATATGGAAGAACTTTATATTGGGCTCAGAATCACTGGTGTGAAGCACTAAGAAAAAGGTAAAATTGACTTTTGAATTTCTTAAATTTGTGATTTTGGACTCCATTCAAATACATACTTCAAATTCAATTCCAAACAAATCAAGTTTAATTTTTTATTTATTGTATATAAAAAAATTGTTTTTACCAAAAAAATAGCATAAAAAGGAGATTTAAGGACAACAAAAAACATTTTCATATGCAGTTATAAAAAACACTGCTTTATGAAGTCTCTCAATAGGGTCAGATAGAAAAAGGGCCTGAAAATATATAGCTTTATTTTAAAAAACTTCAGATATTACTTAGTCCACTATATATAATAATGATGTTTCCATTGTGTTGATATGCTTTGCATATTTTCTTGCAAACACAAACTGTCATATTTCTGTCAATTTGTTGAGACAAGATTTTTAGTTATGAATGAGGCTTTTTTTCCTATCTAGAACATATTTCTAAATCTGATCTTTTGCACGCACAAGATTATTTTAAAAATTATTATAAATACATTCATATTTTTTAAAGATGTGTCTTTAAAAAACAACATTTGATTGTTCCAAATAAATAAACAATTTTTTTCCTTGTATTTTTTTTAATGTTCAGTTTTAGGTCATTTGTTTGTAAAGAAAAGATGCAAACAATGAAAACGAGGGCTACCATTTATTGCTGTAGGAGATCTATACACTGTACACAGTTGTATGCATTCCTTTGATTTATAATTCAAACATCTACATTAAATAGTAATGATATTTATTATTGCTATATTCATGTATATCCAATTCTACCCCCATGCAATTTTATGCAATCATGCTACTAAAATGGGCCAGATATAGTCATTCTGCTTCTTTGTCACTACCTGATATCCATAAAAGCCCTACATATTCCCAAAGACAGATTTTCTGTCTCTATAAAAACATTAATTTAAATAAGACCATTCCAAATTCACCTGTCTAAAATCAACTTTACAGTCCACATCATGTAAAGACATTGTAAAAATGAAAAAAAAAGTAGTAATTCTCATGCTAACTAGTTCAAAAAACTAATAATGTTCTGTCAAAATAAAAAATAAATACCAGTTATTTTATTTTATTTTAAATTTATTGCAGTAAAATTTGAGTATGGTTTAGTCTCTGTTTTCAGTATTTTCATTTAGTGCACATCTGGCACTAAGACCACAAGTGGACAAAGCAAGCATGATGAAAAGATTGAAATTGCCTGACAGAAGGTTTTTCCTGAACAGACCATAGTAGAGAGTAAAAACGCCATCAGTCAGAGTAAAAAGTGAGGATTTACACATGAAATTAGGCTTGCAAAGGTGTATGAAAAATCTGGAAAATTGTTGCAGCAGGGGATAATGTTGGCATGAAAATACCCATAGGTGCACATGGTGTAATGCTTCCAGGAATGGGTGCATTTGTTTTGGTGGGAAGAGGTGAAATTGGTTGGGAAGGAAGCCCCCATGATCAATTGAGTGTGAATGCATGAGTGTGATTGGACCATTTGAGGATTAGTTACAAAAAATGTGCAGAAATTTTCAGATGGTTTGTTACAGTCTAGTGTTGTGGTTTACCTGTTGTATGATTATACCGGTCCTGAATGCTTAGTTCAGTTATTGCCACTTAATTGCATGCCATTAATAAATCAATAAATATATCTGATCCCGATTTGGTTCAAAATACACGTCCTGAGCAGTTTTTTCTTGTGAAATCTTTCTTGGAGATAGAAAATGGGATTAGAAAGAGCTGTCTTCGAATAACAATCTGCACCTAAATCAGACAAAACCCAAAGCTCAACAGCAACAGAAAAAAAGTTTAAAAATGTAGGTTTTAAATTAGCTGCCTTTGTATAATAACAACAGTGCATTCACAGTTCTTTCTTAAGGCTTATGATTTCTTGGTCTTTCTGCAAGTATGACAAGTACAAAACTCCTTTTTTTGCTCCCCACATTAATATAAGAGTAGTCCCTTGATTAAAAGAGTCTTGCTGCCAGATCTGGAGAACTGACAAGGATTTTGCTTATGTTCTCTGCTTTGAGAAGAAATAATTATTTTCTTGTCCAACCAGACAAGGTAAATTACTTTACTACTTTTGCTATAAGCCACATCAATCAGGTAATGTAGATAATGTCAAGGAATTTGGAGATAAAAAACACCTATTCTACCCCACCTGATTAAAAAGCAGACATGTTCTTGGCAGTAACCAGGCAGAAATGACAGACAACAAACAAACAAAAACAGAAAGTGAAAAGGAAAGAACTGGTTTCTGCAATGATTCTCATGGGTTAATTGCAGAAACCACCACCCACTGTCCTCCACTTTTCCAGTTGTTATGGTCACTACTGAAAATAAAATGTTGCTTCTAATAACTTTCATTTTATGTTTACTGACATGTACATTTGAAAGCATAAAAATTAGTTAGATTTAGTGCCCCCAGCTGTGATTGTGAAAGTTAATGTTATTGTTCTTTCACAGCTCCTCATATGCTAAAGCAAATGACATTTTAGAATGTTTAGTACTTAAAATAAATTTTAGACAGAAAGAATTTGACAGCTGACAACCAACTTTTAAGATAAACATATTTTCCTTTCTCTGTTACACTGGAAATTGACTCACTACCATGACTCTGATCACTTTCCCTTAGAACCATTTTCACGCAAGTTATTTTTCTTCCGTTTCTGAAATATCACTTTAATGCACTCTTGCCAATCTTCTTTTGTCAGTAACAGATGCATAAAAGTAACAGACTGAAATTACAAATGACTGAAATTTCACAAGTAATCACATCAGGTAGGGATCACAGAGTAGAAGCTGTTAAATATGTTAACAGAAAAAAATCTTGTTATGTTACTTTTACTTCTTGATCATCTACTTATTTGCATACTATTGATTTAATTTTAAAAGTGTGATTAAAAATACCTTGCAAGCTATTTTACACTAAATTGTTAAGCTGCTTTTTTTTGTTTTTAATTATGTAACTAGGAAGTTCATTTGCTCTTTTAACAGGTAGTTAGAGGATGTGTCATATGACAATGTACAATATTCATAAGCAATTTGTCACAAAATCTTTTTTTAATGCAAATATACCGTCATCTCCACACAGCTCCAAAATTCTTGATTGCAATTAGCATATAATAATAGCATGATGGCTGAGATTCATTACTGTATAATAGCTATCAGAGAAAAGCAAAGCAAGAAACAGATAACATTTTGTGAGGAAAGAAAAGGGGTTTTATTATAAAGTGCTTAAATATAACTTCATACTCTGACCACACACACTATAGTGACTTTCTTGCATATATTTAAATAACATTACTTATTAACCCTGAAGATTAATTTTCTAAGTCATGAAGAAACAGAATTTCACTTCATTTAAGTGAGTGACTAATGTAATGATTTTTAGTGGAGTTTTTCACAGGTTTACATCATGACTGGTACATGAGAATAGGTTTCTAGAAAAAATCCAAAGCTTGTGCAAATACTTTTTTTGAACAAAATACGCAGTGCTCCATGACATAAAAATATAAAAGTAAGCTATATCTCAAATACATTTTAAATAAAAATATTGAGCCAAATTTATTTGGCTCAATTAAGGAATTGTATAGGAAGAAATCTCAAGCTCTGAGTAATACTTATTATACTGTGTTCAAGGGGTCCCAGGACAAGGAAGAGATGAGAATCTGGACTCCCTTTCTCAGAAGACTGATTTATTGTATTAAGATATATATTATATCAGAAATGCTATATTAAAACTATACTAAAAGAATAGAGAGAAAGGATTCATCAGAAGGCTGGAAGGAACAGAAAAGAACAAATAACAAAAGCTCATGACCCTCAGAGAGTCGACGCAGCTGGATCTTTGATTGGTCATTAAGTAGAAACACCTAACATGGACCAATCACAGATGCACCTGTTGTATTCCACAGCAGCAGATAGTTATTGTTTACATTTCTTTCCTGAGGTTCCTCAGCTTCTCAGTAGGAAAAACCCTAGCAAAGGATTTTCATAAAAATTTCATGGTGACATACTCAGACATCTTAAATTCTGAGTATATTTTTTACTCTGAGTTCCTACATAATCTGTCCTGAATTCTCAAAATAACTTCAGAAAAAAGTATTTCAAAATAAGAATTCTATACATGGCAAATATATTGCTGATTATTTCATTTTATAAAACAATATCTAGTTGCATTTTATAATTTAAATTTTTGGGGAATGAGTACACTGCATGGTTACACTGAAAAGAAAAAAAAAAGAGAAAACAACCTAAACCAGAAGCAAACTACATGTTTGTGTGGCAAATTGACTCTTTAGAAAGATACTTTTTACAGCTTGGAATCAGGATGTACAAATCTTGATTATGATTTCCTGAAAAAAAAAAATTACTCCAAAGAAAATAGCATTCTGGGAAAAGATTTTTTCCCCTGCAAAACTGAGTCATTAGAAGGGAAAGACAGCAATAAGCTGTTTGTAAAAAAGAGCAATATTCCAGCTTGCCTTCAAAATCAATGTCAAAACCCTTTTCTGATTTCAGTGGACTCAATTCAATCTAGCCTCTGGGCTAAAACTGGCTGCCTCTTCTTTCAGCACCAATTCCATGGCACAGAAAGATTTTCAGTAGACTTAAAGAGAGTAAAAACCAATTAATCAGATGAGGATGGAACACCAAGTATAGTGGTTTAACCCTCGTAGGCAGCTAGGGCCCACAAAGCTGATTGCTCACTTTCCCCTAGAGGGAGAGAGGGCCAGAAGAGTGTGAGAAAATTTGTAGGTTAAGATAAAGACAATTTTTTAAGTAATCCAAAATCTGTGTGTGCATTTAAACAAAACAAGGAATTTGTTCACTCCTCTGATCAACAGCCAAGAGTTAAGCCATCTCCAGTAAAGCAGGGGTCCATGACAAAATCAGGGAGTCACAGAATAGGTAAATTTGGAAGAAACCACAATGGGTCATCTTGAGCAGGGCCAGCCTCCCTGCTCAAGCAGGATCACCCCAGAGCACATGACACAGGATTGTGCTTAGGTTCTGGAATAACTCCAGGGAGGAAGACTCCATACCCTGTCTGGACAATCTATTCCTGTGCTCAGGCACCCACACAGTAAAGTTCTTCCTCATGTTCAGGTGGAACTACCTGTGTATCAGTTTCTGTCCATTGCCTCTTGTCCTACTGCTGGGCACCACTGTGAAGAGCCTGGAAACATCCCCCTCTTCAGATAATCATGTACCTTGATGAGGTCCAGTCTCAGTCCTCTCTTCTCAAGACTGAGAAGCTCTTTGATCTTCATAGTCCCCAGGGCACTGCTGACTCATGGACAGCTTGCTGTCCACCAGGCCTCCCAAGTCCTTCTCTGCAGAGCTGCTTTCCAGTAGGTCAGTCCCCAGACTGTCCTGGTGCCTGGGATTGTCCTTCTCCAGGTACAGGACCCTGCACTTGCCTTTGTTAAAATTTAGCTAGTTCTTCTGTGCCCATATGTCCAACCTGTTGAGGTCCGCCTGAAGGGCTGCACAGCTCTCTGGAGTATCAGCCACTCCTCCCAGCTTTGTGTCATCAGTGAATGGGCTGAGGGGGCACCTGCCCCTTCATCCAAGTCATTGATGAATAAGTTAAACAATACTGGGGCCCGTGTTGACCCTTGGGGAACACCTCTATCGACAGGCCTCCACCTAGATCCTGTGCCACATGCTAGAATCTTCTGGAATCTGCCATTCAGCCAGTTCTCAATCCACCTCACTGTTCACTCATCCAGTCCATACTTCCTGAGTTTGCCTATGAGGAAGTTGTGAGAGTCAGTGTCAATAACCTTGGTAAACATGAGGTAAACAATATCCACCACTCTCCCTTCATCTATCCAGGGGGTTGTCTCATTGTAGAAGGCAATCAGGTTGGTTGAGCATGATTTACCTTCAGTGAATCCATGCTGACCATTCCCGATCACCTTCTTGTCATCGGCATGGATGAGATGCCCTCCAGAATGAGGCACTCCATCACCCTTCCTGGGATGGAGGTGAGGCTGACTGGCCAGTTGTTTCCTGGGTCTTCCTTGCCCTTTTTGAAGACAGGGATGATATTTGCTTTCTTGCAGTCCTCAGGAACCTCTTCTGATGGCCACAACTGTGGGATTTGCAGGGGTCTCAGGATGACGGAAGAGACAAGAATCTTGACTCTATATTTCAGAAGGCTGATTTATTATGTTATGATATACATTATATTAAAAATGCTATAATAAAACTACACTAAAAGAATAGAGAGAAAGGATTCATCAGAAGGCAAGACAAGAATAGAATGGAATGAATAACAAAGTCTTGCGACTGACCAGAGAGTCTGACCCAGCTGCATCCTTGATTGGTTATTAAGTAGAAACACCTAACATGGACGAATCACAGATGCACCTGTTGCATTCCACAGCAGCAGACAGGTATTGTTTACATTTCTTTCCTGAGGCTCCTCAGCTTCTCAGGAGAAGAAAATCCTGGCAAAAGGATTTTCATAAAATATCATGGTGACACACGACCTTCCAGAGATGGTCATGAGCAGCTTCATCATGGTGAGCACATGGACACTGAGCACTTGTGGATGCTGAAAATCAGGGCCTGTAGACTTGTAGATGTCATGTTTTCCCAGGTTTTCTCTAACCCACTCCTTCCTGACCAAGGGAAAACCTTCCACCATTTCCTTTCCCTGATCTGCTGGCTCAGAGATTTCTGAGTGCTGGTCTTGTCAGTGAAGACTAAAACAAAGAAAGTATTCAGTGAGTTAACTCTGCCTTGTTTCCTTCCTCTTTTACCAGGGTCCCCCCTCCCTTTGGTAATAGTCCCTTGTTATCCTTTGTTTACCTCTTGTTATTGATGAATTTGTAGAAGACCTTTGTCATCCTTGACATCACTAAGAAGATTTAATTCCAGGTGAGTCTTAGTTTTCCTCATCTCATTTCTACTTACTCTAAGACAAGCATTGTAACTCAGCTTCCACATTTCTCACTGTCCTGGGTTGACAACCCAGGACACTCACTCATTACCCCAGCTTTTACCATTGAGTGTGATGCTATATGGTATATGTCTTTGCACAGTTGAGGTTGTTTGTCCTAGTTGTTCCCTCTCCCAGCTGTCTTTCTGGTTGGGCAGTCTGAGAAGCAGAAAAGGCCTTTGTGCTGTCTAAGCCCTGCTGAACAGCGCCTAAATCATTGGCTGGTAACACCACTTCTCTCATTACAAATATAAAAAATCGCACCATACAAGCTGCTATGAAGAAATTTAACTCCACCTCAGGCAAAATTAGTAGTACACCAGCCTAAATGGAGTACAGAGCAATGGCATTCATTTATAAATAAATTAATACAAATATATTTATTTATAAATAAATTAAATAACAGCTTTCATAACACCAATAGCAAATGTGATCTCACTAAAGCCATTACTTTCCTTAACACATCCATACATTTTTGTTTCTCACTGCGTGGGTTGCAGCTTGTTGCTCCCAGTTGTTGATATATCACCATTCTTTGCATAAATTCTGATTTGACATTAAAGCATTTAAAGTTAGTTGACTTGCTGCAGTCAACAATTCTGATTCATGAGGCATACCAGATACTGAAATGAGTGTTTCCACACCGGAGTCAGAAGCTAGAAAAAGAAGAATCTTTAAGAATCCTATTTGAAAAGATAAACTTGACCCAAAATTTGTTTCAGACTCAGAAAACATGTGTGTTTTATTCTGGAAACATGACACTAACTCGGGATTGGAAAAGCTAGATTTCAGATATCTTGTTTGCTTTTCTCTTATATCACAAGGAAAACAGAGCCCTGAATCTACACCCCAGGCTAGTGAATTTTACTTGGTTTTGGAACAGCAGGGAGGAATTTTGATGACATAAAAAAGCTTTACCACTGCAAATGATGTTGTTTGTTTGGTTTTTTTTCTTAAAACAAGCCATTGTGAAGAAAACTAAATCAACTCTGGATGAAACTAGCATACCATCTCTAATTACTGAAAAGTGCAGATACTCTTCATGTAATAACAAATTCAAAAAAGTAATTTTTACTTAAAAAATTTTAAACTACAAAATATTTTGAGATAAATTTATTTCTGAAAATAGATGACAGCTAAGCACAGTGGATTTTCACATGATTCTCCAATCTTATTTATCCAAAGGATAAATTTTAGAACACAAATTAATCAAAACACCTTAAATGCTGTCTTTATAAAAAAAATACTTCTCCTCCACTTAGAATTTGGTTTGCTATGAGTTTAGGTGGTCATTTTAGTTTATTCTGGTGGTTGAAATGTTGTTGGTTACAGTAAAAAAAAGGATATATGAATATCTGATATGGAGTATCAAAGTATTATGTCTGTGAAGCTATACAGAGAACTAAAAGCCATGAAAACTATTCAGAACACAGATCTTTTGAAATTACAAGTCAGTGACAATAAACTGTGTTGCTAGGAAACCAGAGCCACTGAAATAGTGTCTCCTTTTAAAATAAGAATGCTGATTAAAAAACATTCTCAGCAAATAATGAATAAAGGTGTCAGAGGTATCTGTTGTGCCAAAGATCAGACAACACTTAATTTGTAAGACAGAGCAATATACCCATGTCTTAAATAGCTGGCAATTTGCTGTAAGAACTTCAGAAGATAATAAAACTTCAAACTGCTTATATCCAGAGTTGTTGCACATCATATTGCAGCTTCACGAATTCTTTATCTGTATATTGATGTTACATCTTTAAATTAAATTAAGAATACAGTGAAGTAAGAACTGTGAGCACTCCTAGTTATGTGATTTAAAGGGCAAACACAGAGTCGGAAGAACAGAGATGACCTCCATTGTAAAAATATTGCTATGAAAGTTAAAAATGCATGCAATCAATTCTATTTTCTTTTAGTGATGAAGGAATGATGAAAGTGGATCTTTATTTATCCCAGTGGATTGACTACATGTATGAATATATCACAACATGTAGATATATTCAACAAACAGATAGAAAACATCAAAATTTGTGTTTCTGTGGAGAAGAAATCATGCTGCCGAAGATATATCACCCTGCACCAGAGAAGAAAAATTGATGCATTTAGTCACATCAAACACAATATCTGAATCTAGAAAAATACAATATGGATGGACTAAATGCATGGTTCTGCTTCTTTGCCTGTTTTCTGGTTTGCCCGGTTCTGCTTCTTTGCCTGTTTTCTGGTTTAACAGATTGTTTGATATTTTACAGGCCTTTCTCTGATTAACACACAGATTTAAATAATTTCCCGATTTTCAGAGCAGCCTTGTTTTGTCTATCAAGTTGCTCTCTAGTTGCTTGTTATTTCTTTTCATACACTGGATTACAACATAGTTCTAGGAACTTGGAAAGTTTTCCTTTTTTTGGAAGTAGAGTACTTTTTGAGAGATATTTTCCTAATATGAGCAGGTTTTTATGTGTTTTTCATTGATTTTTAGCATAAAATGGGGAATGTAGTCATGTATTTTTGCCGTATTTGTGTGTGCATGTACACTGTAGAGTCTGTCTACATAAAATTTTCTTTGAGTTAATAATAGTCTGAATCTCAGACTAGCCTAAATGGAAATGATGTGAGGCTATTTCCTTATCAGACTAGCATCTTGCCAGAATACTTCAGTCTTTGCTAATAAAGCTACTAGGGTTCCCTCCATCACCATTTTTCACAACAGAAAATCTTTTTTGTCATATCGCCAACATTTTTACATGCTAAAGTGATTCCAAGCTTTTATTGTAATACTGCAGAGTATTTGAGGTAATCATAGCGGTATCCAAGAAATTAGTGTCTCAATGATATTCCTAATTGTTTTCTTACCATAGCCCTCTGTTGTTAATTTTTTTCCTTGGACTGTTTTCAGAGTTAGGAGACATGACAAAAAATTTCTTCATTTCCTTCTGTCAAAAGGTAAAAAAAAAAATCATGTTTTCTTTCTTTTTTTCTTTTACTATGGAGAAAATGAATTTATAAAATAATTTCAAAGAAATTATTCTAATTGCAAGGATGAATTTAACACCTAGGACACTAGTAATTTTTTTTTTTTGTGCCTAAGAGTGAAGTTGTAATTTAAACTTTATATCCTGGATGCTTTCATTAAAAAAAGAGGAGAAAAAAGTGAAAGCACAGATTTTGAATCAATAATATGCTTTGGGTTACATGGAAGGTTTCTGTAGTGTGGGATCTGCAGGACTGGCTCCTGTGAGAAGACACTAGGAGCTGTTTTTATGTCAGAAAGAACCAGTTTCAGACAGCTCCAAGCTGGATCTGGCACTGCTCAAACTGAGCCAGTCAGCCTTGTTTGTGGCACCTCTGTGATAAAATATTTGGTTAAGGGTACAACAAGAATGTGCACCATCTGTGAGAGAAAAGGATGAGGAAAATGTGAAACAAACAACATTAAGGTTAATGAATTAAGAGGCGGAGGAGTTGCTCCATCTCTGGAGCAGAGATTTCTCTGCATTTCATGGAAAACCATGTTGGAACAGATATTCACACTGTGGCTCATGGAGAATCAATGCCAGAGCAGGAATTAGTAGCCCATGGCAGTCCCACACTGCAGAACTCTTCTTCTGAAGATTTCAGCCTATAGAAAAGATCCACACTGCAGCAGTTTTTAAAGGATTTTGATCCCATGTTTGACATGCTAGAGCATGTGGGGAAGAAGTGGAAGAGACAACCTGTTATGGACTGACCAAAATTCCTATTCCCCATTCTCCTGTGCTTCTCACAGGATGGAAAAAGTAGAAGTTTAAAAAACAAGTTGAGCATGGGAAGAAAGAGTGTTGGAGTAAAGAATTTAGCTTTGTTTCAATTTCTCACACTCTCCTATTTCTATCCTACTGTTTTCAATTAGCAAAAAAATTAAATTAATCTTCCTCGGTTTTAGTTAGGTTTTTTGCTCATGCAAAAAAACTCATTCATTGATTTTCCTGCCCTTAACTTGACCTATGGACTTTTTAGTACATTTTCTCCTCCTGTCCTGCTGAGAAGGGGGAGTAAGAAAGCAGCTTGGTTCATGCCTTGGTGGCCAGCAAATGTCAACTCACCAAATCATATTGCTGCAAGCCAGTAAAGAATGTAGTAAACAGGTCTGATGCTTTTGTAAGATACTTGTGCACAGGACATGACCTATGCAGTTACCTAAAGAGAAAGCTTTAAATGACTTTTTTTTTTTTTTTTTAATTAAGAACAGCAGTGTTAAAACCCAGTAACACCTCTTTATAAACCATCTTCAAAAATGTCTGTGCAGCACTCACAAAACAGTAATGAAGTACATTTACACAGTCTCAGTTCCAGCATTTGACATAAAAATATACAAGGTTATTGCTTTTATTTTATACTGCTAATCCTAAAGGCAGCTATGAATAAACCATACACCAATGTCACATGAAATTATAATCTAGAACAGGAAGGTTTATTAATAGCCTACTTTTTAAAAAGAGTAAAGAACAAAAGTAATTAATTGCAAGCAAACAACATGCACAGACAGAAAAATAGGACAAATTTAAAATGGATTCTCTAAGACTTGTAAGATTTTCACAAGAACTTGTGAAAATCATCAGAGGACACTTCAAATGAATTTTTTTCTAAAATAAAATATTCTGTGTTGTGGAGAGAAATGTATGCTAGCACTAGTTAAGTGACACTTCTGAGATAATATAGATGAGTTCATTTGTGTCTTTTTCTCCTGGATAAGACTAGCACCTCAACACTATCTAAAGTGAATGGAGGTACATGAATTTCTGCATCTCTGGATATCCCAGTATTTTAACATTCTATAGGATGAATAGTTTAAAATATTCCTTTTGGCTTAATAAGTTATATCAAAACACTTCACTGAAAACTTTTGCAGTATTCAATTATAATTTCTCCATAATTAGCAGCTAACCAATTCATTGTACCCAAACCGGACATCATTCTGATGGGATTGTTCTTGTTCTGTATGTCTCTTTTGAGGATGTGGGTTCTGGGAGCTGTAGTTCTTAAATATCCTAGACCATGGAATGAAAATGGCACCTAAAATATAATTCCTACAGAAAATTTAACGCAAGGAAAATTGAATAACTCTTTGGGTTAATGATTTATTAAATGAAACATTACAAATCTATGAGAATTTTAGCATTTAGATGTTGCAGAAACTGATTTTTATACCTGTTGAACTATGGCAGAATGCAAAGGATAGATCAGAAATTGGCTTTTAAAGTGCAAAGAATTAATAGTTAAACACTGGAAGGCTTTCAAATCATTGAAATTAGCTAAAAATCTATTCTATGCAATTATTAAAATTAATGAAAAATTCCCTATTTTTTGGCACATATCCTGCATATTTGTTATGAGACTGTGAATTCATGAGCTAATTATTACCTAAGGAAATATCAGAAATATTAAAAGACCTAATAGCAAAATAGCACATTAGCTAAAATATTACCAAAAGAGCATCTTATTCTAATGATCAGACAGTTAAAAAATTACTCTATGTGTGGGGGTCTTTTTTGTTTTGTTTTGTTTTGTTTTGTTTTAATTTTGGCAAGCTTTTCCTCAAGAAAGGCAATGACAAAAAAAAAAATGAAACCAAAAAACCAAAAAAAAAAACAAAACAAAAAAAAAAAAAAAAAACCAACCAAAAACCAAACCACAATTATCTGAACTGAATAAATACACACATGCCATTTCTGTCTCTAAGTTTGTCAGCATTTACCACAAATCATTCTGTTCATTGCTGGAAGCAAACTAGGAAAAAAAGATCAAACAGAAGTGCATAACAGCATCACGGAAAAGCAATCTTCCAGTTCAGTACAGTTTATTCAGTATTTTGTTTGAGATTGTCTATACAGTGGGGAATGGTTTTTTTAATTCCTGTTTCCTTTTAGATTTTTTCCCCCTTCCCCCAACCCTTGACTATGGAAATATTATTTTAGTTTAAATTTTTCTTTCTAAAACTGAAATATTTAGCTTATACATTAAAGGAAAGGGACAAATAGCACCTTGGTTAGAAGACCAAAGCTATCAATGGTAATTGGATATAAAGTTCTTAATATTAATTATATTCCTTATCTCTAGTCCCTTAGCACTCCCTTCTGGAGTGGCTTTTCTTGTCTAACTAAAGAAAACGCACTAGATTCAAGGACTTTCATTGAGCTTTGTCATAATTGTCACTTACACTGTAAGGAAAAGCTTACAAAATATTCTTTAGTCCACCAAAAATAATTTAATTTGAGAAACAAGATCAACAAAACAACAAAAAATTCTGATGCCTTAAGAAATAGTCTAAGAGCTAGTAAGCTTTCCAGAGGAAGACACATAGAATAAATTGGAAATAAAATAATTATAGTATTGTTGAGAGGCTCAGGCTTATTTATCACCTTCTTATAGTAAAATGAACAAAATAAATGACTAGATTTTTTAAGTATTGCTTTCAATGCTCATGTCCTTTAAACCACAATGAATAGCCCCAAATAACTACAGCAGAAGGAGTCAATTCATCAAAATGACATTAACATATCAGGAAGAAGACAGAGCCTTCAATTCCTTCAGGCTGCTTATCTATCACTGAAACACACATATTTACAACACCAGCACCCCATTCTGATGTTGCTATCATATTATTCATTTGACTGTTGAATAATAATAATTTAGATCAGTGGGGGGAAAAAAGCAATAAATAAGGGATCTATTTTAACTAGCAAGTGTAATAGGTAAATAACCTTTCAGTGGTGTCTCCTAAACCAAATAAAAAGAAATAAAGAAAAAAATAGATGGTAGGAACTTCTTAAGAAAATAGGCCCAGAAAAAATCTGAAAACCAAAAGCAAAACTCAAACAAACCACTAACAGTACTTTTAGCAGTACTCCTAGTGATTATTCATAGCAGTTCTCATACCACTGTCATTCACTTACTGCAATAAATGGTGGCAACAGTCTAGATAAGAAGTATCTTCATCTTAATTTGTGTTAAACAATGCTAAATTGTTTTAACATTATTCCTCTTAGTGTATCTACAATTTCCAATAATTTGAAAAAAATAGCATCATCTGTGAGCAAAATGAGATTTCTTAAGTAATGGTTGAATCTTAGTGAAGAGTCAAATATTGGTAGTATAAGAATAGACTTTCACCATCTTAATAAACTGTGAATGTGAATAACAAAAGTTCAAGTTAAGACTGTCCAGTAGAATTGCAAAAACTTTAAGATAGCCTACAAAAAGAAATAAGAAATATTAAGTAGTACAAGTTATACCCTGCAGCCCTCTAAGGATCAATGTATCAAGACTAGATACTGAAAAAAGTAAAATGAGTAAACAAACCAAATAAATCCTAAATCAGCAATAGACAGCGTATCTTTATCTATTTGAAAGTTACTCCTGGGATTCAAGAGCAGTGATAGATACGCTGTCACGGGGAAGAATAGAAAATAACATTTCTTGCATTTAACCTCACTATTATTAGTTTATACCTTTAATATTGGACCCAGATGATTTTGAACCAAATGTAAAGGGAAAAAACTAGGACTAGTGGGGATAATATGTATTTGATCCACATCTGAATTACTAATAGAGCCCTTTATTTCAAGTGGTTGTCTACAAAAAAAAAAAAATCAACAGTTATGAGGATTAAATTCTTCAGACATCAAAATTTATTTGTATGTGAATGCTACTTTGCTCAATAATAGAAAAAAATAATATATAATTCTTTAGTATCTGAGAAATAAGGAAGAGAAATAAAATCAGTAATGAAAAGGAAGATTTTTAAATGACTGTTTTTCTAAGATGGGTTATAAAAAACTCTGCTTTTGTTCCATCTCAGAGTTCTCAAGAAGGCAAATGCAAGTTTCAGAAAGCAAAGTTTCTAGATCAAAATTTTTCACAGGATAATAAGTGAAGGACAAATAGAATTAGACCTACCAGGCAGCATAACAGTCTGATGGAAATCATAAACTTTCAGCACTAGAAGGAGTTTTAATTATTTTACTTGTTTGTTTTTATAGGAAGTTTTTTTTTTTTTTGAGAAAACTTGTGTTGATAATTTTTTTAGTTTTTTTAAAGTGTTTTTCTATTCTGCCCAGTTACTCCCCCTTTACTAAGATTAACAACAAAATCATGT
Organism: Motacilla alba alba; assembly: GCF_015832195.1. Lineage (NCBI taxonomy): Eukaryota > Metazoa > Chordata > Aves > Passeriformes > Motacillidae > Motacilla > Motacilla alba. The sequence continues at coordinate 65,443,390 of NC_052046.1, read as the reverse complement.
AGCTCATTCAGCCAGCAGAATGGAGTATAGAAGAATAATTTATTTGTTTTGTGAATCTACCTTTCAGGATACCACAACTTTGGGGTGAAATATTGGAATCAACATCATCAGAAATCCAGTTGTTTTCATGTTTTCATATAGTGGCGTGTTTGAACATATATCTTTAGTGACAGTGTAAGACAATCTTCAAAGCTGGTGTTTTGCCTGATCCCCTCAATTTTGTATTTTAGCCTTTTAATGACTTTGACATTAATGTTCTCCCATAAGTATTTTACTAGTCTAGATGAAACTTTTTTCTCTAGTGGTCTTTTGGTAGGGATTTTTTTGGTGGGTGTTTTTGTTTGGTTGGTTGGTTTGAGAAAAAAAAGTAGAGAAAAACAATGTATCCAGAAGGAATTCTATATTTGTAATATAAACTTACTGGTATGTGTTGACATAAACATGCCCCTTCCTCTGCCACCCCACCTGATTTTTTGCAGATGTTAGTACTCAGGGATCAACATCTTTCTGAGGGAAACATGCTGTTAACATAGTGTTATGAGGTTGATAAATGGTAGCACAGAATGAGATTCTCTTAATTCTAAATTCTGGTTAAAATATGTTAATAATTTCAAATGTTATTCTACTACTATTGTAGAATTACTACTATTATCTAAGTAAATATAGTCTGCATTTATATGAGATAATTAAATTTGTTTATAGAGAAAAAAATACAGGGCCTCTTTTTAGGTTAAGATCAAACTCTATTCAGAATTTAATGCTTAGCTTGATATTAGTAAAAAGAAGAAGGATACTTCAGTATTTTTGTATGAATGTACTTGTTTGCTCACAAATTAGCAGATGAAAACTCTACAAAGGAGATAGTTGTGTTCTTTAGTTTTGCATGTAATATAAAGAAGAAATACAGAGCTTGATTTTTCTGCTTTCCAGAACTTACTTGGTGAGATATGGTAACACTTAATCAGGTACAAATGTTTTTGGGAAACTAGAAGAGGTAAGTCTGTTACATGTCTAAGTCACTATATGTTAGAAAATAGCTGAAGAATAGTGCAGCATTCCCAAGGTACTGAACTGCTCATCTGGTACTGAGAACTTTTACCTCTATTTGAAGGATACATCTTTGTTACCTTAATTTTACAGAAAAGCATATTAGGTCTTTTTTTTTAGGTTTGTTTACTTTTTTGTTGGTAATTTTTTTTGTTTTAATATGGATTCTCTTCATAAATTTTCCTGACCTTATTATATTGTGTTTTATTTTATTTATGATATCACTTACATGATGATTTAAAGAGCTTACATGGATTCTTTATTTTTCTTTCTTACTTTGGGCATACCTTTAATGGGTAATTGAAGCATATGACACAGGACTTTGTTAACAAGAACTTCTTAGAGCTCCCAAAGCTGCGCAGTAAATATGCTCATGCCTTTACAATCAGAAAATCAATGTTTCACAAAGAACAGAAGATCAAAACTTAACTCCTTTAAAATGTAAAATAATGGGATTTTGTTGTGTGGGAAGATATGCGAATCTTTGAAAGTATGGATACACATATGTTCAGACAAAGATTTCACATATATATCAGAACACTGGCCTCAATTTTAATACAAGTAATTAAATTAGTGAGGAATTTTCACCCGTACATTTTTGAGAAATTATTGTTATGATGTTGTCTGACATTAATAGACTGACCTTTCAGATCAAAGTCACAAGGACAGAGCCCATAAGATTCCTGAGATTGATGTATGGCCTCATTATTGGAGATATAGAAAAACTAGTTGCTGCAATGTTTTAGGCAGAGCATTTTCCACACCCAAGATAGGAGTTCTAGCTAGGAAGGAGGCACATTCATCCTGCCACTTTCATAATCCCCCTGCACACAACTTGCAAACAAGCTGAAGCTGGGGGTTTGATCTTGGTTTTCTACCCTGCCTAATAAATCCAAACAAACACAAAGTGTGAAATCTCAACCTTTTTTATCACACCTAGACACACACACACACAAAAAAAAAAAAAAGTGGTGACAAAGAAGTAGGTATTGAGGCCAGTCCTACAGATAGTTTCATTTAAATGCACCTATGGTGTGGCTTACTTTTGCTTTGTTATTATAGCTTGTAATGTGATTTGATAAGAACAGTTTCCTCTGCTGTTCACCTCTATGAATGCAGCACTTGATTAAGTGATTCTTATCAGGTACTGTAGGAACATCACCCAACAGGGGTCACATTTACGTACTCTACAGGAAAAGAACTTTTTAGTTAAGTGCTCTAATAGTTCACAGCCTGCTGTTAAACATATGTGAAGAGACATTAGCCACCCACCTGTGCTAAGAATGTAAGGAAGACTGAAAGACTGTTGTACAAACTGGCAAAATAATTGAAACTTAACAAGGAACTTCTCAAGGCAGAAAATGACCTCCTCTTGCAGTGTCACTGAATTTCCACTCTTCATCGGATGGCTTGAGAAATGAAACAGTGCTCTTTGTGCTCTTTGCACAAAGAGCAAACCAATCTTACTGAGTAGTATTTTTTGCTGAGTATTGATTATCTCTAAGTGTGGGTTATTACATTTTTCAGCATAAAATATTCAAACAGTATTCTCTAGCTGACTTGGATGTTTTTTTTCCCAACAAAGAAGAGATTGAAAATTCTTTCCTTGAATAGACAAAATGTCCTTTTAATGAAAATTAATCCAAGTTAAAAGATATTCTGCAATGTTTTGGTAAAATAAACTAGTGAATTCAAGTTCATTTAGAGAGGCATGCATATATTTTAGCCTCTAGTCCTTCCACTAGATGAATTTATCTCAACCTTTGACTGACATAAAATCCTAACCTGGCTGAAGCCTATATTATGTTGGCTAAAATTTTGTTAACAAAAGTTACTAGAATGATCTGTGTCAGTTTTAACTTGCATGATTTTTCTCAATATTTGGTTAACAAGTCTTATGGTATAATCTACATGCGACCACATTTCTTATTAAAAAGTGTTGCCCATTTAAATCTATGTCACATTAATAAAGTAGGCATAAACAGAACTTATGGATCCTATTACTGAGTCATTTAAAATGTAAGATGAAGTGTTCATGAAAGCATAGTCTTGGAGCTGTCAATTTGCTTAGTTTTACTGTATATTGTAATGCATTTTAGATGAGATAACTACAATTAATCATGTATTACATATGTACTAGGCAATTATTAGCTCAGCCAAAATTTTTGTTAGGAAGTTGGAATTTTCATCAAATGTTACTACATTTCAAAGCTGAATTGTCATTCAAGTTTCACCAGTCCATTTTTTTTCCCCAAAAATCTTCTTTGTAAATTTGAATTTGGCAGTTGGTATGGAATGTTTTATTTCTGCCAGCATGAAGTAAAAGTTGATGTAAACATCAGAGGTTCAATATCAGGCTTAGTATGAGAAAGCGTGCTTTAGGCCAACAGCAATGTCTCCTTCTGTCACATAACATCTGCTGAAGCACACCAGAGGATTCAATGCTGTCAGACTCTCAGCAAAACATACAAAGGAGGAACGGGATGTTGCTCTTAGGGAATAGGGATAGGGTGAAAACATTTCCAGAAACTGGTACATGGTGTATAGTTTTGGGTTTTACAGAATTTATCTCAATAACTGGGACACAATATTTGCTTTCTTCCATTACTGTTCTGACCTTCCTTGTCCCATATTCAGTGTGGGGAGAACAAGAGAAGATTTCAAGTTGAAGGAACCCACATTGTGTTTCCTTTTGTAACCTACCTGACTTCCTTCTTTTCCTATGATATGGAGAAGAATATTATCCTTCACATGGAAGCATATTATTATACTTTATATAACTATAGTAGTTTTTTCACTCATCAAATCTTTATAGTCTTTGGAGTTTTACAGTTGATATAGAAATATGTTGATATGTTGATATAGAAATATGTGTAAAAAGCCCAAAGGGCTTTTTGGTAAAAGAAAAAATCTTTAATATTTCTCTTTGGTATAAAGAAATCTTAAAGAGTTTATGAGATTTCTGCTGCCTCACCTTCTAGACTTGCGGATTTTTAACATTATTTCAGTGGGAAATCTGAATTTTCTAAGATGTATTTTTTGTGTTTTGTTTGTCTTGAGAAACATGATGGATTAAAGATTTCAAAGTGGTTATTGCTCCAGAGTGGTGAATAACTCTTCTGTTGGGTCTTAATTAATAATTAGCAGGGAAAGTATTGTGTTTGATTTGCATATTTATGTAAATTGATATAAAGAGAGGCTTCACTCAAGATTGTCATATTACAGTAACAGGTAAGGAAGAGTTGTACCCACTTGTAGAGTACAACACTTGTTCAAATGACAGATATGAGTAGATAAACTGTCTAAACATAATCCAAGATGACAGGGCTGAAACTGTCGCCTGAAATAAACTAAGTATACATAATCTTGAAAAGAAAATTACTCTGGGAAGATTAGAATCTAAATGAAACCTTGAATATATCCCAAACAAGGTTGTAAGTATAAAGAATGGCATTCTTCCCCAGCCAGTCACTCTCTTTAGTGATAACAGAGCTGGTACTGAAGAGGTACAAAAAAGCTACACTTAGGTAATTTATCTACAGCTTCTCACCTGGATGAAACAGAAAGAGAGAGTATTCTTTCAGATTTGACATTGGGGTAAATAGAGAAAATTACTTTCTCCTCTCTTATGTGACCTGTTTATTTAAAAATCTTTGTAACTCCAGTGGGGAAAGAAATTTTAATTTGCTTTTACTAAAACCTGGCTTCTTGCAAACAATTATAAAATCATTGGTAAACATTAAAGGACTATATGTCTTTTGAATGACCTGCAACAGACAGGCAGAATACAGAAGCATAATGGGACATCTTAGATCTCCAAAATATTGTTTCAGGTAAGCTTAAAGGCAGCAGTATACACCTGCGGCTGCTCTGTGTGATTTGGGAGGCAGTAGCACAGTCTTTGTTTTGGAAGAGGTTCAGATGACTGCTGCTAGCCACTATGACACTGGCAGTAGATTATCATCAGCCATCTTACAAAAGACTCTTGATACTTTCATTTACTTTTAACAGGAAAGACAAAGATTACTTCTGAATAATTAATTAAAATAGGGAGAGAAATGCAAAAGGATCACAAAACAATGGAAACTGCTATTTATGGACAACTGTCACAATGGACCCAAGGTCTTGAATTCCAGTTTAATTTCTTTCTTTATTTCATGAAAATACGGAGACAACAAGTGTACTGCACAGAGAACAATTATTTTTGCCAGTGCAGGAAGAATTTCAGGTAAATTTATTGTACTTTCCTTTAAGTTGCTATTGGAAACATTTTGAGTACAGGAGAACAGTAGGTTTTTAAAACTGTATAGAAAATTCATATCTTTTAAAGCCGCAAAGATCACATTTGTTTTCGGTAAGGACATAACAAAAAAAACCTCAAGCAGAAAAAAAATGTTTCTAGTTGGGGCCAAATGTCTTGTCTGGTTGGAGTTCAGTCTCTTCTTACTTTTTCTCCTGAAACAAAAAAAAAATCCCTTCAAACAAAAAGGCAAGATTAAAGAGTTTGGTACATGTCTAAAATAGTCATTGTACTGAATAACTTCTTTCATAACTCTAACAATATTTTCACTCCTAAGTCATTCATGTGGGAAATACATATCCTTTCCTTTAAAAATTACTGTGCTGGTGGAGTCAGCTGTAAAACACTGAATCAAAACATATCTTCATTTCAGGATCTTACTGCAGTAATATTAATAAAAATTAAGATCAATTTTCTTTTCCTACAGTTTGTCTCAGCTAACGACTTTTGCTTTCAATATTTCCTAAAGTGAAAAGTAGGATCTGACATTTGTAAGTGGAACAGATCTTAAACACATGATAAGGATTGCTTTTATTACCTTCCTCTTAATCCTATTCCATAAACTATTGCAATGTTTATTTTTCACTTTTCATTCCAAGCTTCATGTCCACAGTATTTAACATTTATGTGGCATCCTAGAAAGACGCTCTAGTATTGTATATGCATTATGCTTTTAAGTAATATCACTGAGAAATTATGGAAAATCAAATAATAGATTCTTAAGTTGGCTATCTAGGCTTACTATGCTTTTGGCATCTTAAGGGACCTTTCAGAAGCCAAAGGGCTATTAAAACTTGCTTGTCGCATCGGCATCATGACCTCAGAACCAGACCAGCCAGGAGTGGCAAAATGAAATAGATAAGGATGGGTACAATTGAGAAAGCCCAGAAAGCAACTTCAATAACAGAGCAAAACAACAGAGGACAGAAGCCATTCATGGTATAAGGAAACCTCAAAAGACCCAGCAACAGGGCAAATGTAACAATATATAACCTCTGTAACAGAAGAGTGAACCAATGAACATTAACATAACTTCTATGTAAAACACTGCTAACCAATCATAAACAAGAACTCATAGCATAACCTTATATGGCATACCTGCATTAACATAACTATACCTACAGTCCCATCCTTCTCACCATAACCCAACTAGATGTTTCCCTTTTTAACATCCCTCTTCCCAAGGGCTTAAGTTGATGCTTTTGCTGTTAATGAAGGCCAGCTCACTGTCCATCACAACCAGACAAACTCCCACACTTTCTAAGATAAATAAATGCCTGCTTTTTACATACATACACATAAAAATACATACATTGCCATCACAAGGATCCTTAATTTTTTTTAAAACCTTGAAGGCCACATGCTGTGTACCCTACTTTGTGTAAGACACACAGTATAGCCATAGATGAAAAACTATCTGATGCTCCTGTGCTGTGCAGAATCCCTTCCTAGCCAGAGGCGCAAGCATTACTGGGTACCAAGGGAAAGGCAGCTCTTTCCTCTGTGTCACCCTGGAAACAGAAAAATCAGTCATATCTTCATTCTCAACAGTGTTCTTTTCTCTTCCTTTTCCCTCTGTTTCAAGGGACAGAGAGTTCTATGTAAAATAGAGATATTCTCCTTGTAAGGCTGGTGGTAACTATTCAGTCCCCACGGAAAACATAGGGGGGTCAAAATGACAGAAAAAAGAACAGCACAGTATTACCAAAACCAAGAAAAAAATTGAGAAAAATGTATTTAAGTCAGCTACCAAAATGCATTTCAAGCAATCTTTGAAAGGGTTAAAAAAATCTAGGAATCCTCATTTCTCCAGGCAGCATTTATTGATATGGCTATAGCTGACAAGCAACTATTTTAGAATTTGGCTTCCTTTCTTTTCATAACTTGACTAATTCATCTTTATTGCATTCACTGCTCATATTCTGTGTCTCTTCCTGCTTTTTCTCCTGAAAGACTAATGGGTTATATATTTCCCACCTTCTCTTCCTACAATAATCTCTTTTGCTGGTAAAGATTGGTATGTGAGAATGCTATTACTGTTAAGATGCGAAATATAAGGTAGAAACAAAAAGGAATAATGTGAAAATGCTTTTTTTCTCTGAAAGTGAAAGAAACAAAAGAACATGTTTTGTTATGAATGGGACAGAAAAATGTGGCCAGTGACTGTAAGCTTGAACATGTGCATTGAAACAATTGAATTCTGCTCCTCTACAAGAGATTTCGATAGTCACAGAAACAGTGACTCCTGTCTCTTTCCCTCCTTGGATGTTGTGGTTTAACCCCATCAAAAACTAAGCACCACACAGCCACTCACTCAATACCCTCTACGCTGGTGGGATGAGGGGAGGCTTGGAAAGGTAAAAGACAGAATCCATGAGAAACTCAAGGATCATAGTAAAAACAATTTAAACTTTATTAGGACTCACATACCTGTCTCTAAATTAATCTGAAAATAAATTAATGTTTTTCCACTTTTAGTGAATTTTTTTCAGAAGATGAAAAGTAATTCTGACCTGAGTCATTGTGATGGAAAAATGAGTGATGGATAGTGTAGGTCTGTGGCTAAATTATGATCGTGCAGCTTGAGAATGACTGGACTGTACAATCAGGTTTATGACAACTTATAACCCTTTTGTTGTCTCTAGCAAATCCATTACCCAACTACATAAAATACAATGTGTAAAAATGAGCTGGACCAAATTTCCCAAACAAAATTACATTAATTTGAAGAGTTCTTTTATTTTGACTTTCATGATTTTTATTCAAAATTTTTTTAGATATAATTTAGCTGTATCTATTGTTTTTCACAATAGCATTCCTAATGAGTTCCACATGATGCTTACCACACTGGTTTCTACTTCTTCTTCTTCTTCTTCTTCTTCTTCTTCTTCTTCTTCTTCTTCTTCCTATTATTATTATTATTATTATTATTATTATTATTATTATTATTATCCTTATTGCTGCTACAGCTGGTCTGTAAGCTACACAGCCTCGTTTGTTAGAGAATGGAAGTAAACAACTCGCTGGGTATGATAATGATAGGTTGGATTCAAACTCAAACAGGGGATCCCAGCCAATCCCATTCAATCCCAAATGCAGACGTATCATTGGCCAGTCAGCTGGTGTCCTGGTTTAGGGCAAATTTGGGAGAAAACCTCCAAAGGGGGCCCCTCCAGAAAGGAAACCTACATGGCCCCTCCCCCCAACCAGTTTGGGACAGATTCCTCAGGGAGAAGTGGAAAGAACCTGTTTATTTAACAGGCAAAACACCCCCCAGCACACAAAATGAACAATACCGGATTACAACACTCTTTCACTGCTCTGAAAAAGATGACAAATTCAGAAAGTCTCTCCTGGGAGTGGTCGCTCTGTTATCAGTCCCTCCGGTGCTGGGGATGGCTACTGCAGGTCACAGGGTGCAAACTCTTGGTGTTTCCCAGGTCCCAGTCCAGAGCAGGTTCCAGTGGTTCCAAAAAAGGGAAAAGAAAAACAGTCCAGGGAAAAATTGAGACTGCTTAGCTACACTAACTAATGAGCAGAAGCAAAAGCAAAAGCAAGAGCAAAGCAGGAGCAAGCAGAAGCAAGAGCAAGAGCAAAGTGAAAAGCCAAGCAAAAAGCAAAAGCTGCAGAATGTACTGCCCTTTCTCTGTGTCCCACCAGCTGTGGGGGAGCAGGCTGATAACAAAACCAAAACAAATCTTTGCTCTTCAGAGCTATTCTTGAAGGCACAGAACACAATATCCAGCATAAACAGAACAGACGACTAGGGATACAAGCATCACAACATCAACCTGGGCAGTTGCTAAGACCCCAACCAATCAGTGTGTAAGCACAGGAAATTTGAAGCCCCTATAAAAGGGGCACCCATTAATAAACTTTGGCTGTTGTCATTTGAACTTGGTGTGTTCAGTCATGTGCCTGTCTCCAAAATGGTGAAAATTATTATTCTTTTTACCCACAAGTTTAGCAAGTTTACAGACAATACAAAACTGGGAGGAGCTCCTGACTCCCTTGAAGACAGGAAGGCCCTGCAGAGAGACCTCAGCAAATTAGAGAGATAGGCAATCACCCACTGTATGAAGTTTAACCAGAGCAAGTGCCAGATCTGAACCTAGAACAGGGCAACTCTGGATGTATGGATAGACTAGGGAGTGAGCTGCTGAAAAGAATGTCATGGAAAGAGACCTGACAATCCTGGTCAATGACAAGTTGAATTTGAGTTACCAGTACCCAGGCAGCCAGGAGGGTCAGCCCTGTTCTGGGAGGCATCAGGCACAGCATTGCTAGCTGGGCAAGAGAGGGCATTGTCCTGGTTTACTCTGGGCTGGAGCAGCCTCACTTCAAGTGCTGGGAACAATTTTAAGCACCAAAGATAAGAAAGATATAAAGCTATTAAAGAATGTTCAAAGGGGAGTAACAAGGTTGATGGAGGGTCTGGAGGGGAAGCCATATGAGGAGTGATTGATGTCTGGAGAAGACCTGGAGAAGACGAGACTGAGAGAACACCTCATTGCAGTCTGCAAATTCCTCCTGAGCTGAAGAGAAGAGGCAGACATTGATCTTTTCTCTGTGAAGACCAGTGATAGGACCTGAGGGAATGGCCTGTAGTTGTGTCAGGGGAGGTTTAAGTTGTATGTAAGAAAAGGCTTTTGACCCAGAGGTGTTTGGGCTCTGGAACAGAACCCAGAGCAGTGGTCACAGCAGCAGCCTAACAGAGCTCAAGAAGTATTTGGACAACACTCTCAGGCACATAGAGCTCTTGGGGAGGTCCTGTAGGGGTCAAGAGCTGGACTCAATGATCGTCATGTGTCCCTTCCAACTCAGCACATTCTGTGATTAAGTGATTTTCCTATTTACTTCATTTTTTTTCTTCATTTTTAATTTTCATTTTTTACTTCATGTACTTTATTAATTTTTTTTTCATACAGCAGATAGTGTCCTGTATGTAAAGCTTTAGACTTTTGGATATGGAGAAAAATCTACAGACAGGAAGTGTGTGGTCTCAGCCCTGGATTGGGGTGACCCCAAAAGATGGAAAAGTCTCTCCTCCAAACCGTGCCTTCAGAGAAAGACTCAGTAGTCCTCTGTTGTCTGTTCTCAAGGTAGTTTATTGTTGGTTATCTAAAAGATTCTTCTCCTGAACTGCTGTGGCCCGTTCAGCGGGTCAGACAAAGGCACACTGCCCTCCCAGGGGGCTGGTGCCATCTTTTATATCATATATTACGTACTACATGTTTATGCTTTTTCCCCAATGCCTACTATCTATATTGAATGGTGACTTTCTACTCTAAACCAATCTGTGAGTGCCAACATCACCAAAGACATGGAGGTTAGGAAGGAGAAAGAAAGAGGACAGGGCACACCCAAATTCCTCCATCTTAGAACTCCTGACCCCCATGTACAAAACTTGGACCCCTGCGTACAAGGCTTAAAACCCCCCTGTACAGCACTCAAAAATCCTTCCTTTCACTTCGTGACTACTTCTACTACAATACCTAAACTTGTGTGGCTTGTAATTCTTCATACAGAGTTAATAATTTGCTCCACGGGCTAAGATCAAAACCCCACGTGTGTCTTTGGCTGCATGCCAGGGTCTCAGAGGCCCCTGCCAGCAGCTCTGGCCATCCAGGGCATCCAGAGGGATGTCCTGGGTTCCCACAAGGAAGGGCAGTGTAGCCTGCAATACTTCTGCCATTCCAATACCATCTCTGCACAGAGGAGGATATTCTGTTTGGCTGAAACTTGATTTAGGATTCATTTGATGCTTTGTAAAATTTGTGACAACACTTGATAAGCTAGAATTCCAATCAGTAACTAACACTTCACTAATTAGATAACTTGAAATAAAATTTTTGAAATAAGTCTTTATGTTGGTTTTCAGTGTTCTTCCTTAATTCCTAACTGGCTTTAAAGATAAACTCTCAGAAAATTATTTTAATACTGATAGTTAAATGAATAAGCTATACAAGAATTATTTTTAAGTGGTATATTTAATTTAAAAAAACACTCAGTTCAAATTTCTCAGACTTAAAAAAACCCCAACATTTGATTTTTTTTAAGGTGGATTTGAACAGAGTGATTGGGGAAATCTGAGGCATTTCAAGACATTAAACTATAAAGGTCTTGCCAATTATGTCAGAGTAATAGTGACTTATGCCATAACTTTGGATTATTAATCTTATTTTTATCTCATTGTGGTGGTTTTGCATGGGAGGCATTTACTTTCCTTTCAAATTCCAAACCACATTATACTTTTGTAAGTGCTTTTGGTAGCCTCAGGAAAAATAATGATGGTAATTATTTTCTTTCTGTTTGTTATCTGGTGGATGAATTTCCATTGAAATAATAGGTCAAATCTGACAGAAGTAGAACAAAATAGGAAATGTGTTACATACTATCCTTGACAATGCCAAGAATTCTAACATACTCTGACTTTATATTCTGTGATTCAAAATTCCCTGCATACTTCTTAATCAAAATGTCAGTGTTAATAACTGTATCTTTTAGTTGTAGCATCTTTTTGGCATCTAGTACTATTCATACTTTCAGCATTCATTCATGTAAACTTCCATTAGGTCTGTATGCTAATATTAAGTAAATGTAGTGTAACCATTTGGTATGTTTACAAGAAGGATTATTTACAAGAAGGATTATTAATATTTCTCACTAAATATCAAAGATCTAAATCTAATTATTTTGAAAGATGACTAGGAAGATGAGTAAAAGTACATATTTGACATAAGTAATGTCAAATATGGAGAAAGGACAACAAAATACAATCCAAAGCAGTTTTAAAATTTTACAGCTATTCTAGTTGGTTGACAAATATTAACATTTATGAACTTCTATAAAAAAGCCAGATTGCTAAAAGGGTTATACTGGCATTAAAGATGTGTTTAAAACTCAAATTTAATTCAGGTGGTTATTTATTTTGAAAAAAATTGATAGAGAAGAATTTTCTTGATATATTTGATTGAAATATGATAAAAAAGTTATTTCATTGCTTTTACGGCTTTTGACTTCTCTCTGAAGGGCTCTGTAATCCTCTTCCAAAGCCTGACCTCCATTTCAGAAATCATACACTTTCTATTTCCTTAGGAGTTCCAAGAGGAGAAAGCTCCTCCTTCAGCAAAGCTGGTTTTTTGCCCTGCTTGCTTGATTTGCAACACGAGGGAGTTGTCTGCTCCTCTGCTTTCAAAAAGTGGTTCCTAAAAACTGATCAGTACAAATGGATTCCCAGGCCCTGATAAAGCCATTCCCATAGGACACTGCTAAGTAGCTGCCTGAATAGCTTAATATTTGCTCTCTTGAGATCTAGGATTGCAACTCTAATGATTTTACTTCCCCTTACAACAAATATTTTTAAACTTGGCCACCTCTTGATCACTGTGGCCAAGACTGCCAACCTACCAGCACATCCTGCCACTACTGCCACATACCAGTGCATGAATCTTTCTCTTTCCACAAACAACAAGTTATTGTAGGCATATTTTCTAGCTGTCTCACTGAATATTTGTGACAATAAATTATCTTTAATGAATTTCATTACTTTTCCAGACTTGCTTATCACACCAGTATACTATATCCAGCCAAAATATTGGAAGTTGCAAACTTCCATAAAGGAAAAGGGAGTAATGCTGAAATTTCTTATAATTGCCTATAGAACATCTCGCCAGTGCTAGCCTGGTTATTAGTCACAGACATGCACTACAATATCTGCATTGTTTTCCATCCCTTTTTTCTCATCCAGAGGCTTTCAACCACATAACCCTTAACTGTAGCAGCTGTACAGTCAAAACTCTCCTTTGTATATAGTGGAATTCTTCTTCTACTTTTCTTGCACTGCCTATCCCTCTTGGGGATACGTCTCCATCACAGTACTCCAAATCATGGGACTTACTCTACCTTACTCTACCTTACTCTACAACTCCCACTAATATCAATGAAATAACAGATTTTTTAACAGAACAACACTTCCAGTCCTATTTGTGAGAATCTCATACTATATGCTGTGGTGTATGACTGTTTTAGGTGTTCCCTGGATAAATATAAATGCTCCCATTACCACTGTCATCCTGAGCTGATGCCATACCAAACTATGGCTTACCTTTAGCTCTTCTGATGTTATTAATTTTCCCCATAAATTGTAGTTGGAAGTCCCATTAATCAGTCCTGCCAGCTTACAAGCAAAGGGACATTTTACCCCATTGGGACAGGTGAATCTCATCAAACCCCAAGGCACTTTGCACATGAAAGTCTCTTCTATCAATATAAAAATCAAAGTTCTGGAAGAGGCACCAGTTCTGGAGCTGGGTTTTGATGTACACCTGTATCTTCCAGTGTCTCTCCCCATTAATGGGAGGATTAAGGAAAATATCACCTGTGCTCTTGAATCATTTTTCCCAGGGCTCTGATATCTCTTTTAGTTGATCTTCAATTTCTTATTGCAATATAATTTGTACCCATGTAACAGAGCAAGAGTGTGTCATAATCAAAAGACTGTACTGTGCTCACCAGTTTTCTGGTGACAACCTTGATTTTGGTCCCAGGGAGACAGAAGAGTTCCCTACAGGTGGATGCCTCCATCCTACTCAGGTGAGAGTCACCTATAACATGGCCTTTCTTCTTAGTGTTAGTCTTAATGCATCTCTTGGCAAAAAGGTCTGGGTAATCTGGCCTTGGTAAAAGATTCTTCCTTTTCTACTTTGTCATGACTCTCCTCGACCATTCACAGAGCCTAATACCTATTCTGTAAAGCCATAAGAGGGTAAGGGTAAGGGCTGGAGAGGGTAAGGAGGTATTTCTCTGGCAGCGCCACAGACTAACTACTCCTTTTTCATTAGTGATATCATCTTCATCATGACACAAAACAGATATTGGACGTATCCATGCTACATTGACTTCTTTCTATCAGAAATGTTAGACCATGCTTCCATTGTTCTATCTCTTCCTCAGACTCTGAAATATTCCTCAGTCTGCCCTCCTTCTGCCAAAGCTCAGTGACCGAGTAGAACAGTTAATCTACATGACTGTACCTCCCAAAGGCATTCCTGTTATCATCCATCTCCAGGCATATCCTGAAACCTAGGTAGTTGCATGCCCTTATGTCCTTACAGGTGCTTTGTCTGTATGTCTGTATTTATTAGTTCTAGAAGCTCTGAAGAAGCAGGGGACTTTTTTTTTGGGTTTTTTTTGTTTTCTTTTGTTTTGTTTTTTTGTGATCAGGATGATATATGTATGCATTTATGTAAATTAACTGGATTTATTTTTTTTAACCCTGTTTAAATCACCTGCACTGATCAGTTTGGACTGAGTCCCTTGCTGGATTGAACAATAAATAAGTGGTCTGACCAGCTCAGGAAGGAGCACCTGTTTACCTCTTCATATACTCATGTATGCCTCATATTGTTTTCCACCACTGCCACCACTGCTGCTCCTCACACTCCTCCAGTACAGTATTCCTTGTAGTTCAGTGAAGCATCATGCAAAAAGAACTTCAAAATACATGTTTTAGTGGATAAGATGACAAATTTTAAGACTCTTCCATGGCTTGAAATATCTGTGGTAGAAGGCATTATATAAAATTTCAAAGGTTTTGATATCAATTAAAAAAGGGTGTAATTATTTTAAACATATATCATTACTTACTGCTGAGTAAGAACTTCAAAGAAGATTTATTTTCCAGAATATGTGATAGCCCTTCTCACATGGGAATTGTTTCTGAGAAGACTTTTCCTAGTTTTTTAAAAAAGGAATAAATGCAAAGAAAAGTTATTTTTAGCTACCATCTTGTGTGACAAGATGAGACCACTCACTATCAAGAAAGGCAGCATGAACCACAAGTGCTTTCCTTGACTGTCTTTTTTCAAATTGTGAAAGGATGATTTGTGGTCAGACTAAAAAAACATACTTTTAGGAAAAAAGCAGACAACAGGAGGCATAATAGATACATTTATAAGATTGGAAATAGCTAGGTTCTCCTAACTAAAACAATTATTTGTGTATCTTTAGTGCAGAAGTTTTAATGTCACATTAAAGAAGGTTTCTTGTTAAAAAAAATAATTATCTGGAGGACAGACAAGTCCTTATCCATGACTCACATGGGCCTTAGGAAGTACTGGGTACAGTTTAGGTTGCCCCTATTCACTTTTTTTTGACACTTTCTACTGCAGTCTTTTCTTTGAAAAAACTGCATTATGTTTACACTGTGATTTAAAGACATGAGGAGGCATTTCTGATTGTTGCATAAGGAGAAAGCTGTTATTGTTGCAACTCCTTTACTTAATGTCTTTCTGCTTTCAGACAAGTGTGAAACACAGTCTGTAGGAGTGCGTGAGGATGGGTATTTTAATGGCAATCTAGGTCAAGTCTTTATTATCTCTGCTGAGCTGCTTGTATTGTCACTGCCCATGAAGCAAAGGAGACAGTTCATCAGACTGCTGAATGATGAAATAATGCAACAATTAACTGAAGGCAGAACAGAAATGTATTAGCAAGACACATATTTTTTGTAGTGCAGCCCAGCAGGAAAAAGGTGTCAGGTAATTACTGCATGATGTGACATTAGCTTCCATATTTCATAACACATGGGTTTGCATATCTCTCTGGAGTCTCCTTTTGCATTGCACTCTCTTTTGATCAATCATGCAGGCAAAGAGATCGATTAGATATGCAAACTGGAGCTGGAAAAAGAAAGCAAGCATAGGAATGGAATATCGACCTGTGTCTACCTGCCAGTAGACTAACAACGTGTTCTAATTAATTTTTATCTAATTCAAAGAAGCGATTGTGGGCAAGCTTCCAAGGCCCATAGGCATTGCGGCTTGTGGCAAGATTTTTGCCACTCAGGATGTTGTTCTTGCTGTCCATCAATCTTTTAGATGGTTTTTGTTCTGTTTTCTTCTTAGATTGATCAAAATTGCATTAGACAGAACAGATTGCTGTGCATATAGTTTAAAAATATACCTGTATAATAATCTCCAAAGGCATTTTTCATTGAATCAGTAATTTATTGTGCCAGTATTTTCATTATTACAGACTATTCTAATTTCATCCTTCAGGAAGATTGAAACTGAACTCTTGTTAAACACCACTATATGGTAATCTAGCAAGAAGCCAATGTATAAATTCAGGTTTCTTTCTGAAGGGATAAACTGTCCACTATATAAGCTGTACTATGCACATTGTATAATTCCCTTAATATTCTAGGTTCTACAACAGTAAGCTGTCAAAAAACAAATAAACAAAACAAATAAAACAAACAAGCAAACAAACCAACTGCCACAAAAGATATGAGTGCAACTAGCAAATTACAATCATTAGTTTGGGGAAGATATGATCTTACTTTTTTCTTTCTTTTATCCCTGAATTTTAATAACTTATTGGGTTTTGGGGTTTTTTTTCAGCAATTGTCTCCAAATAATCAAAAGCTATAGCTAGTAAAAGTGTATCAACCCAAGCCCTCCAAGAAAAATGCATCTGTCCAGACCCCTCCTTTAAGAACTACTGTCCGTAGTACCAGTGGGTGGTGCAAAAGACACATGCCTGTGGTGCGAACTGGTGAATGATCTCCTCTGTCTGGCAGCTGAGATTAAGGGGGAAGATTAAGGATTATAAAGGAAGGTGAAAGGGAAATAGACTGGTGGAGTTTTCACCCTTCCACCTCTGAGAGAAGCCCACCAGGAATCAAAGGACTCCCTTGCCTCCTACCCACAGGCAGTAAGAAGAGACCTAATTAATAAAGGGGAGTGGAAATGGGTTCCTCCTCAGGGAGGTAATGAAAATTCCTCCAACCCCCCATCACCTACTTGAATGCCATTTCAGAATGGGTATGAGGCCCTGAATCCAGAGGGTCAGCCTGATGACATCGAAGAAAATAATCTGCTTGGAGAGACACCCAATTACACTTTATCTGTGAGAAAAATCACTCCCTCTAGCATTAAAAAGAAAAGAAGGATAGCCGTAGTTGGTAGACTCCCTTTTGAGGGGAACAGAGGGTCCTGTATGTCAACTGAACCCATCCCCCAGGGAGGTCTGCTGCTTCCCTGGGGCCTGGGTAATGCGTGTCACCAGAAGACTTCCTGGGCTGATTCAACCCTTTGATTATTACCCACTGCTGGCAGTGATGAGATTGAAAAAAGAGCACTAGGCCAATTAAAAATTACTTCAGGGCTCTGGGTCAAGTGGTTGATAGGACAGAAACACAGGTGGTGCTCTTCTGAGCCTCTTCAGTGGCACAAACAGATGAAAGGAGCAGGAAGGAGAACCCGCATTATCAACAAGTGGCTGGAGGGCTGGTGACATCAGCAGAATTTTGGGTTCTTTTATCATGGGGCAATTTTCACAGCATCTGGCCTGTTAGAGCCAGATGGGCTCCATATATCTGTTAAGGGCAAAAGGACTCTAGCCCGTGAACTGACAGAGCTCATTGAGAGGGCTAGGTTCAAAGGGGAAGGGGACGCAAGTAGGCTCTCCAAAAAAAAGCCAAGGGCTTTAAGACAGAGTCAGGGGGTAAAACCAGCAGCCCAGTTGAATGCACACAGCATGGTAACAAACAAGAGGAGCTGGAAGCTATGATACAGCAAGAGAGCTCTGACATAGTCTCCATCACGGAAATGTGGTGGGATGACTCACATAGTTGGAGCACTGCAATTGATGGCTATTAGCTCTTCTGAAGAGGGAGAAGAGGGAGAAGAGGTGGAGAGGTGTCTCTTTATATTAGGGTGGCTCTTGATTCCATGGAAATTGCCTATGTGTAAGAATCAGGGGGAAGGGCAACAGGGCTGCCATCCTGCTGGGAGTCTGTTATAGACCACCCAACCAGGAAGAAGAGGTAGATGTCTTATTCTACAAGCAGCTAGAGGATGTTTCAAGATTGCCAGCTTGTTGTTCTTAACCTACCAGACATCTGCTGGGACCTCATCACAGCAGAGAAGAGGCAGTCTAGAAGGTTCTTAGAGTCTGTAGAGGACAACTTCTTTTCACAGCTGGTCAGTGAGCCTGCCAGGGGAAGGACTGCACTAGACCTGCTGTTTGCAAACAGAGATGGACTGGTAGGAGATGTGGTGGTTGGAACATCTCTGGGGCACAGTGATCATAAAATTATAGAGTTTTCAATATTTGGTGAAACAAGGAAGGGCATCAATTAAACTTCCACACTGGGCCTCCAGAGGTCAGACTGCGGCCTATTTAAGAGACTTAATCAGAGACTACCTAGGGAAGCAGCCCTTAAAAATAAAGCAGTCCTGAAAGGATGGGCATACGTCAAAACAGAAATCTTGAAGGCACATGAATATACTGTTCCTATGTGCCAAAATGATGAGCCAATGAGGAAAACAACCAGCCTGGATGGGAAAGCAGCTTTTGAAGGAAGTAAAGAAAAAAAAAAAGAGGGTGTATCACCTTTGGAAGGAGGGTCAAGTATCTCAGGAAATGCTTAAGGGTGGTGCTAGGTCATGTAGGAAAAAACAATTACAGAGGTAAAACCCAGTTAGAGCTCAGTCTGGCCACTTCTGTGAAGGACAATGAAATATATTTTTATTAATACACTAATGGCAAAAGAAAGGGCAATGACAACCTCCATTCTCTATTAGATGTGGAAAGAAATTCAGTAACTAAAGATGAGAAAAAGCAGAGGTACTTAACACCTTCTTTGCCTCAGTGTTCAACATAAAGACAGGTTGTCCTCAGGACAACTGTCCTCCTGGGCTGGTGTCAGGGGAGTAGAATAGCCCCCCTATTATGCAGGAGTAAGCAGTCAGAGACCTGCTGAGCCACTTAGATGTTTACAAATCTATGAGCCTGTGCAGCCACTCTCCATCATTAACCATTATTGCGGGACATCACGCCATGATCAATATGATCAAGCGAAGCCAATTTATTACAAAAAAGCAAGCCATATTTATACTTTTTTCTATTGTTCATGCCTCAAGCTAATACGTGATTGGTTAAATCCTTTTTAGGCACGCATAATAATATTTTAGTTAATTTTAGTCTTTCTTCTCCATGCATCTCACTGCAGTTTTCTTGTCTGCCTTTGCATCCTGAACTGTCTGCTTCTGAGCGTGTTCTTCTTCTTTCGTGTCTGTCAAGGGCATTGTGACCTTACTCAGTTTCTATGAAGGTGGATTGTGCATATGTTGCATATGTCCATTGTCCTGAAAAAACTCTCAACATACCATCTCTTCTGGCTCACTGAGGAGGTCCCAGATGACAGGAAGCTGGCCAGTGTGACGCCCATCCACAGGAAGGACTGGAAGGAGGATTCAGGGATTCAGGAAACTACAGGCCAGTGAGCCTTACCTCTGTACCTGGCAAGGTTATGGAACAGATCATCTTGAGTGCCATCACATGGCACCGACAGGATAGCAAGGGTATCAGACCCAGCCATCATGGGTTTAGGAGGGGTAGGTCGTGTTTGACCAACCTGATCTCCTTTTATGACCAAGTGACCCACCTGGTGGATGCAGAAAAGGCTGTTGATATTGTGTACCTGGACTCCAACAAGGTGTTTGACATTGTCTCCCACAGCATAGTCCTGGAAAAGCTGGCAGCCTATGGCTTGGGCAGGAGAACTCTCTGCTGGGTGGATGGCTGGGCCCAGAGTGGTGGTGAGCAGTGCTGCGTCCAGCTGGCAGCCAGTCACGAGTGGTGTCCCTCAGGGCTCTGTGCTGGGGCCAATCCTCTTTGGTATCTTCACTGGTGATCTGGATGAGGGGATTGAGTCTATCATCAATAAATTTGCAGATGACACCAGGCTGCAAGCACGTGTCGATCTTTTGGAGGGTAGAAAAACTCTGCAAAGCACCCTGGACAGGCTAGATAGATGAGCTGAATCCAATAAGATGAAATTTAACAGGTCCAACTGCCAAGTCCTGCACTTTGACCAAAAAACCCCCCTGAAACGTTATAGGCTGGGGACAGTGTGGCTGGACAGTGACCAGGCAGAAAGAGACACCTGGGGGTGCTGGTGGACAGCCAACTGGACATCAGCCAGCAGTATGCCCTGGTGGCCAAAAAGGCCAATGGCATCCTCGCCTGTAGTGTGGCCAGCAGGAGCAGGGATGTCATTCTTCCCCTATACTTGGTACTGGTGAGGCTGCACCTTGAGTGCTGTGTCCAGTTCTGGATGCCTCAGCTTAGGAAGGATGCTGACATGCTCAAACATGTCCAGAGGAGGGCAACAAGGCTGGAACACAAACCCTATGAAGAACAGCTGAGGGAGCTGGGGTTGCTTAGCCTGGAAAAAAGGATCACTCTCTACAACTTCCTGAAAGGTGGTTGTAGTCAAGTGGTGTTTGGTTTCTTCTCCCAGGCAATCACTGACAGAACAAGAGGACACAGTCTTAACCTGCACCAGGAGAAGCTTAGGTTAAACATGAGGAAAAAATTCTTCACTAAAAGAATGACTGGGCAGTGGAATTGTCTGCCCAGGCAGGTGGTGGAGTCCCTGGATGTGTTTAAAAAAAGACTGCATGTGACACTCAGTGCCGTGGTTTATTTGATGAAGAGATGTTAGGCCATAGGTTGGACTTGATGATCTCCAAGGTGTTTTTCAACCTAGCTAATTCTGTGATTCTGTAATTGAGATGTTCCTCCTACTGATCCTGTCACCTAGCAATGGATATGATCTAACAATTTTCCTGGAGAAATAAAGCAAAAGAAGTAGATAGCATTTTTTTTTCTACACTGCAGATAATCCTGATAACTGTTTTACTGGAATGAAGTATCATCAGTTGACACAGGATGAACAAGACACTTTACAAAACTGATAGCCCAGTGAACGTGCTGCAGAGATGAAAGAAGTATCACACTTTATCCTAATACTGTTGAATTGTGGCTTACATAGTGACTAGTATGGCATAAATCATAGTCAACAAATAATGAATTTGGTTTTCTGCTTGTGAAGTACTTGACAACTAGGCTAATTTATGCAGATCTATTTTCTTATGAAATAAATAAGTGAAGAAAGAAGATGTGAAAATGACAGTCTGAGTTTTTCTTAAAATCTCTGGTGGTAACAGCTGAAGTTTAAAAATTTACCCTAAGAGTAATAATATGAGGGTTTTTGGTTTAGACTTGGTTTTGTTTTGTTGGTGTATTGGGTCTGATTGAGGTAAAGTTCACAGCCCTCACAATGCTGTGCTTTTCACTGGTAGCTGGAAGGGGTGTGATTACAGACCAGTGTTTTGGCCATGGCCAAGCAGTGCTGTCCCTCTGACATTATTCACCCCACCAAAGGGAATGGGAATGGGCAAGATTCCGGAGGGGACACAACCAGGCCAGCTGACCCAAATCAGGCAAAGGGATATTCCATATCATATGAAGTCAGCTTATCTATTATAAGCTAAGGGAGAGAGGAGACGGTGGAGGGGGGGGAGCAATAACGAGTTTTTCAGTGTTGGCCTTCTGGAGCAACCATTACTCCATGTACTCATTACAACCATGCTGAAGGCCTGCTTTCCAGAAAGTATCCAAACATCACTGCTGATGGGAAGCAGAGACTGACTGTTTTTATCTTTAGCTCATGCACATACAGATCTCTGCCTCGCTTTTTCCTTAACTGTCATAACCCCATGATGGTTGTTCTCCATTTTATTCTCCACCCTGTCCCATTGGACAAGGGAGTGATAGAGTGACTTAGTGGGTATATGTTGCCCAGACAGGGCACCTGTTGGTTTTAGTATTGTCCCCGTACACCCTTTCTTTCAGTGACCACTTACCATTCAGTGTTGAATCCATCAATTTCTGGTTGACTAAAGACATTTGACATCAAATTCATATATTTGACTGAAACAAGCAAACCAGTTAATAAGACTTTTAAATTCACAATTGCTGTTCCTTGTACATGTAATGAAATGGAAACAGTCTAAATGTATTCCAGCTGTTCTCAATTTTCCCGTCAATATCCTAATATATTATCCTATGAAAAAATACTAAGGCTAACATAACCTCCTAATATCCTAAGATATTTCATATCTACCTGTCCATAGGTTACTGGAAGTTCATGAAGAAACATGTATTGGGAGGATTATTGATATTTCAGTCTCTGTTTCTTTAACAAATTTAGCTTTAGAGGAAATACAATTCTAAATAAAATATTTTTGCAAACTTATTGGCTTGTAGGAATAAAAGCATTTGACTTTCTTTTACATATGGTAGAATGTCAGAAAAATATTCTGGGGAAATGTTGCTGTTTGAAGTCTTATCAGTGAAACAGGTCACATAAATCAGAAAAACAAAGGAATCTTCTTTGCCTGTGTAGATAAGCTACCAGATTGTGCTTTCTCTCATATTTTCTTACCAATATCTCTTAAATAATTTACTTAAGAGTATACTATGTGAAAATAAATGTCCAATTTGTTTTTTTAAAATTAAAAGCAAATAACAAATACTCATTGTTTGCCCTTGTGTCTGGTTCACATCAAACCTGCTGACTATATCAGTGCAACAAGAGAAGGTTGTTGAGAACAGAAGGAGAATGAATAGAAAAAACATGCAGAATGAAAGTCTTTGTAATAAGGCTTGATTTCAGGAAACTAAAGCAGAATGATAATATGAAATCCCACTTCTCATCCTTCTACAAATCACATGCTTATGTAAGAACAGCAGTCATATTATTTTAAAACAAAGGAATGCAAATCTGCACAGGAGATAAGACAGAAGGCTGTTTCTAAAAAAGGAGCCAATGTTTCTGTTCAACTGGCAAATGTATATTTGTGGAATATGGCCATACAAGGGAATCTTTGAGAAAAAATAGTGTACATGGGAATAGCAGGGAGGACGAATGTTGATTTTCAAGTGTGCTATCAATCTATGAAAAGTGCTGTTGAAGTATTTTTTGCATACATTATTTTCTATCAGCGGAAGTCCCTCAATAAATATTTTGTTTCATGTAATTCTACAGACCTTTCCCTTTCAGCCAGTGAAGATTTGATGAAATTTTATTGCATCATAGAAGATATAATCCATCTGGGAAATCTGGCTCAAACAGAAGTTTGAGCATACAAAACATTTGAACAATAAATCCCATGTCTCAGGCTTGGGGACTTCTATTGAAAAATATTCTGTATCATCATGTTTGGAGAGATATTTTTTATGGATAAAATGATGAGATTTTCCACAGGAAGCAGACATTTTTCACACAAACAAGAATTACTCTGTTCAAAATCAGTTTTCTGTCAAAACAATTTTAACTGAAAACTTTGAGCCATCTGTTTCCCATCATCACAGTGAGCAGAATTTGGAGGTAGTTTGGTACACTTTACAGGCAATTGCAAGCAAATTTGCTTGTACCAGCTGCAACAGACCGACTAACAAATATGAAGTGTAGGATGTTCAGTAGCACTCAGTCAAACTATTGCAACAAACTCCGTATTTTAAATAAGTTGACTAGCCACAGTAAATTACATTTTCTTAGTTTCTATAAGTTCTAGAAAGAAACTCCAGTATCTGTTATTCATCTATCCACTTGATAGTATTAATGGACAAGGGGAAATGGGGGTTATGCTATGTGTGGTGGGCACATCTGTTCCAGTAACTAAATTATGGTCTACGCAGTAAATAAGGTGATCTGAACAAGACATACCATCTGTGTTTCTTACAGCTTGTGTCCTTATTTTATTGCACTCTGTGTGCCCTAAAAAGTAGGGGTTTTTTTCTCTTTAGTAAATATCCTGCTTGCATAGATTGTAAACATAGCAACAATCAATGAAAATTGTATCAATTGCATCTCTTTGCATAGTTGAGGGAAAGTGAAACTTTTCTTCAAAAAGCCATTTTGAATAATTTAAAGGGGAGAAACATAGTATCGGAAAAGATGATTGGTAATTAAATAAGATAAAGCTGGGTTTCTATATCAAATGTTAGATATTATAATTCTAACCATGGAGTTATAGTCTTGAGGGGATTTTTGTTCATTTTTTAAAGTAGGATAAGTATGAATCAATAAACATTTTTAAACACTTGAATAATTTTTGGATTGATCAGTTCAATGAACTCCTCTGTAGCCAGTTGCAATGTTGTCTAACTCTCTATCATAAAGATTTATCTAAATCTTAAAGAAAATACTCATTATCAAATAAGTTGACTGCTATGTGAACAAAAGTCTATTTTTACTATACATCTATGCTAACAAGACAAATCGTTCCTGAAATCAAAAAGAAGATAATGTCCATATGAATGATGAACCCAGATGATTTAAAAGCATGCTAAATGGCCATACAATGTAGACAAGGAAAATTAAAAAAAAAAAGGCAAACCAACCAACCAAAAAACCCCAACAGAACCCAAAAACCAAAAGTGCCTTTCCAAAAGGGAATTACTAAAACAACTGTGTTGTAAATACCTAAATTTAGATATAATAACAGGGAAAGTGAGACAGTGGGATGATAGCAGTAAAGAGTAACAACCTAGGACAGAAAGGAAAGTAGAAAAGGATATATAAAATGACACAAATTATCTAATCAGTGGTCCCTGCTTAGAAGTCATGCACCTGACCAATGCATTTTGAAGGACAAGCCCTTTATTTACAGTGTACTCACGTACAACTTCACTCTTGAGTAACAGGAGCATGGGATTTCTTAATTCTCTGGCATTTTGATAATACCATAGCATAACTGGAGCTACAATTCCATTTCTTCTCTGTTCCCTGTAACCTTTACTGTGAGAGCATGTACTTTTAGCAGACAGAAAGAACAATTAATATTTACATTCTTCACATAACTTCCACAAAAAACTTCCATAAAATAAAAATCCTTTATATTTCTATATAGAAAATAATTAGACTCTGCCACCCTTTAAAGGCTTTCTTATATTTTGATGATTTGTGTACCTTTTTTTTAACCTACTTCAATGTTTCCTCAAAGTTTATTTACAATGTTCTTTTTACACGTGTCCCATTTCTTTGGCATTAAGTTTGAGCAGCACTAAGGTATGGTGTCCAAATACAATACTGTAATATTGAATCCAGACCTGCTATATTGAGTAAGATAAACAAAAAGAGAAGGGAAAAAGAAAAGAAAGAAATGTCAGGGTTTTGTTTACATCACTTTAAAAGAATAGTGTTCTGTAAATATTATGTCTTGTCTTAGTCTCCTTGGGCTACTGCCTCCTAGACTCTTCCTATCATTAAGTTTTGCTTTCTGTTTTTGGGTCTGCTCTGACAATAATCAGAGTTTTGCAGAATATATATGTTAATGAAACTTGTTTATTCTGCAGCATCACCAGAAAAATGCCTTCAGTCTTTGATCTACTATGACTCCTGTTCCTGGCTCTTTAAATACACCTCTTTAGTGCTTTTCTACCCAGTTGTTCCTATTTTTGGCTTGTAGATTTGGATTCTCTTCTGAGATCTGTTTTGCACTTGTCCTAAATTAACTTCTTCACTTTGAAACTCAGTTCATTTCTTGAGTTCTTGAGTGGAAAGCAAAGTGCGTACTGGTAGGGTTCCATGAAATGTCCTTCTTTGTACTCAGCCTTTGAAAATTACTTGTTGACTCATTTTTTAATGAATTCCACTATTTCATCATGATTCTTCTCTGTGTAGAAAAAAATGTTCTCAGCGTCTTGTTAATTCAAGATATACCAGATCTACCCTTAGCTGGGTTCATAGTTTAGGCATAAGTGGGATTTATTGATACATTTGTGATACATTGGAAGGGACATTTCTTTTCTTGAAATTTTGTAAAACCACCTATGAAATTATGCTGTTTATCTTCGAGGCACATTGAATCCAGCTTGGGATATTTTAGTACTTTTATTTTATTGGAGTGAATATTAAAATAGTCAGGATGGATCAGTTAGTGCAGAGCTGGACCCTCAGTTAAAAAGGGGTAAGACTGAAGAAAAACTGGTGATTTAGATGCGCAGACAAGGAGAAAGAAGAGTGTTTAGGCTAACTTTCTCTCTGTCAGTACGCAGTTCATTCTTCAAGACTATTGTACAGGAAATTGGTGATCCACATCCTTGGTTTCTTCTTGTGTATACAGATGCACTGTGAACAGCCTGCATCAACTTAACAGCCAGGTGGGGCAGAGTATCCTGGTTGCTCTGGTGTGTTACTCCATATAATGGGTAGCATATGACTGCTCTATTAGAATGGTGGATTTAAGCAATGAACACATAAACAGCGCATAATTGAGCAATATACATTAATTGGATGTGTACTTGACTGCAAAACTATAAATGGTGTTTCATCTTGTTGATATGAAATAAACACCTGCTGGGGAGCTGTGACTTTATTGTATTGGGGCATATTGTCCAAAAACTAAGTCCACTTAGTTTTCAAAACTAAGTCCACTTAGTGGACTTAGTCTTCAAAACTAAGTCCACTTCATATGTCTGTGATCAGTGAATAATGTTTCAGTGTTGTGAAAAAAAACTCTACAGAAGTACAGGAAAACTTGGAACTGGTTTATCTCATTATGAATGGTAACTCTGCACAGCACATAAGGGTGTGTGAGGAGGGGCTCATCTGATATTGCAGCAGTCAGAACTCACAGAAGCAGAAGGCATGTCAGATTGCAAGGTTAGAGTATCTACACCTTTCTTTAAAAGAAGCCAAAATAACTGACAGTGCCTCAGTGCAAAACAATCTCTCAGAGACTTGTGAAGGAACGTTCTCTTCACGGCACACATTCCTTGGGTAAAAATCATACATTCCAGGAGGCTTTCTTAAAATTCTATTACCAAGTTGGATGTAATTAAAATTTTAAATATGTTCCGTAGTAATATGAATAGCACAGGTACTGTGCAAACTTCAAGACCTCAGTTCAACAACAATTTGACAACAATTATGTCATACTGATGAAAGAGATGGCATTTTCATATCATGCTTTCAGTTCCTCATGGTCAAGGAATGCTTGCGTTTCCTAGAAATCTGTAACAGCACTTTGATGAAGCAGTAGTGCTGATGCAGCATGAGAGATAAAAACTGAAGCATAGATTTGAAGACCAAGTGATGCTTTTGTCTTAGGCATTAAAGGCTAGAACATGGAAAACTCAGATAAATAAAGCCAAGAATGCCACAAGTGTTATTTATGGTCTAAACTGTGGTGAAATATTTTATACAACTAAGCATGATATGTTGGCACTTTAACTGCAGCTAGTTCTTAACATGCTGACACAAAACATTGTTGTGGTCCTCTAATATCATTAGATAAAAGCAAGAAAAGATACTCCATTTGAGTCTTGCCATTCAAAAGTGTTGTTTCCTCTGTGTACTCCTCTTTTCAATTAAAAAGTTATAGGCAGGAGAAAACTCATCCTCAAAATTCTGTTTGTAATAGGTTTAAAAACAGTCTGCAACAAATTTTGTACAATTGTTCAACAAAGAGTTTTAATCTGAACTAAAGAACATGAAAGAAACTACAGGATTGACTGAGTACAATTTATGAAGGACATCTGTGTTTCCTGTTGCAGTTTAAAGTACATTACTTTCCCTGAGAAACAGATTATTATGTGTGCAAGAACAAGCTCAGGGAGGGAACATTATGATAGTACCAGACACTGTGTAACAAATAAATAACTTGTGGATGAGGAGTGAATTTTGAGCTTTCAGGCACCATGTCTAAAGCATGCCTGATGGTGCCAGTGAATATTTGAAAATCAATATGGAGGTAATGTCTTTTGATGAAACTAGACTGGCATGATCTATTAAGGAATTTGAAAATATCAGAAAAATATTAATATTCACATTAATGAAATATCTCTTTAAATTTTAGCTAAAGATGGCTTCTCTCCATATTTTATGCCTTATTTTTTCACAGAAAGCCTCAATGGAATGTTATCTTTCTGATTTTAATTGCCACCTGTGCTGCACACAGGACTGGGACACTTACAAGCCAGTGACCATCTCTTTGCTGCTGTCTTGAAGACTTGGGAATTTTATTTGTGATTGACTTTTTTTCCTTTTTTATTTCCAGACTCCATCCCAATTCAGGCTGGTATTGTGACCTTTTCAGAACTCTGCCTATAATTAGCTCTGCTATGCTTCATTTGCGTATGTTCACCAGACATTTTCAATGCTTCATAGCAAAAATAACTCTTAATGACTTCGGTAGGCTTTAGATCCGATTTCATGATCTAAGATATTATTTCAGTGATTCTGTATCATATAATAAATGTTTCAATCACAAAATCCAATCTGCAGGTAGATTTCATCTGGTAATCCTGGACAGCGTCTTCAAAATTGATTAAAATAATAGTCTAGCATTATGGTGTGCTGAATCAATCACTGAGAAGGTCTTTAGGAACCACTTTATTTAAAACAGGAATTTGAATTCATACGGCTTCTTTCTATGGAAATGTATTCGTTTTGCATGGCCTGGTTTTTGGCAGTGCGGGGGCCACAGAGGTGGCTTCTGTGAGAAGCTCCCAGAAACTTTCACCATGTCCAGAAGAGCCAATCCCTGGTGGATTCAATCTGAAGATGGACATGCTGCTGGCATAAAATGGGCCAGTTAGAAAAGTTGGTAACACCTTTGGGATAACATATTTAGGAAGAAAATCAAAACAAAGTCACAGGGTTTTTGTTCTAGTCAGAAAAGAGGAGGAGGTGAGAACATATGAAGGAAACGTGAAGACACCAAGGTCAGTGGAGAAGGAGGAGGAGGAGGTGCTCCAGGCACCAGAGCTGAGATTCCTCTGCAGGTAAAGCAGAGGAGTGGTGAAGCAGCTGTGCCCCTGCAGCCCATGGATGCACAGGGAATGCAGAGATCCAGCCGCAGCCCGTGGGGGAGGTGCCCTTGCTGGAGTGGGTGGATGCCTGGAGGAGGCTGTGATCCAGTGGGAGACCTAGTGGAGAGAGGGCCCTTGCTTCCAGGCTGGAGCAGCCTGTCCTTGGAGGAATGCACCCCATGGAAAGAGTGACCCACGTCACAGCAGTTTTGGGAGCACTGGTTGACCGTAGGGGGAATTCACGTTGCAGTAGTTTTGGGAGAGCTGCTGCTTGTGAGAGCAGACCCCTGCTGGAGAAGTTCACAGAGAGCTGTCTTGCATGGGAGGGACCTCAAAGCCTCACAGGGGAACGTAGGAGTGTGCCCCCTATTGACAGAGTGACAAAACTATCCTATGTCCCCCTAAAAAGGAAAGAAGCTCAGAAGTTTCTCTCATCGATTAGGTGAAAAGCCTCCTCATAGGACCTTGGAAGCTTCACCTCAAACTTAAAGATAGCTAAGTGGACAGAAGCCAAAAGGTCCCGCCTGGACAATTTAGGAGAAAAAGAAGACAACAAAGAAACTAATCACTTTTGTGAAATGTTTTACCAGGAGCAAGATCTCTTGCACCTGGCTCGTTTTTTTTCTGTTTGTTATTTTGCCTTTTATTAAACGTTTTTGTCTCCAGCACTGCAGCAGAAGCCACCCTGCTTATTTTTATGCCTCCAAAGGTAGCTGAGCTGTCTTGGATGTATTATATTCTTTTGAGAGCTTATTAGACCTGGCTTGAGAAAGTAAATATAATAGGGGAAGGGCTCGTCTCCTGGAGCAGAGGAAAAAAACCTTGGGTGATGAACTGACAAAAAACCCCCATGCCCTGTCACTCTGAACTGTTGATGGGAAGGAGGGAGGGGTTGGGGGAAAAGATTGTTTTAAGGACTTATTTTTTCTTCTCATTGTCATCCTCAGATTCTGCTAGTAATCAATTCACTTTGCAACTCCAAGTTGAGCCTGTTTTGCCCTTGGAGTGTTTTCTCCTGTTTATTATCTCAACTCATGAACCCTTTATATTTTTTTTTCTCTCCTCCACCCAGCTGTGGCAGGGAAGGGTGAGCAAGCGACTTTCATGGGTGCCTGGCATTGAGCCAGTGTTAAACCATGACAGGAACCCAAATTCCCATGCACAATTTTCCAAGGTGAAATACAAGTGTGGAAAAGTGATGCACTGCTTCACCTAGTGAAGTGATTGCTAGACAAAGAGCAGTGGATTGAAAATATTTCCTTAAGCTCAGTGACTGATGTTACGTAGGAGTGTGTTACACATAACATAGATCATAGTCAGTATGCCACATACAGCATGTATATTTTTAATGGTTTTAAATCTATCTCCAACTGTACCTATTATGAGAGCTTTTGATTTGTAAAGATATATATGCTAAATACCAAATTAAAACAAAAACTGAAACAAACAAGAAAGCAAAAAATGGAAATAACCCCAAATCTTTGGAAGTAAGCAAAAAATTGTCCTATTTTGCTTTTCAGTTTGAATCATTTTGAAATTGAAATATATTCTCTCAAATTTGAGATAATAATATTCTTTTCCTGAGTCAGCTGAAGCTTTTAAACTGAGAGGTGGAAGAATTAGTAGAGCAAGGGTCCAGAGCAATATCTAAAGATAAGGCAATAAGAAACAAAAAAGAAGTCTTTAACTGTAGTATCCCTCCTGACAGTAATGTGCAAATTCAGAGTTGCTTTCTCAAGAATGACTTGGAAGATGTGGGTTCACTCATTTCCGTTATGGCATTTTAAAGCTTTACCAATGAGACTGTTGTAGCTGAGTCTAAAAACAACTTAGGATCAAAGTGCTGAAGATTAAACACTATACAAAAGTGTTTTTAAAAAAATAAATTGCTCTTTTGGGAAAATAAAAAGAGAAAAAATTTAAGGTAGGTGTGAATCTCCATGCCATTATTTCTTCTTCTTTCCTTTAAAATAAAGAACATATTTATCGGTATTGTAATAAAAAAATCAACACTGCAAAAACAAAGTTCCTCTTCTTCTAGCATCTTTGATTTTTAATTACCTTATTATATTTGGTTAGTACAGAACCTCATTATAATTGTGGTTAATTTGTTTTAAGGACCTCATGTTAGAGCCACATATAACAATCTGTTAAATCTACATGTGAAATGACTTCTAAGGCACTTGTAATAAAGCGTTGTATTTACACAGAGAAGAGATATTGTGGATCTCCACTGGTTAGTATACTGAGGCAGTACTATTATTTTTGAAGTAATACCCTTCTCTTTACTTTGTATTTCTTCAGAATTGACCAAGAAGATGAGCCTTGCAGGAGTCTTTTTAATGCATTGAGACCCATATATAGAACAGACAGAAATGGTAGACAAAACTTCTCATTATCTTATGGAGTTTTATAAATATATATGTCCGTCCATAATTTTGTTGAAGCAAAACCTGATCCAGTTTGAATCTCTGAAGGACAAATGACTGTATTGATTCAGTCACACTATTTAAAAACAGTGTCCCTGAAAGGAAATGCCATTTTTTGTTTATTTTAAAAGAATGCACATTTTTGTCTAGTCAATTCCATAGAAGAATCTTCTACAGGATGTAAGTAATTATTGATTTTTTATAAATTTCTTTCACCCCAAACTGTAGTGAATGTAATAACCATACTTGGGTATTAAATCTCTTCAAATGTCACTGTAACAAGTGGTTTATAAACTATTTATTTTAAACAATGCAATTTTTTATTATTGCTATTTGTTTAGTTACATTTTTAATATACTTTTTTAAAATTGAATCAAAGCTGTCAGAAATGTCACATTATGACACCGAAAAGAGTAGCAAAATACTATTCTGTGGTAAAATTAATCTTTTATGGGTGAGAGGAACAGAACAATTTTGCTCCTTAGTGAAAGCCTTTTTTCTGTAATGATTTGGCCTGGAATCAGGATGACAATCAAATGTCCAAGGTCTTAAAAATGCTTTCATACTTTAGGTTGAAGAAATTTTAAACAACAATTATACTGTGCAAAGAGATTCTGATGGATTCTGGATATTTGGGTAATTTTTTTACAGAGGTGCAAGACTGAAGACGGCAATCTGCCATGCACAATTATGTTTTTTCTAACAAATGTGTTTTATTAAGCTCTTGAATTTCAAAACTGTTGCGGTTTTACGAAAGCCTGGTTTCCAGTTGAGGAGTGGGGGGTTGTTCTTTGGAGGGACCTGCCAAAACAAATGAACAGTCTAGTTCTGAAGGGCCACTCAGCTGGCTAAGATTGGGGATTGACACCCGATTAGACCACTTGAAAGAGTTAAGCATGCCCCTGTGGAAAAGCACATTTGAAAACAGAGGAAGACCAGGAATACGCTCTCTTGCTTACAGACTCTGGAGAGGGAAGTTCCCCCCTCCCCTCCTGGCATGGTGGCTGGGCAGGGGAGGGCAGGCCATGGGGCCAGGCTGGGCCCTGGCTGCGGCTAATAACACCTTACCACTACGAAACCCTGTTCTGCCGCCAGTCCAGGCCAAGCTGGGATCTGCTGGGCCCCAGGAGCAGCCCTGGGCTGGACTGGCTCAGCCAAGATTCTATCACCATTGAGGTTCATCTGCAAACTCCGGGCAGAGGGAGGGGAAGCCGTCAGTCCCTGGATTGCTGCTGCTGAGTTCTAGCCTGGCTGCTGAGATCCTAGATGCTCCCGCCAACCAGCACGGCCCAGCCACTGCCCAGCAGGGATCACATGCCCATCTGCAGACTCAGGGTGAGATCTTAACTCTTTCAGTGCCCAAATAAAGTGTGTAGACCTTCAGTCCTCCCTTGGGTGGGAGCAAAGGCCAGAGTGAGGACACGTAGAGGAACAGCATGAAGACACCAAGGTCAGTGAAGAAAGAGTCAAGTCCCAGATGGCAGAACAATGAGGAAAATGCCTTAAGCTGAAATTCTTGTGTAAGGCTGTAAGTGATACATCAGTTTCTTTTTTTCCCTGTAACTCATTGAAAAAGTAAGGGGAGGTAAAGTGTTCAAATTGTAGATATGAGCAAAGGCCTCCATGCTAAAGTAAGCAGATGTTAAAGTAGCTGTGATCCTATGAGAAGTTTGAACAGAGAGAGAGAGAGAAGAGTGTTGAAGACCCTCTGCCACAGGGAAAGAAGAAGATCTTTGTTCTCAAAAATAAAGGTAATCTCAGAGATAGATAAAGAGAACGTTTGCTCTTGAACAGCTTATCTTTAAAACAGTACCCCTTAAATTGACATGGCCCATAAATCTAGCTGTGGAAAAGCTGTGGAAAAAAAAAATGGGAGGGACTCCACAATTGCAGATTTTCCACGTGGCTGCTACTTGTGGAAATTAAGAGCCACAAGAGAACTGTTTTCTTGTGGAGAAGTCTCCATGGCATGGCAAGGGAAACTTGTCTTCCTATGTGATGTGAACTCAGACTATTTATGAAGTGATAAACTGACTGAATTGTTTCTGTATGTTGTTAGTAGGAAAGAAAAGGTTGTAGAGGGGAGAACTGTTCTAAAGGTTTTATTCTGATTCTTATTATTCCTTCTTTTAGTTACTGTTACTAAACCTTTCTTTATACCCTTTTGAAATGTAGAGCCTGCTTTGCCGTCCTCCTAATCCTACCTCACAGCAGGAAATAAGTATATTCTAGTGGGTGCACTGGCATTTGGCCAGCACTGAAACCCACCATAATAATTGGTGCATTGGCTGGCAAATCTCAAATTGGTGAACCAATACCACTACAAAAACCGAAATTGCTCATGTTTTGAATGATTTTTTTTTTTTTTTGTTGCCTTGTGTTTGACTTCCTGCTTCAATTTCTGTTCACTTGTGGGAGAGTGAAAAAAAAATCTCCACTGTTTTTATGAAATCAGAAAACTTTGTTTACTTAGAGTAATAGAAAATCAAATGTAGACTCATTTAGAAACATTTAGTCAAACAGTCATTCAGGCTAATATGTCCAACCAGTTGAAACCTGACTTCTCCCCTCCAAGCTATTTTTGTACTTCAATCTCCAAATTACTTCCCATTTTGTATTATTCAGAGATGACCACCAAACTTTGGCATACATTTATCAACTTTTATTTTTCTACTTAAGGTTACTGGCTAAGGTTTTGTGGTTAAGACTGTAACTAGTATTAGTATTAGAATTACTTTTGTTCATGATTAGAAATTGTATGAGTGGCAAATGTTAATGCGAAGAAAACGTGAAAGTTTCTGCTCAATATTATTCAATATTATATCATAACTTTTATGACACTCCGTAGAGCTTAGTAGTCATTCACACATATAGATCTGTCTTGTGGTCAGAAGTGGTTTTGTGTCTCAGGTAGTTTCATATTAAACAGAACACTCAGTTTCAGAGAAATTACTCAAACTACTTCTGAAACTGATATTTTCTCTAAAATTTTAACACTGATAAATTTTCAGACCTTCATTGGAATATGTAATTTTTTGAACTTATTGTTCCATGCTTTTCCTTTGCTGTTTCCTTGCTATTAAATTACTGCTTCCCTCTGATCATAGTGTTCTGAGACAGATAAAACAAAATCATAAATCCAAGATATCAAATTCTTCTTTGCTAGTCTAGCTTGAGACAAGTTGTTTAGGCAATTTATATCTTCTTTGTTTCAAGCATGAAATTCTATTGTAGAATTAGCTTCCAAAGAAATTCATTCTCTTATGTAGATGTTACTTTTATGTTTACATCTTAAACTTCTGTAACTTGTGTGGTTTAAACTAAAGAGTCAAAATAAAGTTTGCACATTTCAAATACATTTTTCTGTTGATATCATATCACTCTCAACTTACCTAATTCTGATAAAGAAAATAGTAACTATTCACAGGAAGCAGGGTAAAAAATAAGATATAAAAGTTTTAACCATTTACATGAAAGACATAATCAAGAGATTTTCTGAATATTCAACACTCCATATATCAAGGCATTCATCAATTTATGTATATTTTACCACTGTTTCTTAGAAAAAATTTAACTGAGGATATAATTCATCCATTTAACATAAAAAATTTGAACGGTGAAGTAATCATATTAGTTCAAGTGGACATAAAATTATGACAGATTCAGAAAAATGCTAGTTGCGTGCTGAGTTCTCAGTTCTCACCAGTATTTTTTAATGAAACTCAGAAACAAATTGTGTTCAAGAGAATTTATTGGCCCAAGTAGGAGTGAGAGGAAGTGAAAGTAAGAGAATGAAACTTGATAGAGCTCAAAAATTTGCCCATACTTAGCCACACTTTTTACAGAGGAAGTTTTTGATACAAAGGTGTCTTTCTGAATAGTAAGTATAAAATAATCACTTCTTATTTTATATCAGGAAGAAAAAGCTGAACCGTTCTCTAATTTAAATCCTTGCTGCCTTCTAGAGGAGGAAATGGGGGTTTTAAACTGAATCAAGTCAGGTCCACTTAGTCAACCCCTATAAAATTTGATATAAAATGACATATTTTTACAGTATGTTGTAACTGTACAGTACACTCTTCTCTGATACTGGATATACTCTCATATTCTATCAATTCAAGATAAGTGTTCTGCCTTTTCATTTAATTACTGTAATGTAAACATAGAGTAAAAGGATAATGTGATATTGTACCTTTGTTGAAAATATTCAAAACCCTATAAACAAATTAATAAAATAATAAACTATTTTTGTTTAATAATGCTTAAAACAAAACCTTTCTGTTCAGACCTAAATTGCTCATGTATTTATTTTGTTTATATTTTCCCGATGTGTATGTTCATTGTTATCCTTTATATATAATTGCTCATAGAATTTCAATAAGAAAAATTCCATCACTTCTAAACATTAAGAGATTTTATTCCATTTGTTCAAAGGCTGCATGAGATAGTGTGTCAATCCCCTAAATGATACAGAAAAGTATAATGAATTGTTTTCTTGCTAAAGACAGTAAAGTTTCTGTTTAATTTCAGAAAGAATGGTAAATAGTTGCCTTTTAGCTGGAAGGTGAGGATACTTGTGAATCTGAAAAGGTTTCAGCAAATTTTAAGTAACCATCAGAAGTGTTTTCAGCCATGCTTTTCCATTTTGAAATCAAGTTGGAAAATTCCACTTCTGTTTAATGCAATTCTGTATTTCTTTCTTTGGATCAGTTTATGTTTTTCCTTCTGATTCAGCATACCGATTTATCGAAAATCCAGACTTTTGATGGAGGTGATTTTGGAGTTTTGATGCTGAGTGGTCTTCAGCCGTGAAGTCGAATAAAACAATCTTTATAGGGAAAAAGAAATTATTTATGCCATATGTCAACAGTAGATCAGTATGATACAACTTTTCTAATCCTTAAACATAAGGTTTTAGTGAAAAAGTTTTATCTCTTTAAAAAAATTTAAACTTAGATGTAGCAGAAGATGGAATCATACTTGAGAAAATAGCTTTGCTGTAAGACAATTGAGACATATTATTCATGTCTGTAAGGTGAAGCAAAAAAATATCTGGTTTTAATTAGCTGATCACTGCGTAAACGAACATGTTTAGAACAACAGAAGTCCAGTAGTCACTGATTCATTTAAGCTGTCATGACAGTTGGGATCTGCATAAGAATGGTCACTTTCTCCATCTGATTTTGGCATTATTTGGCTAGACAAAAATGAGAGGTGAAGGAAGAATATACAGTTCTTTTCCACTGTCTTTCATTGAGATATAACTGCTGCCATTAGCTGTAATCCCTGAACTTTTTCCTGCTAAATAAAATCAGGCAGAATTTCGAATTCTGATTTATAGTTTCCAACCCAATGATAAGAACAGTGTCTGTACTAATTGCCAGTTATGCAAATGCAGAATTTTGTTGCAGATGAGCAGAGACATTAGCCTTAGTGAAACAGAAAAACTGCAATTACGAAAGAAACGTGATTTAAAGCATCAGCATGAAAGTAAAGCAAATTATTCCAGGAGGTATTAGGGAGCTACTTTTGAATTCACTAATGCTTGTTACGTGTCCATCAGTTCAGAGTTCACTGGGTTTTCTTAGGGTGAACAGGACGACCAGCATCTAGGAGGTCAGAGGCCAGTC
Organism: Motacilla alba alba; assembly: GCF_015832195.1. NCBI lineage: Eukaryota > Metazoa > Chordata > Aves > Passeriformes > Motacillidae > Motacilla > Motacilla alba. Next base: position 65,406,308 of record NC_052046.1, on the reverse strand, counting down.
ACAACTTTCACCTCTGTTTTATGGAGGTTACTCAAGGTTCTGAGGCAAATTACAGATGGAACCTAAAAAGCTGTGTGGAAAGGTAAATGTAGTTGGTGATAGAAACATGTTCTCTGATGCTCAGTATGTCATCACCTCTCCAGAGCAACCATAGAAGTCTTCTGTGATACAAAACACTGAATGGCACAGAGCACATTCTCATATTCAGAGATTCGTGAGGACTCTGATCTAGTCTGTGCTGACACTCCCTTGAGGACACTCTCACCACTGATGTCACTGCCAAGAAATCAGTGGAATATATCCAGATGAAAGATGAGTATTTCTCCGAATATCTATTGCTGAACAAGAATATTTGAGCAGCATTATATAATTTTTTTGCCACTTATGTCCTCTAGTCACTTCTAAGCACATATTTAGCAAAACCTCTAGCCAGTGCTTATGTTCAATTATCTTTGGATCCCAAATCGTAAACCTCAGTAACATGTACAAAGTTATCAGAAGGCACTTATACAAGTATCATACTTTGTTCCAGTCTTTGACTTCCTCCTTGTGTGAGGAGGAGCAGGCACTGATCTCTTCACTCTGTTGACCTGTGATAGGATCCAAGGGATGGCCTTAAGTTGACTCAGGGTAGGTTTCTGTTAGACATCAAGAAAAGCTTCTTCCTGCAGTGTGTGGTTGGGCACTGGAGCAGGCCCCCCAGGGCAGAGGTCACAGCATCAAACCGGTTCAAGAAGCATTTGTGCAATACTCTCAGGCGCATGATCCTGTGCAGAATCATGAGTTGGACTCAATGATCCTTCTGTGTCTCCTTTAACTCAGCTGATTGGAATTGGGTGATTTTGTATTATCCTTTCTTTGCTACATGTACCATTTTTTCTTTTTGGTATTGCCTATTTCTAAGACCAAACATATTTGATGACATGCACAGCATAAAGCATCCCTTTCAAGAATAGCAGATGTTAAAACTTTTAAAATAAGAACTTTCTCACAACCCACTCTAAATTTAGTAACAATTTATAACTGCAAATGAGATTTGAAAATATGAGGCTGAATTATCAGTCACTGAATAAGCACATTATACTTCCAGTGTTGTCAAGCATAGAGTAAAGAGCAAGGGTCTGACCCTTACATAAAATTTGAAAACTACAGTCAAATTATTTCATAACAACTCTCAAACTAAACTGATAGCAAGACCTAATATTTTTAAAGACTGAATGTGAATAAAAAAAGAGAGGAAATATAGTAAAACTCAATAAACTTCACATGCTTTTTTTCCTAATGGAAGAATAATTCTGATTTATAAAATCTGCTGTGAAAGGCGAAAAAGTACACAGCAAGCACATTCTTAAATAGCTCCCAAAAGCTTTAGCTTTCTCTGGTGAGAATCACTCAGCCAAAACAGTAAATTTTCAAAGAGCTTTCATGCTATTTTTGATGTCTTAAAAAGTATAATAGGCACTTAATCTTCAGAATGCTCTTTGTTCACAAATTAATTTATAATAAACTGAAAGAGAAGATACAATAAGCAGATATATCCCTCAGACAGAGTTTATACCTTCAAAAACTGTGTAATGAAAGTATGTTTCCCATATTCTTAGATTATCTTTCACAGGAATTTTATAAATTAACTTTCAGGGGAAATAAATCCCACCTCATGCATTCCAGACCTATTAACTTTTTGATGTTATAGGTCCAGCAAGAAAGCACAGACTGAAATCTTTCATTTCACCAAGGGATCAAAACCTCTATCTCTATAGAGCTGATTTAACAACATAATGAATGTAACAAAGGTTAAGCTTTTTCTGTATTGTGTAGGAGCTCCAAAACCATGTGGAAAATCTAATGTAGTAATAACACTGTCCCTGCTGACAACTTTGAGAGACTATTTAAAATTATTTTAAATTTCAAATTTTGACATTTACTTTCTTATGAAATTAGCCTTGCGTGTATCTGTATAAATTTTGAATTTGTACTTACGGAAAATTAAATGTGTATCCAGTAGGTTTTAAATTATAACTTCATGGTCATTACTTCAAATATTAGCTCACTGTCCTTGGGGACAGGAGTAGTGGGAGTTAAAATTTTCTGACCTTGCATCATCATTTTATTATCCTTACATCATTTATCCTCCTCTAATAAATAGACTCAAAGAATTGAAGGATAACCTTTTTTCTCTTTTTTGCAGCAGATACAGTCTAGAAACATGCTTAATTTGGAGAACAAATGCATGATGTGATAAGTTTTGTTAAATATTTAATTAATAATGAATAGCTAGATTGATTTTTTTTGAGTTTGAGAATGGGATATGGAGATAATAAATAAATAAAAATAAATCAGAAGTCTTTATACTAAGATAAATTCCTCCCATCATTATAGTACATGGCTAGTCTACAAAGCAAATTAATATGTAAGCAATTTATAGATAGCTCACCAGAGGACGTGATCAGTTTCTTGTTTGGCAATTTTGAGACACAAGTGAATAAATAAAGAAAATTTGAAAGAAGTAGAAAGGAAAGAGGCCAGTGGGCCTATAGTGTTACTGAAATGAATGAGCCTGAATTTAAGTGTTGACACATAACACACTATGTGCCCAGCATCTTCGGGGATAGGTTAAACTCAGTCTGTTTCTGCAGCACATGATGTATAAGAACATAAGGCATACTGTGATGGTTTTGCATTAATTGATATTTGGTGAGAACGGAAGAAACCATCCAAAGAAATTATTTTTCTGAGAGGAGCTGCTGACAGCTTCCTCTAAGTCTAACACCAGCAATAAATACAGACACTTTGCTAAACCGCTAGAAAGCCAAACACAGCTCTGTGAACACACATGTAAAATAAACAAACCCCAGGATTTTTCTCTTTTTCTTCCGTCTTGGGAACAGGTAACAAGGGTTACCTCATTACCGGGCCGAGCTGGGCTGGGCCAGGCCAGGCTGGGCGGCCCCTGCTGCAGGGCTGGGCCCCTTTCCGGAGAGTCCATCGGGCCGGGGGTCCCGGCTGGGTCGGGCCCCAGCGGCTGCAGGGCCGGGGAGGGGAGGCCATCGGCCACTGAGTCCTAGCCTGGTTGCCGAGATCCTGGCCCTCCCCTCAGTGCAGCCACCGAAAAAAAACCAGAGGTGCCTCTGCAGCCCGTGCAGAAAACAGCCCATGGCTGGAATTGAACACAGCAGAGGCCAGAGACCAGCCATGCAGCCTGAGCAGCCGGGCCCCCTGAGATCCCTGACACAGTCCCCCCCAGAGCTCCGCTTGAATATCCATCACCCTAACTGCCTTGGCCGCCGCCCAGCAGGGATCACATGCCCATCTGCAGACTCAGGGTGAGATCTTAACTCTTTCAGTGCCCAAATAAAGTGTGTAGACCTTCAATCCTCCCTTGGGTGGGAGCAAAGGCCAGAGTGAGGACACGTAGAGGAACAGCATGAAGACACCAAGGTCAGTGAAGAAAGAGTCAAGTCCCAGATGGCAGAACAATGAGGAAAATGCCTTAGGGTTTAGGCTGAAATTCTCGTGTAAGGCTATGGAGAAAATATAAGTGATACATCAGTTTCTTTTTTCCCTGTAACTCATTGAAAAAGTAAGGGGAGGTAAAGTGTTCAAATTGTAGATATGAGCAAAGGCCTCCATGCTAAAGTAAGCAGATGTTAAAGTAGCTGTGATCCTATGAGAAGTTTGAACAGAGAGAGAGAGAGAAGAGTGTTGGAAGACCCTCTGCCACAGGGAAAGAAGAAGATCTTTGTTCTCAAAAATAAAGGTAATCTCAGATATTGCTCTTGAACAGCTTATCTTTAAAACAGTACCCCTTAAATTGACATGGCCCATAAATCTAGCTGTGGAAAAGCTGTGGAAAAAAAAAATGGGAGGGACTCCACAATTGCAGATTTTCCACGTGGCCGCTACTTGTGGAAATTAAGAGCCACAAGAGAACTGTTTTCTTGTGGAGAAGTCTCCATGGCATGGCAAGGGAAACTTGTCTTCCTATGTGATGTGAACTCAGACTATTTATGAAGTGATAAACTGACTGAATTGTTTCTGTATGTTGTTAGTAGGAAAGAAAAGGTTGTAGAGGGGAGGAGAACTGTTCTAAAGGTTTTATTCTGATTCCTTCTTTTAGTTACTGTTACTAAACCTTTCTTTATACCCTTTTGAAATGTAGAGCCTGCTTTGCCTTCCTCCTAATCCTACCTCACAGCAGGAGATGAGTGAGTATATTCTAGTGGGTGCACTGGCATTTGGCCAGCACTGAAGCCCATCGTACATACAAAAATTAAAACACACCATATCTTTGCAGCGGGAGACAAGGGATATCAAATTCATGTCTGTGACAAATACTGAATTGGAGAATCTGGACTATGTGTTAATGCAGTGTCACTGTGAATGCTCCTCTGAGTTATCAGTTTTCATTAGCAGTCAATCTCCCTTGAAGTTAAAAAAAAAAAAAAACAACCTAGAAAATCCCCCCAAAGTAAACTTATTGTTATGTTTGGGGCTTTAATCATGCTTACTTAGCAATGGCATTTTCAGGAGACTGTATCACATAACTGAAATTTCCTGTACATATCAGCATAAGTTTATTGAAGATTTCATGTAGACTTCACACAATACACAAAGGGATGAGGGATTAAATACCTGGCCTTTTAAAATGACAATTGCCCATCATGATCTCTGGGTGCATTCTTTTCACAAAAGGTTCTCCAGGCTCAACATTGAAGCCTAAAACAAGAGCAGAATCTTTAATGACTCTAATCTATTCTGTATACATAGAAGGAAGGCTAAATATTTAAATATAGCATTTCTTCTCTAAGAAATTTATGAGACCTACAGCATGTAGATGTCTAAAACATTTGTTTAGAATCTAACTCATATGTCCCATGCAAGCTGCATTGTTTGCAGTCTGTTAAGAGTAAGGCACATCATCTCTCTTGACAAGAGAAAAAGAAAGATAGGCCTATTTTTGCTTTTTCAATCGAGCATAAATTCCGATAGGAAATTTTAGAAGTATCATCAATGAGTTTCTGATTAATGATTAAATAAGTAAATATTACCTACTACTATTTTATTCCTTCTCTTTTTCACTCTATTTATAGTTGTTGACTATACTCAGAAGCAGTAAATAGAAAAGTGAAATGCTAAGAGCTTGGACTATCGTGAAATGCTAAGAGCTTGGACTATCTCCTGAAATGGTCAGCTGTTGTCTTGGTGGATTTTTGAAGTGTCCTCTATAAATTGCATAAAGGCCTTCAACTTTCTTCAAATTTGTGCCAAGCACTTAAGATGGTAACGAAGATGCTATTGAGCTGATAATGAATTGCTTTCAGTACATCATGTGTCATACTCAAATCTATGCTTGGCTGTTTCTAGTCTCTTGAGCTTCATATCCATTTGATGATCAAAGCAAAATGTTTCCTTTCATTTATTTAGGCCTTTATTAAATAATTCAATGAAAATGACACTTTGTATTTGTTTTGTCGAGCCAATAAATCCATGTATTATAAAAAAGGAGAAGCAACCTGTGTTTATTCTGAAATAGACAGGAGTCAGTGAAGTATTTTACATATTTAGCATCCCAGAAGTGAGTGGTAAATTAAAAGATATAAATTATTCATAGTTGTAGCAGGCTTAAAAACGAAGGCTTATAACCAGAAGGTCCTGTTCCAGCAAGGACGTAACTAATGCATAAGTAGTTTCCTTGAAGTCAGGCAAAGAAGCCCATGTGAAGTGCCTTTCTGGATAAAAACCAAAATTAGGAACAGAGTAAAATTAGAGAATTAATGTCTACTTAATGCAAAGCATGAAAGAAAGCACTGAGTATATAATCAGGGGGTGTAATTGATTGATATAATGCAGGAAAGGCATTAATGAGACATCACACTTTCTTATTTCAGAAAAGAATAAGTACCATGATAAAAGAATAGGGATTCATGGGTAATCTGGGGATTCAGTATAAGCATGGGAATTGTTGAGGTGGACAACAACCTCTTCTTTTTTAAATGAAGTCAAAGTTCTAGTGCCTGCTCACAAATGGTAGGTTATAAGGTTAAAATTTATCATTACTAAAAGAAATGCCCAGACCTATATGGGAATTATATTCCAGAGAAATGTACATGAAAATAAATTAACTGTCATTCTTATGAATCTGAAAGATTACAAGTTATAGAGGTACCGTGATAAGCCAAGATAAGCCACTTACAATTAAAAGAATTTGGTCGCCTGACAAGAATTAAACATATAAGTAACATGAGTTCTTGCTTTAAAAGCAGCCTCTATGCTCCAACACAGGGAGAGATTTGTGAGAAATTTTCAGCCATTTGTGCTTATTAATTATTGTAATCCTCCTGAGGCTGGAATCATGCAAGAAATAATTATAGAAGGAAAAGCTTAATTCTGGGTATTCATTGTTACTTCACAGTCAACAGTTAATTGTCTTCTGTTCCTCTGGGGGATGTCAAGAAACCTTCATTAGTTGACTAATCTTCAGGAACCTTTCAAAGAGCCTTCTTACAGAACCTTTGGATTTTGTTGGCTACACTATGTTTGTGTGCTATGTATTTCAGCTGCATGTATGTGAGCTGGCATCACGTCCTACAATTCATGTACAGAATACATGTAATGAATGAAAATACTCAGAAAAGTCATGTCACACATACTTTTTCAAAATCGTACACATGCTCATTATTGCAAAAGTGGGTTTTCGTGATATTTAGAAAGTAAGATTTTAAGAAATTGGTAATATGTGGCACGAAGGTGGTTGCCAAGATATGTAGCAAAATCCTGTGAATTTCTTAGAATGATGCTTGAAGTTATTTGTCAGAGAAAAGTACACATGTGGAAAAATAGATCTGTAGATATTTCACACTAAGAAGTCCATGTTTTATCTATATTTTTTGTTGCATTGCACAGATGAAATAAGTCTTTTTACAGTACTGCACACTGCTCTGGGGTCTCCAGCATAAGACGGACGTGGATCTGCTGAACCTAATCCAGAGGAAGGCCAAGAAGATAATCAGGAGGTGCTTGAGCACCTCTGTTATGATAACTGGTAGTGAGCCTAGGGGTGGTTAAGTCTGAAGGAGAGAAGGCTCTAGGGAAACCTTAGGACAGCCTTCCAGTATCTGAAGGGGGACTACAAGAGAGCTGGAAAGGGACTTATGACAAGGCCATGTAGTGATGGGACAAGGAGGAATGGTTTTAAAGTGAAAGAGAATAGTTTAGATTGAATATTAGGAAAAAATTCTTTATTGCGACTGTGATAAGGCCCTGGCACAGGCTGCCCAGAGTTGCGGGTGCCCCATCACTGTAAGTGTTCGCAGCCAGGCTGGATGGGGCTCTTACCAGTGTGGTCTCGTGGAAGATGTGGAACATTGGAAGGCTCCAATCTCCAGGGGGACTGGGGCTTGGCAACCTTTAAGGTCCCTTACAACCAAAGTGTTTTATAAATCTATGATTTTCCATGAAGAATAAAGAAAAACTGTCTATTTTGCTCCTTGTCTGTTCATTCTCTCCCATTGCATCTTACCAGCTGGTAAGACCTCATGGAGAGCATTTGCACACAAGTCAGAAACCACAGTTCCCTGTGTGACCTTGTGTCTGGTCCAGTCTCCATGCTGTGGATCTAAATTGGTTTTGCAGACAGAGTTCCCTTAAACTTTGAATATATTCTCTAAGCAGAATATATTCCACAGTCTTAGTTAATAAAAAGTTAAATAAAAGCAGAATAAACTGCATACTTTATAGCATACTTTATATTCAGTATTACTAACCTGAATATTTTAGAATTGTCATTTTTGATTCCAGAAAATAAGGTCTGATGGAAGAAAACAATGTATTGATACAGTCATATGGAAGAACAATTTTTGAGAGAAACTGCAGATACATTACACAGTCATATCTCTTTCCTATATTACAAGAGGGTTATGTTCATGCTTGTACAAATCTGGTTTACACTGTCAATTTTAGTTTTATTTCCCCATGTTGAAAGTAGGATTTTGGTGCGCTGCATTAATTGTGGTTTCTGTCCTTCTGCTCCATTGTCACTTATTATGTAGGCATCATACACATTTTAGCAAAAGCTGTTGTAGACTTATAAATCAGTTACTGATTGGTCACAATCCCATACCCACTGACTTCTATAGAAATACCAGAAGCAGATCCTCGGTTTTTTCAGCAGTGGACAGATGAAAGGACATGTGTTAGTCTATGTCCCATACTCATATATGTTTAATCAAATGAGAACTTCTTTGCTGTATTATCTGGCTGTAAATAGCCAAGGTTTTATCAACACTTAGAAGTCTTACTACCACAGTTATGAATGGTGGGAGTGAGAGTGGAAAGGTCATCTGATAATTGAGAAAAAATTCAGACATAAGAGCACTGGTGCTTTAAAAAAAAAAAAAAAAGAGTTTATTGCATTAGAGAAACTGCTCTGAGTTGAAATTGAGTTGAAATATGAACTCTATGGAAGTTACAGAGAGGAATGGAAGAAAATATGTCTGCAAGCACATTCAGAGCCATCTCGGTACAAGGTGATGCCATGAAAAGGGCTGGAATGTTGACTCTTGGTGTTAGCTGCTCTGGGCAATGCAGGCTGGCACCCAGAAGAAAAAAGATGTCTGTGTCATCAACTCAGTCTACCAGAGAGCGTTGCTGCTAGTTTTGAGAGGGTTGTGTGTATATCAGAAGTGCACAGTACAACACACTGGCATTTTGCTGGTAATTAGATAGCAACCTGTATAACTTTAATGCTGTTATGCCCCCAAAATTTTTGCACATAAAAGAACAAACCTTTAGAATGTATGAGGATTTTAATGGCTTTCTACTATTTTCTTGTCACAGTAGAGATGGATAGAACAACATGACACTGTGTGTTCAAGCAGCAATAGCCAGTTTTTATTGAGTGCCCTTACATAGTTTTGAAAGTCTGCACAGTTAGTTCTGATTGGCTGAATTAGTTACCACCCTCGTTACCCCCGAGTTGGCTAACTGGCCAATAGCTGCCCGCATCCCCATGGCCTAGACCGGCTCCCCAGCGGTCCAAACTGTTTGAGTTGTATAATTACTAGTTATGCAATTAGTTATATGTTAGTTGTATGATTATAATTAGGATTATTTATAACTGTGAGGCCTCCAGGCCAACTGTTAGCCACCACAGTTCCCACTTTTGTTTTTTAAATATAAAGGCAGGAGTCTTGCAGAAATGATAACAGACTTATTTTCTCCTCAGTATGAACTTATATTTGGCTGAAACTCATGAATTTATTGTCCATAAACTGAGAAATTTTGCATATTGTAAGCAATAAAGGAATGCAATTTACTTTTCACATTCTTGGACAGAGCTCAAAGAGGGTTTTTTTTCCAGCCAAGAAAGATCCTCTGACCAATCACACCTAAAAGAAAGCTGAATAAGTGACTGTCCACAAATAAAGCTTTTGTATGAAATAGTGACTGACATCATTGTACCACTCCTTTGAGCTACAGAAATAGTAGAAAAAGAAAGTAACTTTTTGTAACTGCCAATTTCTAGTTGAAAGGTATAACATCTATAAATCTGTAGTGGTAAAGTGCCTACCTCATCTGCACCTATCCACCACACAGACATGTAAAGCAAGGTAAAATCAGCAAGGCAATAGACAAAAACTCATGGGTCCTTAAAGGCATCTCTCTGTGTGAGAGATGTTGTGAAGATGTCATCAGGTAGAAAAGCTTCAAGGCTAAAGTCAAGGTGTTTTGAGAATTAAGCCATCAATAGTGGATCCCATCTGACCACTGCTTCCCACCTCTTACAGAGAATATCCTAGTGCTGGTAGACATCAACCTACTCTTTCTAACCAGCATTTCTCTTGCAGCTGCTACATACTACAAATTGAGATATTGAAAAAACATAATTTTTATGTTTCTTAAATGAACTAAAGTCGAAAGGCAAATAAGGTAAGCTTAGAAAAAGTATATTTTTAAGATTTTTTTTTCAAAGGATCACATCTTCTGTCATTTTGTATTCACACATTTTAATATAAATGTAATTTTAATTGACTACAGTGCTAAAAAGATACTACATATAAAAGCCAAATTTTTATTTCCAAACTTCTTTGCCTGTTGTTATTGCATGCTGTACTAGTTCAAAAATCAGTTCCTTTTTTACTTCAATACAAATATAGAAAAGTTTTACTTATTATACAAATCACAGTGGTCATGTGGGAAGTTTTTTTCTTAGAGGATTGTTTTGTGCAGCATTTGTAAACAAAAGTAGAGATCGGCTATTAGACATAAAAATAAACTAATTTTTAAAAAATACTGATTTCCTTTTAAAAAGGAAATCCTAGCTGTATTTGTCAAAACATGCTCAGCTTTTTGAGGGACATAATGACCACAATTCTGTTCTGGTGTGCCATAGCAGCAAAAAGAAAATTTTGCTATTGTTATTGGTTTGTGACTTCACATACATGGTGACAACAGGAGTATGTACAAGTCAAGTGAAGAAATACCCCACATGTAATGTAATTTTATTTGCTACACCTGAACAGGAAAAGTGTCGGAACCCAGGACACCCCTCTGGGTGCCCTGGATGGCCCGAGCCTCTGGCAGGGGGCTCTGAGACGCTGGCATACAGCCAAAGACACGCGGGGCTTTGATCTTAGCCCATGGAGCAAATTACCAACTCTGTATGAAGAATTACAAGCCACAAAAGGTTTAGATTGCACAACAGTAATAATCACGAGGTGAGGGGAAAAGTTTTTGAGTGCTGTACAGAGAGATTTTGGACTCTGTACAGGGGGTTTGAGTTTTGTACATGGGGGTCAGGAGTTCTAAGATTGAGGGATTTGGGCATGCCCTGTCCTTCTTTCTCCTTCCTAGCCTCGATGTTCATGTTGATGTTGGCACTCACAGATTGGTTTAGAATAGAAGCTGTCTAACATAGGTGATAGCTATTGGTACAGAATTGTAAATACACTACACGTAGTTTTTAGTATAAAAGATAGCACCAGCCTCAGGGGCAGAGAGTGTGCAGTGTGCCTCTGGCTCACCGGCTGAGCAGACCACAGCAGCTGAGGAAGAAAATCTTTTACATAACACACAATAAACCACCTTGAGACTGGACGACTGACGACTGTTTAGTCTTTCTTTGATGGCACGGTTTGGAGCAGAGACTTTTCCACCTTTTGGGGTCACCCTGACCTGGGGGAGACTCCGACAGAAAAGAACACCTGGAATTCTTGTATTTCCTCCAAGTCAAAGGAATGTGGTGTGTGGGGGTGTGTGTGTGTGGGGGGGGGGGGGGGGGGGGGTGTAAAAACATTTCCTGTGGAGCAATCTAAGAGCAATGTAAGTACTGGGATTAGGATTGCTAATCAGAGTGTTTTACACTTCTTTGTGAAGTAAATATGTTCCATACATTTCATTGCTTACATTTTGTTTTGTTAGTTTGTAGTAGTTTTTTGTTTATTTGGTTTTTTTGTCCTTTTTGTGATCCCCAATTCATGCCAAACAAACTCAGATGTGCTCAGAGAGCAATATACTGAGAGTAAGTCTGCACCACATGCTTTAATGATGCCTCAATGCAAGATTATTGTTGAATAAACTGTAATGGTGTGAAGCTTGGCATAATTGAGTAGTGCTCCAAGTCCCACAGACAAGTAGCTGGAATTGCCTCTGTGCTATGGGTGTAGTAACAAATGGATTTTAGATTTAGCCTGGTATGACGATAAAAGCTACAAAGTCACTTCTGCCAATTATAAGAACATGTACTGAAAAACTTTAGGAATAGGAATTAATAAAAAAAAACAACCACAAAAAAAAAATCCAAAAGCCAGCCAGCATGAAAAAACTATTTCTGTCCTTAGGTTAGGTAGGACATACCTTATTAAAAGGTAGAATTTTTTTCTGGTGAGAACTAATGAAAATTAGTTTTTTTCTAATGAAAACATATGAAAAGCTTCTCAGCAATATTTGAGATTCCATCAAAAATATTTAGCTTAAAAAGGGAAAACAGAGGCAAATTTTTAGAATTTATAAAACTGTCCTATTTTAATGTGTTATTTTACATTGATCTTCATTGTCTTCAGCTGGCTTTTGACACTAAATTTTATTCTTTCCTGTCCTAACAATGATTATGAACATAGCTTCCATAGAATAACTTTAGATTTCATAGTGAGGTGAAAAGAGAGTTCCATTTTTCCGAATTCAGTAGGCTGATTTATCACTTGCATAGTTATTATTAGCAAATATATTGCTTGCATGTGTAACACAGTTATCTACTTGTAGTAGTTTATCAGGGGCATAGGTGACAGTGTGTGTTTGGAGAGGAATAGGATGGGATTTTAGAACAAGAGCATGAAACGATAAATTATCAATGCGTACATTTAAAAAATTGAATAAAATCTTTCAACAGTCACCATCAAGACTATGAAATAAATTGCTTTTGAATACTTTAGTAGCAGATGTCAGCCATCTTGCTTATCACTGAACAAGCTACTTTTGAACTAAGCAGCTCAGTATCACTGAGGGATGAGGTTGCTGATTGAACACAGGTGTACTGGTTGATATACTGTCACATGGTCTGATGTTAACCTAAGATCTTTGTTAAAATACTTATTACTGATGGCACAAAATGTAATTGCTAATTTTCTGCCTGAGTGGTTACATATTTTCTCCAAATCTTAAGAGTTATTAATCCCTTTTCACTGCCCATTTCTCAGAGTTTAAGGCAGATGTGTCACTGGTCCACAGACCGATAATTGAACCTGTCACTTGCAATCTACTGACTTCATTCCTCAGAAATGTATCCACTGCTTCATTCACCTTCCTGCTTATTTTTCTCTAGGTATCAAGTGTCCAGTTTAAATCTGCATAAACAGATTTTCACTGTTTACTTTACAAATCTGTGGTCACAGAGCAAGGTAATCAGAAGCATTCTGGCCTGATTATTGGTTTGGATTCATTTAAGAACTCTTATTCAAAATAAAGTGTCCACTATTAGGCTAATCCTAATAAATGCATCAATTAAGTTGCAAGAGTTAAAGTAAAACTAGGTAGAAATTATTATTCAAGAATGTGGTACACAGAATTCAGGCCCACTGAAATTTTTTTTTAGTCTTCCTGAAATCTGTATTATACGAGTGATATTTGCCTAGATGGATAGCTACATTTACACTGTTTTGGTGACCAGTGCTTTCAATGGTAGTACAAAGAACAAGTAAGTCTGCAGAAACTTCTAATAGGAGTTCTGTAAAGTAATGAGAACCACACAATAGAATAATCTTGAAGTGATTGTCTACATAATAACAATTGTGTGTTTTTAGGCTGTAGACTACTGTACAGGTGAGTACCTTAATAAATTCATTTTTGATAGCATTCCTTATTCAATGACAACTGAGGCCAGAAAACTGAAAAAGCAAAACCACTAACAGCACATGATTCAAGCAGAGTTTGTGCTGATTTTTTCAAGTGTAAACTTTATGTAATGCTCATGAATGTTCAACTCAAGTTTATCCATCTCTCTCTCTCTCTCTCTCTCTCTATCTATCTATCTATCTATCTATCTATCTAAAAGTATAAAAGAAGTCAACTGAGAAAATACTGAGGCAGTACAGACAGTCTGAAATACAGAGCAGTCCTGCATGCAATGTCTAAAAAATTCTTTTTTGAAGTATTGCATTTGGAAGATGTTTCACTGCCTCATCACAAATATATAGACTTGCACAGTGGTTTACACGTGAAGGAGGTATCTATACAAGGTTTGAAACAGATAATATTAACTGAATGGATTTCTTTAGTACGAATTCAGTATGCTATCAGTCACTTACCAAGGATCTCTCTGTGCTAAACATGGAAGAATCTCTTAAATTCAAGTAAGGAATCTCCTGCCTCAAGAGGCATGCCTGCGCAAAGTGTGAGTCACCTGGTGTGCAGTACATTTACGAGAAGAAAGAATTCAACCTGGACTCATCCAAAAATCTGTCATTGTTACAAAGTCTCATCACCTGGAAGAAAAACCTGAGAAGCATCCTAGCTCTAGGGGAAAATACCACCATGCAACCATACTGCCTAGAAGAAAGAACTCAAATCCTCAGTTAGGCAGGAATATTTGCGGAGCAAAGCAGATGACTCATAGTTTAAATTGCATGCAATGGGAGAAGTACCCACAAGACTCCTTGTGCCCATAACTTTCTTTGTTCCTTGATAAAAGAGTCTTGGAAAAGCCACACACTATTCATGTGTTAACTTCATGATCAGTGTTCCAAGATAATAAGCATGGACACTCACTGGGTCACTCTGCTCCTTTGTGGGTTTCCTAGGGAATTGATTTGCACAGGTATAGCTTGGGATTTTACCTCCTTTGAAAGCTGTACCAAACTGCTGCTTGTTTGGTTAAGGGGTCCATTGCATCTGTCATACTACATAATACTAAAAAAATGTCTGAACGAAAGATGGAAGAAATTTAGTAATGGAAGTATACTGCAAGGCTTAATGAATAAAAAAAGGCACTTTAATATTTCCTCAATGTGACCGGTATGTTTCTTCTATGCTGTTTTTGAAAGAGTATTTCACAGCAGTAATACCATCCATAAATAATTTTTTTCAAGTACAAGACATTAAGAAGGCTTAACTGTTAACTGTAATGTCATTTAAAGAAGAATCCCTCAGTCTTCTCATGTTAAAACCTTCTGTCACTCTCTCAGAATGGGCACATACTCAGTCTAAGGTTGGACTCAGAAATTCTACCCTGTATGGGAAACTTCCTCAAGAAACATTTAAATCACTTTGAAATGTACTAACAATGATACTGAGAGGTGAAAAAAAACATCCGGGGATAGCAATTTCTAGAAATACTTTATTTTACAATGAGCTATTTTACCACTTTCCAATTCAAATTTTCAAGCTTAATTGAGTTGAATCTAAATGGGTTTGAGTGGGCAGGGTTGACTGATGTATTGCACAAAGGAAAGACTAAAGTGTGGAACCAATGAATGTAATATTTTTAGATAATTTATTATATTTTAATTATTTATTTTTTACTAAATTTGGGGGGTTTTTTCATGAGTTTTAGGAATGCAGAAGAAAAAGGAATATGAGATGTGAAGATCTAAGACATGGTGATGTCTTGAGAGACTTCAATGCAAAAAGACAATTCACACCAAACAAATATGTAATTTAGGTTATGTTTCTACTTAGTTGAAATGTTTTTAATTATACAAAAGTTTTTAGTGAAGGATTTGAAATAAAAGAAAATAGATTGCATCAAGTTTTCATTTTTATGAATTTCCATCATTTGAGTTTAAATCTCAAATGCAGAAGAAACTGCTGATACAGAATTCCTGTTTCTTCTTCCAGTTAACTGTGTCCTACAGGGGGAAAAATGTCCTATCAAAGACAGTATCCCTGGTTTATATTTAGTTGTGCTACATCACTGCACATCCTCTACCAGCCATGATGAACAGTACTATAGTGAGGTAAGATTCCTACATTAGGTAAACATGAGGTAAGATTCCTACATTAGGTAAATAATTTTTTTCAAAAGTTAGTGACTTCTTGTGCTACAAAGGGATTTTTCAAAGTCAGTTAAGCATTTGTTTAGAGGTATTTATCCTGTGATTGTTCACCTTCTGTGAATTTTGCATGAAACTCTTAAAAAATCATCAAACACCAGGCTCCTGGTTCGTCAGACTCTTTTTCTGAAAAGATGTAATATGTATTAAACACTTGTAACACTCTCCAAGAAGATTGAAAGGGAAATTCTAATTATATCTATTCAGTTGTGGGAATTTGTGATCTGGCACAAATGACCTGACAGTAAGAAGGCCAAGATACATGAAGGAATTAAACTGGCTGAAGGAGGATGTCAGAGGCAGAATAGATTCTTGCAAGGGAATGAGGTTTCGTTTGATGTTGAGATAGTAAAATTCATCAACATTGTCTTGTAGTCATCCTGGAATGGGACCACTCAGGATCCCAAGCTCTGGGCCCACTATTAGGCAGCAGAACTGGGCCAGGGGATGGTCCCATGACTGGGCTGAGGTTCCCCATAAAACTGATTTCAGGATTGGTGCTGATTGCAAGTGTGATATCCTTATCTCTAAACTGGAGATGCATGGATTTGTCAGATGGACCACTCAGTTGATAAAGAATTGCCTGGATGGTTGCACTTAAAGAGCAGCTGTCAATGGCTCGGTGTCCAAGTGGAGATCCATGGTAAATGGCCTTCTTCAGGGTTTGGTATTGGGACTGGCTTTTTAACTTCTTTTTCAGTAACATGGACAGTGGGATCAGTGCACTCTTAGCAAGTTTACTGAAAATACCAAGCTGTGTGGTGCAATCCATATGTTGGAGGGAAGGAATGTCAGGAAAAGGAACCTTGACAGGCTTCTGAGTTGACCCCATGTGAACCTCAGGAAGTTCAACAAGGACAAAATCCTGAATCCAACTTGGTGCAACTGCAAGCTCAAATAGAGCCTTGAAGGAAAGAGGAGTACCTAAAGAGGGCCTATATAAAAGATGAAGAAGGACTTTTTACAAGGGTATGCAATGACAGAGCAAGGGGCAATTGCTTTAAACTGAAAGAGGATAGATTTAGATACTGGGAAAAAATTCTTTACTGTTAGGGTGGTGAGGCCCTGGCACAGGTTGCCCAGAGAAACTGTGGATGCCCCATCCCTGAAAATGCTCAAGGCCAGGCTGGATGGGGCTCTGAGCAGCTGGTCTAATGAAAGGTGTTCCTGCATATGGCCAGGGAGTTGGAATGAGATGATCTCTAAGGTCCCTTCCAGCCCAAGCCATTCTGAAATACTATAATTGGTTCTGTGAAGTGTATATAGGGAAACCATGACACATCTTGGTAGACTCCCTGGCAAACAGCCTAATGTGGTAAGATTCAGCCCAATATACAGCTAGTTAATTATATTTTTTTTTATATTTAAGCACTAATATGTGTTCATTTCACCTTGAGGTGGATCATAAAATTTCCCAAACATGTTTCCCAAAACAATTTTTTGTTTAAGTATATATTTCATGGCTAGATCTCACTCTGTTTGCTCTGCCTATGTATGTTCAGAGTTTTCATGATCATGAGAACCTGCCTAAATATCAGCCTCAAAGCTTTATGAGACAACCTAATTGTTTTATTTGAATATCATCTTCAACATTCATTTGCTACTAGTAGGCTGGCATCTCAACATAAAGTAGATAATGCTAATTAAGTAGACAGTCTTAACATTAACATCCTTTATTTAACTAGTAATAATCAGATGGAACAGTAGGATCCAGATATATTAAATGCCTAATAAAAGTCTTACACAGTCACCATTTGCAACATGAAGTGTTATCCAACCTTGGAAACTATGCCTTTTTTTTTCCTTTTTAGTTATTCTGTTAAATTTACCGAGTTTGTTCTGATGATTAAGAAATGTAGCACATTTAATTAACTAGTTTTCTGTCCTGAAAGACTATAATTGAAATTCTCTTTTGTTTTCAAATGGAGAAATAAATATTGTGTTCTGATTTTAGCTCGTAACACATATTTATCCCCACTAGTCCACAAAATTCAAAATTGAAATCTGAATGACCGACAGAATTCACTGAACTTAAAAATTATATATTTAGTATTTACCTTGAACTAAACCTTTTAAAAATAAAATTTGGTATTGAAGAGAAAGCTAATCAGTTCTGTTTATTAGCAGAACAAAAATATCAAGAAAAAAAATCCGAAAGAATGATGTTAGAAAAGGTCATTTTGGGTATTTTAAAGACATCATGACATGTCTTCATGATATATTCAGTTAAAGAAGGATGACCTGAGAAGGTAAGAGTAGCTCTTCACACCAAAAATTAATATATGGAACAAAATCAGAAAAATAGGGGAAAACTGGGCTTTGCTGATGATATGTCAATGACAGGAAGAAAGCAGAATAACAGGAAGAGAGAAGAACTCCAAATCCCAAAAATGTTTGCTTTCATAGACACCTCTAGAAAAATGTTCCACAGCACAGATGACAACACTTTCAGAGGAGTCTTCAAATAAAAGTTAAATCAGAAAAATAAAATAAAGCCCACCCCAAATTATTTTAAAAATAAATAATTTATAAAAGATAAAGACAGGTGAATTCTTGCCTTCTTATTTCATATTTTCAGTTTTCTTTGCTTGTCCTTGCACTTTTTGTAGGTATGTCTCTGCTACACAGACCTATAGATAGTAAAGATTTAACAATACAAATACAACTAAGGATGAATTCATCCACACAAATGAAAAACATTACATAGATAGATGATATTTTATACATGCATACCAAAATACATTTTTTTTTCTGAAGGGTTTTTAACTATATTTGCAGACAGACAACAGCAGAAAAAGATTTTTAATATCATTTGGAAAAAAAGGTTTGAGGTTATCGCTCCTGATTTAAACATAAAGGTGTCTTCATCAGCTATTCAAAAGTTAGTTTTATTAGACCTTTCTTAATCACACAGCATGGCATAGCTGATATTACTAGCTGTTCTCATTTATATTTCTGTTAGTCAATTTTTAGTTTCCAGTTGAAAGCGAATTTATATTGTGAAGATAGAGTGAAATTATGGTTGAGAAAGATTGTGACAGCATCAATTCTACAACAAGCATGATCTTCTCTGGCTAAAGTTTAGTAAATTATTGCATCACTTTTGCAGGATCAGATGTTTCTTACTACTTACCAATTTTGTATTGACTTTCAGGACAAAAATCTACAAAGAATGCCAGAAAACTCTCAAAATGAAGTCACAAATTTGATAGAAGTGAAAGATGATTGAAAGATATTGAAGAAGAATTGAAAGATGATTCCTTTGCTACTTTGCAAAAAATTCACTGTGTGGCAGATCTCTTTAGGTACAGTCAGAACATGATGGGATATTGTCAAGGTTTGGCGCTGGCGCAATGCCAGTGCCCCCATGAAAACATATTCTCCCTGGTATCTGCTGTGAGATACGATCAGAAACAGAGCAAAGCAGGCCTCTACTTGTGAACAAAGGAGGGAAAAAACTTTATTATCTTACAACTATAATAATATGATCACACAGACCAAAATGGAAACCTTTCAAAATCATTTCTCCTCCCCCCACCTAATTTCCCACTACATAAAATCAACCCTTAGGTTTTTACCGAATCATCACCCTTCAGATAATCAGCTCGCAGTCCATCTCCACCCTTCAGACAATCACCTCTCATTTCATCAAGGAGAGAGGAGTCCCTCTTGCGCCACAGGCTTCCCCTGGAAACACAGCCGAGTCCTTTTGTGTTTCCACATCACTCAGCACCACCTTAGTGACTTCTTCCTTCCATGTCCAGTGCTCTCACCACTGCACATGGACCAGAGCTGCTCTTAGGGTTCTCTTTTCAAGGATGCTTTGCCCAGTTCCAGGAGAAAAACAACAGTCTCTCACTTTTTTGGGACACTAGTTCCCCCCACATTTCACCCCCTGGGGCCGAGGGGTCTCGAGAACAAAGCTCTTCCTCTCCACTGAAGATCGAGGGCATCACCATCCTCCTCACCCATTGTCTCTGTTCACATCAGTCCTTTGGCACCAAGCCATCGCCTCCCCCTAAAATGCAGTCTCTGTATTACAGGAAAAATGGTACTGTCCATGGCCATACAAGAAAAGTCCAGCCAAAGGCCACTCCATCATCTCCTCCCACCTAGAATTGTTCTCAATTTTCTCTCGGTCATTCTTCACTTGCACAACTTTGCATCACACTTGCACATTTCCTCCTATTTCATCCCTATCCCTCTTCTCATTCAGCTCCTGGAGGATCAGCATTTGCAAGGTTTCCATCATCCCATAGAAGGGTTAAAATCACAGTCTCTACTTGTCCAGAACTCCCACGCTGGCCATGCCGGGCACTCTTCTCACTGCCCCCCCTTCTCCTTCTCGGCCAGGCCAGCGCTATCAAATTTCAAGGTGGCACTGGCACCTCTCTCTCTCTATCTCTCTCTCTCTCTCTCCCTCCTGGGAGAGGGGGCCGCCTGATGCCTCTCAGAGTTCTTCCACCCTTCCACCTCTGTAGGGAACTCTCTGTTGTCCTGCCGGGGCCAGGGGCCTTCACCTCCCTTCTCTGCCCAAGGCTCCGGCCCACCTCCCTCCGGCCTCGTGGCCTCCCCTCCCCCGCCCAGCCCGCAGCTGGGCAGGGCAGGTCTGACCTCTCCATCCACCGGAACCAAGAGAGCGTTCCCCTGGGAGTTCCTTGCTTTTAACCCCTGTGTTCTCAGAGGCGTATCCATATCCTCAATGGTCAAACCAGGTGCCAATATTCACATCTGAGCACCTATTGGTTTGACCACCATCTCCCAAAAAACTCACTTCCTTTCAAACCACGACAGATGTAGATTGATGGAATGTGCTCTGTAGCAGGACACAGAACAATAGCTTGAATTAGTCATTCAATTTCGAGCTTCACATATTTGCTATTCAAGGATAAAGTTGATTCTTTCAAATTTTCTTTACTTTGGCTCTTTTGCAAGACAAGATGCTTTTAAAACTTTGATGCTTTAGACAGCTTCTTAGATAATATAATTTTGGTGTGTAATATTCATAAACAGTACACCACAACATGGAATAAGACAGTAAGAATTATTCTTCTTCTAGTTCTCTAGCTCTCTTAACTATGGGAAATCTCTTCAACCCTAGATATCTCATTATGAAAGAGAGTCAATGGCACTCTAAGAAGGTTAGCAAACAACATAAAATTATAAGGATGGAGAAAGTAGCATAAAAGAAAAAATTAAGAAGGATAAATAAGTATAAATTATCCATGATAATGAGGGCAAGACAGTTAGAAATCTTAGTAGCAGTCAAGGTGTACTGTAAGCAGGGGAAGGAGCTTATTTCTTTTTGAGCAACTGGAAAGTGAAAATGTTTGAGTACTGGGAAACATGTCTTTGATAGTTGAATATATTAATCCATTCAATATTTTTCCAAGTAGAATGTCAGAAGCTATGCAAGTTTGACTGGATAAAGTATCAGAAAATCTATTAAATTAAAATTTTCATCTTTGATAAGCATAATTGTCATATATTAGAATTAGGAATTGTCAAAGTCCATGGATTTTTTTCAGCACATCCTAAAGTACCTCATTACTTCTTACTCATAAGTTTAATAGTTATTCCAACAAAGAGACATTTAGAGAATGTAAATAAGAAGAATACTGGTTGGGTTTCGAGTAAGAAGCTCCAAACCCAATCGTGATTATCAACTACTATTGAAAATTAAGTGGCGTAATGGTATAGAAATGTAGAAGCGTCTAAATGTTGAGAAAAATGCAGACAGAACAGCAGGTAGAGCAAATCTACCCTCTTTGAGTTTACAGCCACTCCTCCATTGTCCCAGCACCAGATGCCCTTGTAAAGTCCCTCACCAGTGTCCTTACAAGCCCCCTTCAGGTACTTAAATTCAGCTCAAAGGTCAACCCAAACCCTTCTTTTCCTTCACCTGACCAACCCCAGCTCTCTCAGTCTTTCCTCAAAGGAGACGTGCTCTATCCCTCTGATCATCTTCATGGGTCTCTTTCTACCTCTGTCTCTACACCTCCATGTTCTTCCTGTGCTGGGACCCCAGGGCTGGAGGCAGCTCTGCAGGTGGGGTCTCAGCAGAGCGGGGCAGAGGGGCAGAATCCCCTCCCTCCCCTGCTGCCCACGGGGCTCTGGGTGCAGCCCAGGACACACTTGGCTCTCTGGGCTGGGAGTGCCCACGGCTGCCTCATGTCCAGCTCTCCCCCACAGCACCCCCAAGTCCTTCTGGGCAGGGCTGCTCTCGATCTGTTCGTGCCCGGCCTGGGCTGGCACCAGGGATTGCCCTGACCCAGGCGCAGCACCAGAGCTTGGCCTTGTTAAACCTCATGAGATTCCCATGGGCCACTGCTCGAGCTTGTCCAGGTCCCTCTGGATGGCATCCTGTCCCTCAGGAGTGTCAACTGCACCACTCAGCTTGGTGCCCCCTGTAAACTTCCTGAGTGTGGATTAAATTTCTTCATCTGTGTCAATAATGAAGACATTAATAAGCATTTTTCCCAATACAGATTCCTGAGGATCACCACTTGTCACAAGGCTCATCAGAACACAGTCATTAAATATTACCTTCTGGATTGACTGTCTAGTCAATTCCTCATCCAATGAACAATCCAGTTTCAAATGCTTCCTTCAAGTTAGAGAAGATATTGTGTAGGACCATGTAAAAGACCTTACAGAAGTCTGCAGCCCTTGTTCACTGAAGTAGTAATTCCATCATAGGAGATGACTAGGTTGGTTAGTCAGGACTTCACCTTGGTGAAGCCATGCTGACTGTCCTTATTCACTTCCCTCTTTTCCATGTGCTTTAGTATAGTTTCTAGAAGAAGCTGTTCATGATCTTTCTAGGCACAGAGGTGGCAGGTCGATAGTTCCCTGGGGTCCCCCTTTCTACCCTTTTAAAAGGTATGTACAAAGTTTCCCTTTTCCAATCAGTTGGGATTTCACCTGATTGCCATAAATTTTCAAACATCATGGAGAATGGCTTGACAAGGACATTAGTCAGTTCCATTAGGACTCTAGGATGCATCTCATCAGATGCTATAGATGCATGTGCCATCAGCTTCCTCAGGTGGCCACTAACACGATTTTCACTTCCAGTGGGAAGGAGTTTGTTCCCTCAGTTTCTGTCTTGCAATCCATCCATTCAAGAAGTATGAGAAGTTGCCACTGAAGACTGATGCAAAAATGTTGTGTACCTCAGCCTTCTCATCTGTTGTTCCTGGTTTGACAGCCTTCTTCTTTGGGAGTGGGGCACAGGTAGGTGTACACCTTCTTTGATCTTCCTTTTCTGTCTTACCTACCCATAGAAACGCTTCTTGTTATTTGTATTCCTTGTCAAGTTCAGCTGCAGCTCTTTCTTGGGCTTCCTCGTTCCCTCCCTACACAACTGAACATCGTTCCCACACTCTTACCAGGATACCTGTCCTTGCTTCTACCTCCTGTACATTTGCTTATTGCCCTCAAGTTTGACCAGCAGGTCCCAACTCAGCCATACCTGTCTCTTGCCTTCCTTTGCCTTATTTCTTGTGCCTCCAGACCACTGGTTGTTTTTACAATGGCAGACGTCCTTAAGGAGCTGCTAGGTCTGTTGTCCTCCCTTGTCCCTGACAGCAGATTCTCAGGAGGTCCCATTGACTATCTCCTTGGACAGCTGGAATTTTGTTTTCCTAAATTCTGGGTACTGACTTAAATTTTTGCCTGACCCATGTCCCTCAAGACTGCAAACTCTACCTGTTCAAGATCATTGGAGCCCAGACTACCTCCAGTCTTTGTGTCCCTGATTAGCTGAGAGTGTTGGTCACCATCACATCCAGTATCACATCCCCTCTAAGCTATTACGTGGCTTAAGAAGTTACCCACCACACATTCCATGAGTCTCCTGGATTCCCTAGAGCTCATTGTGCTGCTTTCCCAGCAGATGTCTGGATGGTTGAGGTCTCCCAGAAGGGCAAGAGGCTGGAGCCTGCTGCCATCTGCAGCTGAAGCAAGGAGGCTTTGTCAACCAGCTGCTGTTTATCGGGGGCCTGTAGAAGACATCAACCCTGAGGGTCCCTTTGTTGCCTCAGTCTCTGGAACAACAAACAGCTTCCAATTTGCTCACAGCTCTTCACACTCTTTCCATCTTTTGATTCAGAAGACAAACCTACAGCTGTGAAGGTGGCACTTAGGGATATAACTCCTAATTTTTGTATTAAATTTAGGGTTACTGCTTCAACAATTGATGTGAATTCTGAATTTGCAATAACATTTCCCTTGTTACTAAATTCAACATTTTCATGCTTGCTGTAACAGCAGCAGTCAAACTAGACATATGCCTCCACATTTCTACACCTGTTCTACCCCAGTCAAATCAAACAGTTCCTGCCTTTCAGTGTCATATGGAGAAGGCCATGTGGTGTCTTCTGCACCAACTAAAACACCAAAAAACACCTAAGTGAAGAACATTAGAAAACACACTGTATATGTAGAAAAGAGTTGTTTTTCTTAGAATTATCTATCCCAGTTTACTTTAACATAAAAAAATTAAAATAATTTATTAATTCCAAAGATATCGCCAAACAGATTTTAAATGCATTTCAGCAGTTTAAAGGAGAATAACCTGCAAAAATGGTAATACACCTGTTTTATTGCTTCTTTATCAATTTGGTTTTGTTTGGGGTTGGAGTTTTTTTGGTTTTGGGGTTTTTGTGGGGGGGGGGGTATGTTGGGGTTTTTTGGAGGTTTTTTGTGGGTTTTGGGGTTTTTTTGTTGTTGGGGTTTTTTTTGCCTTTTATGTATTTTTTCAAACCCTCAAGTTACTTTGTTTTAATGTAGTCCATTTGCAGATTTTTAATTCCCCTCCAAACCTGTATTACTTATTTTAATTCGATATTGTATTTTGCCTATATGTCTTTTTAAATTTTTTTTTCTGTATCTGTTATTTATTTATGCAAAGTAATTGAGAACAATTTTAAGAAGATGCTGAACTAAATTAAATTTTTATCCTATGAGTACCCGTTTGTCTTAATGATTTCCAATAACCTTATATTCTCTGCAGAAGCTTATTGCATACTTACTAGCAGGGCAGCCTTCATTCCATCCATGTATTAAAAATGAGCCACTCAATATATTTTAAAAATGATCTTCATCTAAATAGATTAAAAATTCTCAGTAGATAACTTCTGTGATGAGTGTATCATCTCCTGTTTTTTTTGGTTTTTTTTCCCTGTAGGAAAAATTTAATTGTTCAACATATTTTGAAATACATAATTTTCCCATAAAGAATTCAAAATACTGTACATTTTTACAAGATTTTTACAATTAGGTGCTCACCTTTTTTCCCCCTAATCATTCCAAAATATAATTTTTGTTTGAAAGCCCATCATGGTATCTTTTAAAAGATTTTACAGCTTTAATTAGACATATATTATAGCAAGTGGATAATAAAGTTATTAATTAATTTCACTTACTTTCTAAAATGTATGGATCCTACAGACATTTGGAGGTATCAAAATATGCAAAGCAATTTTTCCTTCCTTTGTGTCTGCTAAGAGGAAACACTGACAATCTTGAAATAAAAAATACTTTATTTCAGCTAGTTCAATGCATCTTTAAAACCCTGTATCCCAGAATGGTCCAACTTTATTTACTGTTCAGTGGAGTTGCAGTATTAAGTGCAATCTGGCTGTCATTTGGGTGCCACAAAACCACATTCTTCTTTATAACTGATGCTCCTCAGCCAGCTCATAAATTCTGGGATACACTGATGCCTTGCAGTAGTTCAGGGATCTGAAGTCTGCATTATATCACAGCAGCTGTAGTCCAGCTGCTGGATGACTAGACCTTAGGAGAGAAGAAGGATATGACGCAAATGAAACACTGATTCTATCAAGCATTTTGTCAGCAGAAGGAAACATTGAATGGGTATGACAAACCCAAAATCAAACATAGCAGTTTGATTGGAATATATGGAATATTTCAATCTAGGTAAACTTGAAGCAGGTAGTTAGATTTGCCTGTTTCTTACTTTTCTTTTTCCTTTTTTTAATCTTAATTAAAAGAGATTACTTTTTCCTGTAGAGAAATTTTAGTATCTACTGAAAAATCTATAATTAATTTTTCCAATCAGTTATAACAAATCTTTAGGTATTTAGGGAAACCATTTCAGAAGGACACAAACCAGTATTGCATAGTCCAAATTCCTTCCTGGGCTCTAAATAATTATTTTCTTCAATACTGTTCAAGACAGAGAGAAACAAGCTACTTTGCTAACAGGGCACTCGTGTGGCAGGTTAAACATTTTACAGATTCTTCTAGGATTTTTTACATATTAGCAAGAAAGAATAGATTTCATATGATTGTCATGACTTTTCAAATGTGTGGCTTGCCAAATACATGAGACAATTTCCTGAAGACTTAGGAATGTACTTGTGCATGTTCAGGAGACTCACATGGCCTCAAATCTGAACTTGCTTATTGTCCTGTCCCTACCTTGATGTTAAAGAACTTAAGATGTGGTAAGAGATAGCACCCTTGAAAACAGAAAATTGAAAAAGCATTCTGAAGAAAAAAAAAAAAAATTGTGGAGTATTTTAGCCTTCTCCATGTCAATTGTCATGAGCTCTCTTAACCTAGTCATCAGGGATTTTTTTTTTAATCTTCATTTTATGACCAAAACTCTTATTATTATTTTTAATGTGCCTTGCCAAATTAAACTCCAGCTGTCATTCCTTTGACAGTGCCCTGTCATTCCTTTTCCTCTCCCTGCATAGTTCATGGGACATATGTTGCCTCTGCCTGTGTTTTATTCTTATATTTTGGGAATATGTGGGAATGAGAATGACAGTCCTTGTGTTTTTAGAACAAAGTTATTAAAAAGCTTTATTCAGCCCTTCTTATCTTAGACCAATTGTACAGGGGGTCCCTTTCCTTAAACAATTGATAAGATGGTCTTTGAAAATTCAGTGTCCTGCCTAGTCTTCACCTGTCCCATGTATTTCAAACATGTGAATTTCAGCAGGTCATTATACTTTAGGCCCAGGCTCAATCAATCTTGACCTCTCTAATTAGTCCGTGTGTCCTGGTAAGCAAGTCTAGTAATTTCTATCCTCCAATCTTGTGGTCTATCACCTGGATAAAAAATTATCCTCAGCATACTCGAGGAATCCCCTGGACTGTTTACATCTTGCTGTGCCTCTTTTCCAGCATCTGTCAAACACATTGAAGCCTTTCAGCAGGAACAGAGTCTGCAGCAAGATGCACTTGACTCAGAGCTCATCTAATGTATCAGGTATGAGACAACACTTCAGAAAATATATTGCTTACTGTCATTATATAAAACACAGAATAGGAAAATGATATATTCTATTTTATTTATTTATTGAAGAACAAAATGTCTTAGAGAACTGAAGAGTAGTGTGTTTCACTTCAGGTTCTGTTTTTGCCTAAGAAGTTTCAAATTTAGTGCTTCACAAAACAATTTAGCCACCTGTTAGGCAGGAGTATGGTCCACCATGCTGGAGAATTCTTCACAACTACCAGGAATTCAGCATTCATAAGGCAGGGAGAAGGAAAGTGAGAGAATGTGATTAGATGGCATTGACTTGGTACCTGGTGGATACAGTATTTTTCGTGAGTAAATTTTGACCTCATCAAATGGAAGGTTGAATTTAGGCTTACATGGCCATCTCCTTGGAAAATATTTTCATATTACATTGCAAATGATATTATTAAAAACTCAAATAAGGAGTTCACATTCCCTTAGGGTGAGTAAAGAAATGGTTTCTTGATCCTCACTGGATATAGGTATAAACCATTCACCATATTTCCTCTCCATAGGTGTTTCAGGTCAGCATAGTTCTTGCCATAGATATCTATGTCTATTTATGAACACAGTCGAATAAAATCTACGTTTTTTTCCATAGCACCTCCTATATGTCAAAGTGGCAAAATGGAGATAAACCACTCAATATATTGTCCCAGCTTAACAAATTCATGCTTATTTACTCCCAGCTGCTGGGTTATTTCTCTGCTATGAAGCTTGTGATTCTTGCTCACAAAGAAGTTTTTTAATATCCACCAGACAAGTAGTCCACTTCTGAAGCCTAACTGAAGAATAACTAGAAGCATCTGCAGAATCATAAGTACTTGCAAAAGGGAAACTCTTTGCTTGCCAGTTAGTTTTAGGTATTCATCTATATTTATTGCTTCCTACAAAATAAGTAGTAACTTATTTACTCTAAAACTGTATGGGTACAGAGAACAATCTCTTCTACAGATCTAATTTTTATGAATTTCTAAAAAGGAGTAGGGAGGAATAATAGTCTTTTTTGCTTAGAGTATTGATTTTACTAATGCAACCATTGCAAAAGTAGTGGAAGATTGATATTTTGCCAGTGAAGAATATTGGATTAATTCTTGGAGATGCTTTTAAATGGTAGGATAGTTTGACCTACGGCCCATCATCTATGCAAGATGAAGTTATAACAAAATTTATTAAGTTATTAATTTTTTTGATATGCTCTCTGGGACTGATGTATAACAAAGCTTATGTAAAGAGAAAGAGTAGCAGAATTTAGTTCTTCATACTTAATAAAATTAGTTAGATGTGATTATCATTTCAGGGTCTTTTTTGTTCAAAAATTGCCTAATTATAATTAGAGATTTAATTGATAAGGAAACAATGATATAAATTAATTTAATGTAGGTTTTAATAAAGAAAAATGTTGTGTGAGTATATTCTGTGCATAACAAGTAGTACTACTTCCAAATAACTGGAGACATAACATTTTCCATTGTGGGACATTGTTTCAAATGTTTTTAAGCAAAAGGAGGATGAAGATTTTCTGCTAGAAATGTTAGTAAATGAAAGAAAAAGCCTTGATCAACATACTCTGTTTTATCTTATCAACAGTTTTGCTGAACTTCCCTTCTAAAAGTAGTTATGGCTCCGTATCTCAAAGTAAGTATCTGAACCTGACACAGAAATATGGGGGTATAATTCTTTATTTTAATGATGAGCCCACCCCTATGTGGTCAATTCAGAGAAAAACCCCATCAAAAAAAAAAAAAACCACAAAAACCCCACTCATCTTACTTATACTAAACTTCATTTTCTTTAGCAGCTCAAATTTATTCAGATATCTTCTTTTGAATGGTTTTAACTGAGCATGCTCTATCCCATTGCACATTGCAACCGAGGAATACAGAGCTGACATCTCATAACAAAAGTGTTCCTGGCACCCGGAGCATGATGTACTTTGTGAACTCACAAGTGGACTCTTTCTTTTTGGCAATCCACATCTCTTTTTTTGTCCTATTTCTAACCCAGACATAAGGGAAGGAAAAAAGTCTACTAGTAAATCCATTCTTGAGAGAGGAAAATACAGCAAGTGTATATATCTAAATGCAAAGGGTTCAAGACACTACTTCTGCTGCAGAT